>NC_143482.1:18487330-18806558 GCF_027475165.1 Benincasa hispida
GGCACTGAGAACTTTGATGTATCTAATGACTTTAACCAGACTAGATCTGTCCTATGCTACAAGTTTAGTCGGTATATACATGGCCAATCCTGGTAAATGACTACAAGTTTAGTACTTTATCAGAAAAGAGATTGAGAAAGGGGAAGTTAAGGTAGCAAAAATACATATCTCAAATAATGAGGCTGATATGTTGACCAAGACAGTTTCTCAAAGCAAGCTTGGTCATTGCTTGGACCTCCTTGGGTCCGAGTTATCTGAAAAAGGTTAGCTCAAAATCAGCTCAACAAGCAAAGAGGGAAAGGTTCTCTAGATGTTTACAAAGGTGGAGATTGTAATAGAAAGAACCAAAGACAAAAGAAGTAGAAGGCAGTTTATCGTTGTCGTCTTCTTTCTGTTTTGTTTGTTGTGACCACCAGAGCTTCCTTCGTTGAAAATGAGAGCTTATATAAAAGGAAAAGAATGAGAAGGTAATGGAAATAAGAGAGAGAGTGAGACGTTCATTCTGTAAAGAAGTTTAAAGAAGAAGTAATAAAAGAGACCCTCCCTTCTTGCACAATGGACGTAGGCCTTTCACTGAACCATTTAAATACTTGTGTTCTTTCTTTCTCTATGATCGTCTAGTTTTTTTCTAAAGTATCGTGTACATGATTGTTTAGTTCCTCTTGCATCATTTACACGATCGTCCAATTCCACTTTGCATCGTCTACACAATTATCTAGTTCCTTAACTATCGTCTATACGATCGTTTAGTTCTATACAACTGTCGTCTACACGATCGTCTAGTGCTTCTAAGTATCGTCTACATAATTGAACTATCGTCTAGTTTCTCAGAGCTTCGTCTACACAATTGAGCTCGTATACAGGTAAATGATTGACGAGTTTTGAAGCTTAAAGGACATAGTCTTCCCTGAGTCTTGAAGTGAAGTTGACCGTTTATGCTGAGTAGTTTGGGCCTGCAAACAAGAGAATTATAGTTACCTGAGGCCACAATAACATTATAAACAAACATATATATTTATATAAATAAAAAATTGTAGGTTCTATGAATCCTTACTCAACTATACTTCTCTTTTATTCAATGTAAAATGGCGTTGATGATGACTTCTTATTCGATATATTTATTTAGCTTTGATCAAACCGAGGAACACTAAACTCTACTGTTAAAAAAAAAAAAAAAAAAACACCAAATGCTTGTTTAAAATCTAGAATAATTTGTAAAGATTTGGAAGATAAACATAACAATATTCCACTTGTTTATTAAAAAAGGAAAATATATTCCACGTTTTTTTAAATAGGAAACTTTAAGTATATTTTAAAAATAAAACACATAATAATCTTTGAAGATTTAAAAGTTAAACATAAAAATTTGTAATTTTTTTTAAAGTCTTTCTTTTAATATAGATTAATCTTTATTTAAAATATCAACTAACATTTTTCAATAAGTAGGCACATGTAAAGTTATTCCTTCTAATTCTCATTGATATGCTGTAGAATCAATATAACACAATTTATTTCTTTATTTTATAGAGAGCAACATGACCAAATTAGCTATAAATGTAACTACCAAATCAACAACAAAGCACACATCCACTTAGAAGCAAATAGACAAATATAACAATTGCAAGATGTCATACCATTGTAAGTATATCTTCTCATAATATTTTGGTTGAGTTGATCTTCTTTTTTTTAATATAATTTTAATGTTAATTACTTAACAAAATCTGTTTGCATATGTTTGACAACAGTAAAATCATGGCCTGCATTTATCTTCGTGGATGCAAACACTGTCGCAAATATCATCAAGAAAGAACATCCTGACTTCCAGATAATCATTTTGTTGGCAGGAACTCCAGTAACAAAGGATCTTAAACATGGTCGAGTTCGATTATTTATTAATGTAGAGGGAAAAGTGGTTGAAACTCCTCATGAGGGCTAAAATGTGAAGATATATATATGTGTATATGTATGTGTGTTTGTCTGTGTGTTTGTGTGTTTGTGTGTGTGTTTCAAATAACAATTAAATAAAGTAGAACCTATTTCTACTACTTATAAATATATAAACTCTTTGAGCTTTTTTTCCTTTTCCTTTTTATTTTTGTTTAGTATAATAATGGAGGTAATGAGGATTACTTTTTTCAAGGACTAAAACGTAATAAAGATACATATCAATTCCTTTTGAGCTATCTCAATTGCAAAAAATAAAATTGTAAATAAATTAAAAAAAGAATCATAAACCACAATCTGTTAAGTAGCAGAAATAGATTTCAGTTACCTCTAACCTCTAACCTCAAAGGAGGTTACATGTTCATTACCTTTGACCTATCTCACTTTGAAATTTGTTTCTTGAGCTTTGTTCACGTCTAGATATAATTTTGTGCTATTATGTCACATGTTGCAAGTTTTATTTATTAACCTCTAAAATCCGAATTGATTTATTGATAATAAAACACATAAACATAAATAAATAGATTTATGATGTTGATATTGATATCAAAATTTCAATTTTACGGATTCGTTGATATGTATATCGATATCAATGGATATTTTTGTAAGTATAGAAATTTATAAAATTTATTTTAATTAATAATTAAGTTATTTGTACTTCCAAACTATGTTATAGATCATATTATTGTATGTCATATTTATATTGAGATTAATTTTTTCAATAAAGGATACTCCATTACCAAAATGAAGCGTATATGAGAAACATACGAGAGAACAATTATAGAAAAGTAGAGAAGTTTAGCGTAATAGAAGAAGTATCGTAACTTGAATGGAAATTAGATCTGATAGACCAGAGACTAGCTAAGTTAATAAAATATTCACAAAGCTGTCAAGTCCTATGATATATGTTAAAAAATGAGCAATTGTTACTCTCCAACCATAATATTCAGTAGATAGCAGCTGAGAAATCGAACAACAGGATTTTCCTTTAAGATTTTGGGATTTTTATACATAGATTCATATAAATCGTCAATGCGTAAGTGATGACTGACGGACAGTAAACAACTTATACTAACTAGTAGTACAAATGGCAAGTTCAGTGTCGAACCACGGGGAAGCACGGAAGATTAGTTCATCAAAGATTATTTTTAGTTATATTGGTAAAATGCAGGTGTTTGGTATGGATTGGATAAGTAGAATTGCAAGAAAATAAATTGTTAGTAAATAAAATCAGAATGACTCAATGTAATCTCATTCTTCGAGTTATTCGAATGCAATCTTGTTGTTCATAATTATGTCTAGCCCAATTGATTGGACATCCAATCAATGGTCTTAATTACCTAATTAGTTAAACATACTAGATGAATTCATACTAAACACATTTGCCTAACCGCATTACGCTCTAGGGCATGCGCTAGTGTTCAGAATCCGAGATTGGCGTCGTCATAACCAACCCCCAGCTCGAGCAAAGGTAATTTATTTTACCGATCCAAGACTAGTACCACAAACGTAGTAAAGCAGTAAGATCGGGGTCGAATCCACAAAGACTATTGAATCAACTAGGATAATTTATGAATTCCACGTGAAAAGTGATTTGGATGGTTTTGTGTTTTTGTAAAGTAAATTGACAAACAAACAAAGAAAAACAAGAATTAGCATAGAAAATGATTTGGGATTAGTTTGTATGCTTTTTATTCTCTATCATTAGGAACTAGTTAATTTTACCAATCTTGTGAACCCCTCAACCTATTAGAAATTCTAATAGCCCAATTAGCCAATTTTGATAAAAATCCAAACAAGTACTAATTCAATTTAAAACTTTTCCTTATGAGCGACAAGCACTAATTCAATTTAAAACTTTTCCTTATGAGCGACATACAAGTTAAAACTGAAAGCATTAAGAAAAGGGTTCAATTGTTGAGATATAGTAAGCCGGAAAAGCCATACCTTATAGCAAGATTTATAGGGAAAGATTATACTATGGCATACATGAGTTTGGCCGGAAAAATTCTAGTCCCTAAACATGCAATCCTCGTACGTGGAACTTAATCAATGAATAATGCATAGGCTAGAATGATTTTGCATACAAGAATTTCAATAAATTAATTTGTCAGAAAAATTCAAAGAAACTCAATTAATATTAAAACAAATCCACCCAAAGGATTCACAAAAATTGATTAAATTTAACTAGTAGATCATTAAGAATCAAGACATACAAACTATCCCAAGAAAATTATTTAGCCTCTAAAAGAAACATCAGAATTACAATGATCGAATGAGAATCGAGGCTAACTATGACAACAATCTCTCAGCAATTCGACTTTAATGGCTCCTAAAATTGGACTAACTCTTAAATTTTACTCTATTCTAAATTGTATTGAGGGTGTCTCAAAGGTTGGACCCGAACGTCCTATTTATAGGCTTCTCGCAGTGTTGCAATGCTTGGAAATAGTGTTGCAACACTACAGTGCAAATTGGAGAGCGTCAAGAAGGCATCACAGTGCTCCCTCTAACGCTGAGTTGCGTGCGCGCGGCGTTGAACTTCTGTCAATCATTGTTGTGTCACAATGCTCTGAAGGAGCATTGCAACGCTAAGTATTCTGTCCCTTAGTGTTGAAGTCAAGCGTCAGATGGTGTTGCAGCGGTGGCGATGATCTAACTCTAGAGCGTTGTGACGCTCGGGGCAGCATACCAACACTACCCTGCACCCGTTGCTAATGCCTCCTAGCGTCGAATGAGCGTTGGTCTTAGGCTTATGAAGAGTGTTGCAATGCTGAAACAGGGCAGAATCGTCATTTTTCATCTCATCTCGATTTGGTGCATTTAACTCCTACTTTTTCCTTTATTTTTGCTTGATTCTTCATCCTTGCAATGTATGCTCTATGGGGTCAATTCTACTACAAAAAAAGACAAATAAAGCACAAAATTGTCCAAATATAGAAAAGTTAAGACCTTAAACTTAGCTCTTTTTTAGAGCTAGCAAACACCCCCAACTTAAGATTTGATTGTCCCGAGCATTATTATAACACTCAGTCATGGAAATTGACAAGAAAGTGTTCACTCCATTAATCGAATCCTTTATCTAATCTCATATCAAAATCAAACAATCACTTAATTGAGACTTGTTATAAAAGGTTGGTTTTCAATCAAAGACATGTATAAATGAAACATTAAGACACGAAACATTTTCATAAATCAAAAAGTACTCAAGAAAATTTTATCCTACTCCCATCTCATCTTCCCTCTACTCTAGCCCAGTCATTAGCTCGAGACATATTGTTATTGCATATCAAAGAGAAACACTATCTAAGAGTGCCCAAAACTGACACACACAAAACATAGAGGGCATCGATTTTCTCTAGAGAGCTAGCTTTCACACCCGACCGCCAGAAACCTATCACTCTTTTCTTACAGGCCCTAACTAGACATAGTGGAGATAGCTCTTTTCACCTCTATCCATGACACACACAAACTATTTTTTCACATGCTAGGCTGCTATTTTCTCACTATTTTTTTCACACGCTAGGCCGCTATTTTTCACATGAAGAGAAAATACAACATATATTTTTTCATGGATCTAAAGTACTCCAATTAGGTTAATTTCAAAGAATAAGCATGCAATTAAATTAACTACAAAGGAATAGAAAAAAATACAACCTTTGTAGACTCAAGTCTTTTCCAAATCAGCTTCAATCTCCTCACGAATTGTTCGTAGACTACCACGAGAGTCTTCTCGACTATTCTTTGACCTTAGAATGGGATGGTGGGATCCGGTGAATGACTAATTTGGGGAGGAAAAGACTAAGTATTTGAGAGAAAATAAGGGTTGAGATTCTCAAATAATCTCATAAAATTCCACTTGGCCAAGAGTTGTAAAAAAAAACATAAAACTCTTCCTTTTGAAGGTCATTTCATGCAAAACATGCAACTTTGAGTTTGATGAGAATTTGACACTAAAAATCCACCAACTCAAAGTGGGCTTAATGGGGCAAGTGTCTTCAATTGAAGACAACACTTAGCAATGTAAATGTTGGAATTTCCCACTAAAAAATATTGGATCTTTCCACTAATTTGGTCAAAGGTCAAAATTTGACTCTCAAAGTCCAAAGTCAACAATTTTGACTTTCATTGTCAACATTTTTTACTTTCATTGTATTTTTGACCTAGTCAACAATTTTGACTTTTGATGCAATTTTGACCTAGTCAACTATTTTAACTTTTGTTTCAATTTTGACCAATTCCATTTAATTTCAAAATTAATTCTAATAATTATTTTTAAAATTAAATTAATATTAAATAATTAATTGAACCATTTAATTAATTTAATTTAATATTAAATCAAACACTAATACCAATCAGTTTGAATCCCAATTCATAATCTTGATATTTAAATCTTATTTAAATTTCTCCTATTTATTATTTTTTTTTATGTTTGATTCAAAATTAAACATTAGGTTAAATATATCGTATATATTTAACGCTCTGCTCCAAAAATTGAATTCGAACCCTTCAAATTCATTTGTCACGCTATTCCAAGGTTTAATATGACATGAGCTAGTATGGGGACCTCATGGACCTATAGATCATGGGCTTCAACGATTCGAGATTAACCGTCTAAACTCTTTAACCTAATTAACCAACATTTATTAACTACCGAGTCACTCCACTAAAGCCTAGTAGTTACACTTCCCTCACTGTAGATATATTGTGTCCACTCGATATAACAATGATTAGTACGTTAACTCTTCATAGATTGTTCAAAATAACGGCTGGATCAAATGCTGGTTTCCCCCCGAGATTACACCTTGCTCCTTAAGTCCCATCGATCCTCTATTAATTGACTTATTTGTAGAAAAATGTCCCATTAGAGAAAGTCATAATGAACAATTGGTTTATGATCCAATCACTAAACCGAGTCCATCTTAGGCCAATGAGAGGTTGAGACCCCTTGTTCAAGATCCACAGTCAACACTAAAGGGAACAACCTCTCTACTATCCCTAAAATTTGGTAGGAGTGAATTTCGTCTTGCACCCTATGTCCCCAGCTATTTATCCGATATTATCTTTGAAATGGGAGGCTTATTGAGTCGATGCTATTGAGCCAACCCTCACCCATGTAAATCTAAGGATAATCCCGAATAAAAAGGAGTTCATAGTTAGCTCAGGATTAAAGTCGAGTTACCTAGGTGGTCGCTTTGAAATAGTCAGTAATAAATGGTAAGCAGCATTATAAAGTAAGAACGACTTATTTCTTGGTTCAATCTTATGCAAACTCATTACATAGGATGCCCCTGCTCCTCATGTCATTACATGAACGAATGAGGATCACTTCATTTGTAGCACTTTACATAAAATTGTAACAACTACAGAGTAGGCCACATCCGATAGTGTTATCAAAATAATGCACCCAACCTTATTCATATACTACACACCGTTTTGGCTACTTACTCGAACTTGATCCATCTTTATGTCAGCATATAAAGTTCAAGTATTCATATAATAGCCATGAATCTTTAGTTTATTGGATTTAGGTAATGAAATGAGCAATTCATACATTAAATAACAACTTTATTGAATAAAACCTCAATAACATCTTTATTGATAACATAATAAGTTTATTGTTTACATTCCACGAGTTTTAGGACAAAAAAACGAATACACTACAACAACGGTTCTCTTGCAAGGTATTTGGAGGATGTTGATATTCAGTGATGGGCACGGTGTTACCACTTCGGGAACTGATATGATAACATGACCAACAATAGTGTCAAATGCTTCAATGCTATTACCAAAGAAGTGTTGCAAATAACTTCGTTGCTAGAATACATAAGAGGTCTACTTCAAGGTTCATTTCATAAGAGGCGAACAATGTGGTCTAATCGTACATCGACACATTCAAAGTATGCAGAGAAAATAATGGGTTTAGTAAAGGGGTATATCAGCATGCAACGAAAGCAACAAGGATCAATAAGCATTCTAATTCATCAATTTTGGCTATAAATGAAGCATCCTCATACAATAATAAGAAGGTTTCAAGTAATACCTTTGTAGAACCTCTTTAATCTTTAATGTAGCTGCAAATCTTCTCCAATTCTTCTTGTGAACCACTTTAAGATCTTCCCTACTATTATCTTGAAGCTTTAAATTGACTTGTGGGACTCAAAATAAGCTTGAATGAAGGGAATCTTGGGAAGAACACACTGCTACACCAACTTGAAGAACACCTTCTTCCACTCAAATTTTTCTGTAAAAATTCAAATAATGCATGCTTCATCTCCACTTCAATCTTCTCTATATATTGTAGGACTATCATGCAAAGGAGAAGCCTGCATGAGGTGCAGCTCATGCATGGAGAATTGAAGCAAACTCAAGTGGGATTGTTGTGAGCTCCTTGGTTAAGTGAGTGGAGAAATCCAACATTTCCCATTTTGTGTTTTTCCAAAGTTTTCAAATTTTAAAAAACAATTTCAAAAATCAATTTGATTACAAAATTGAAAACATTATTGATTTTATAGAATTAATTTCACAAATTAATTTTTTAATAAAATAAATATATAAATAATTTAATTAATTCTAATTAATTTAATTTAAAATATTAAACTAATTTTACACAAATTCGACCTTCATGAATTTAATATTTAAATCATATTTAAATATTATTAAATTCTCCAATTCCGTTTTATTCTAAAATTAAATGTGTAATCATAACTCATATAATTACTAATTCCCTTAATTCTAATTTTAACATTTCAAATTAACTTATCATGCTACTCTAAAGTTAATCCATTTATGAGCTATTAGGGGGACCTTGTGGACCTACAAATCATGGGCTCCAATGATCCGAGATTAATTGCCTAAACTCATTACACCAAATTAACCCCCATTTGTTAACTAATGGGTCTCTGCACTAAAGCCCATAGTTGCACTCCCCTCACTATAGGTATATTATGTCCACTCGATATAACTATGATTAGGAAGTTAACCCTTCGTAGCTTGTTCGTAATAATGGCTGGGTCAAATGTCTATTTTACCCCTGAGATCACCTCTTGTTCCTTAAGTCCCACTGATCCTCTAATGAACAATTGATTTGTGTTCCAATCAACAAATCGAGTCACTCTCAGGCCAATGAGAGGTGGGGCGCATTGTTCAAGACCTGAAGTCAGCACTTAAGGGAACAACCTCTCTACTATCCCTAAAAATAGGTAGGAGTGAATTCCATCTTACACCCTATGTCCCCAGCTATCTACCCGATCTTGCCCCTCAAATGGCGGTTTATTGAGCCGGTGCTGTTGAGTCAACTCTCACGTATATAAATTTAAGGATAATCCCGAATAAATAGGAGTTCATAGTTAGCTCAGGATAAAGGTCCATACGTCATTCTTTGAAATAGTCAGTCTTAAACAGTAAACATCGATATAATGTTAGAATGATTGATTTTGTGGTCCGATCTTGTACAAACCCATTGCACAGGACGCCCCCACTCCTCATGTCATCACATGTATGAATTACGATCACATCGTCTGTAGCACTTAACAACTTCTTGTAACAACTACAAAGTGGGCCGCATCCAATAGTGTTACCAGAATAAGACACTGATGCGTTGTGAATTGTGATGCGATTATGGTGTGAGTTTTCCGTGATATGTGTTATGCGGTGCACATGCAAGTTTTCCTAATAAGACCCAAGTATAAGCCTCACTAGGTTTCCTGGTAAGTCCAGGGTTAAACACAGGGACTACTGAGGAAATATACGACAGTTACTTTAATTCCCTTGCGGTGGTGAAAACAAATAAGTTGGATGGTGTTTTGATTAAGAATATTTCCTATGCGACAGAGTTCGAATGAGGAGTTGATGAAATCAAGAGTTACAATGAGTATGCGATGAACGGGTTGAGAAGGGGTTTAGCTTACACTTCCTAAGATTACATACAAGTTATGCGATCATGCTACACACAAACAACAGCATGTCATCTCTCAATGCCATAACTCTTATTTCTAGGACGCATGCGATGTATACGAAAAAGTCGATAGGACATATGTCTAAGCCTCTATTCTTGCCTATGCGATGATGAATGTTGCACACATAAAACAAGGTGACCACATACAATCATATCCTATTTCTAGGGCGATGTGTAAATAGCGATAGAACTTATGTCTAAGTTTCTATTTCTTGCTTATGCAGTTCTAATCTGACTCTCTCAAGCCTAGATTCTAATATGACTCTCTCAAGTCTAGATTTTATCTTTAGACTACTCTCTCAAGTATCTCTAAAGGGTGAATGATGCATACATAATACAAGATGATCACATAAAATGTAAATCTTAGGTCATGCTAGCTAAGTACTTCTCAACCCATTTGGAAATTTAGCTACTCATGCGAAGTGTGGAGAGATTGAACAAAGATTGAAGTGAGATTTCCATTTTCTATAAATAAAGTGTTGAATACAAAATAACAATGGAATTTAGAGATAAGAAGCCCGGTAAGCAATGTCTTGCTTCCCGTGGCCTTTTACACTGCCTTTTTCACTCCAACTCTGTCCAGATGAATATTCTTACTCTTGCAAGTGTTGGCCCTCTCTCCCTTTGGTAGCGCTATCTGGCAGTCTCTCAATCTGTTTGAGAATGATCTCTCGGCTTCTTCATCTCCTAGTTCGTCTCCATCCTCTAAATATAAGTATGAGTATGTACGTGAAAAGACAACGACTTTCTAACTTGTATATGATCTATGACTTGTTAACCCCTTTTACAATGGTGGCCTTTGGTATTTATAGAGCTCAAGGTGAAGCAGCCTTTCTCTCTAATGATTGCAATGATGGGTGGTCATTAAATCCCCTGCTCTAATGCACCGATTAATGGTCAACGGAAGTTGAGTGTACTTGCAACAGTGTGGTTTTAACGATTTGTCAACTAAATTCGGATTCGACCGTCATCAGCTTTTCGTCCCATCATGATTTATTATGTTGTCACCTAGATGCGCAGTCTTTATGCGCCCACCTTCTTGAGCAACTTCTCACGATTGCATACGATCGCATGACTTTGCGATCACAATCTTTCAAGCGTGCGGATGCTTAATTCCTTGGATCACAATTTTACTTGCGCCAACGCATTTTTCCTGAACAAAATAAGTAATTTAACTACTTTTATACGATGGGCGCATGCGATCACGATTTCCTCAGTTTAGCGCTTTTAGACATGATATTGATTATTTTTACCGTCGTATTCTCTCATTATTTTACTTATTTGAGCTATAATAACATGTATTTCTACCCCTTATCACACCCCGAAATTTAAAAAAAAAAATGCTTGTCCTCAAGCATAAACTAAAGATTTTCTTTAAAAAGTCAACTGCTTTTACCCTACCTAGATTTCTCAATGTGCCTTATTCAAATTTCATGAACCAATGCCTTCTTAATTTCTATCATGTTCTCTTCCTAAAATATTTCTATTTTATAGGGATTGCAAGTTTAACCTTCAAATAAATTTACTCGTTTCTAGGACATCGGATGATCTATTTCAAAACTTTCTCCAACGGGGGTGTTTCCAAGTGATTTTTATCCTTGCATGATTTAGATATTTTTGTGATCTTGTGTTGATCCAAGTGCCTAGCCTTCGTTTTGGCTTGCCCCCATGGGTGTCAAGTGAGCATCCAACTATGAGCAAGGCACTCTTTCCCAGTCTAAACTAATAACCATTTCTTTTATTTGGCAGCGGAATTGTGAATACTTGATTTATGCATTGATCACGATTCCTACCTTCGTTTTGGCTTGCCCCCACGGGTGTCATGCGAGCATCCAACTACGAGCTAGATCCGATCTCAACGTTATGATTTTTTTTTTAGATTGAAATTTCTAAATGTAGTAAGGTTGAAAATAAATACTAGCATCCCCAAATTTATACACAGCAATGTCCTCATTGCTGATAGACTGAAATAACTCATGCGATGCTCTTAGGAAGTTTTGTAAAAAAAACGTTTTGAAAGAAAGTTGGTGGACCACTAACTTTTAGAAATGTTTCATGAATTTACTGTCCGAAAATTAAGTTGACTCTAGTACATGCGGTAAGAAATAAGAGCATGAATTTCATCATTGAAATCATAATTGGTACGGGGAAGAATGTGGTGACTAAATAAAGTAATCAAAATTCAATGATTGCGTCAAACTAAAGAGGATTCGATAATAAAATTAGCAATATTAAAATGAGATGCGAGAAGTGCAAAATTTGGGATAAAAGAGTCAAAGAAAGATCCATCCCCCAAATTTGCTCTGTTGCCCACATCATTTGTGATCGCATCCTTGCTTGTGGTGGGTTGATTCCTCGATTGAGATGGGCTAGTCGAACTGGTCGAGTGTTTTTAGGTTATCGCATAGCTCCACCACAATTTTTTACTACGATCATAGCTAAATATCAAGAGGGTAAAAAGTATGAAAGACAGAGTTGGTAATTTTAAAGAGTAGTGGTTATACAAAAAGTAAAGTAAGTTCATGAAAGAAAGTTATCAAAAGGATACTAAAAAAAATGCGTCGCTGATGAGTTTGTGTCACATCTGACACAAGGACTACTCGTTTTTTCTTCAATCTAGATTTTTCAGGTCCATGGAGGTTTTCTCTCCTTTTCTTGATCCTCTGGGATCTTGATCGCCTCAATCCTGAGCTTCTTCCTATTGATGCTCATCGTGATCTCTCCTTTGTGCACATCAATTTGAGCACGACCAGTAGATAGAAATGGTCGCCCCAATATGATAGGCACTTCTTTGTCCACTTCATGATCTAGAATGATGAAGTCTGTCGGTAGAATGAATTTATCAATTGTGACCAAGACATCCTTCAACTCTCCCTTAGGGTATACTAGGGACCTGTCCACAAGCTAGAGAGTCTCCGTCGTGGGCGTCAGTTTTCCCAATTCAATTGTTTGAAGTTTGAAAGTGGCATTAAATTTATGCTCGCCCCAAGAGCGCATAGTGCTTGACCGATGTAGACCTCTCCAATTGAGCAGGGTATCATAAAGCTTCCTGGGTTGCGCATCTTTGGTGGGATTATAGTGTTTGATCTTTCCGTTACTGCCACCGTAGCGATCTTTCCTTCATCATTTTGCTTCTTTTTCAATCTTTGTGGGAATGGTGGTAGTTGTACCTTCTCTATTTTGTGTTCTAGAGGCTTGGAGGTGGATGCAACTTCCGGTTTCATCGTCTCGAGCTCTCCTGATTCATCTTGTGTCAACGAGTTCTTGGATTCCATCGCATTCAAATTGGTCTTGCTAGGCTCTTTCCTTTCTTCCGCTGTCGTCTTTCCACTTAGTAAGGAGACTGTTAGCCATTGTTCTTTCCCTATATTCCTCGGGTTGCAAGGGAGCTTAGTTGAGCTCGGAAGCATCCCTTGCGGTCTATTTTTTAGCTCTCCCGCAATCTGTCCTATTTGGATTTCTAGATTGCGGATGGAAGTTGCCTGGTTCTAGAGGGTCGTCTCACTCTTTTCAATGTATCGTTTTAGTAGGTTCTCCTGAGAGGATGATGGCGGTGGTGCTTGTGAGCTGCTGGCTTGATGTTGAGGTTGACCGTCTGTTCGTTGGAAAAATCCTAGCGGTCCTTCTTTTTGCGCCATAAGTTGATAACTCTGTTGTTGGTTATTTTTCCAAGCGAAATTGGGGTGGTTTCTCCACCCGGGGTTGTATGTATTAGAGAAAGTGTTTTTATTTATGAAGTATACTAACTGCGGGTTCCTTGGACACTCTTCAATCGGATGTGATTCTCCACCAGTGGCATAACTGGTGCTCGTCTGTTCAATTGCATTGACCTGCCCTCTTTGCGTTCCAGGGTTGTTGATTGTGATGCCCTGTAACAGATTAATCATCGCATTCATTTGATTCTGTAAAGATGCAATGGCACCATTGTTTGCATTACCTTCTTGAAGTTTTACTCTTTGATCGCTTTCCTGCCAATCTTCATGATTATTTGATATACGATCAAGGATATTCTTCACCTTATCATAAGTTTTATCAAGCAGACCACCAGCTGCTGCCGCATTGGTAGTTGTCTGCGATGTAAGATTTAAGCCATGGTAAAATATTTCCATCTGGAGGCAGTCTGATAATCCGTTGTGCGAACAATCTCGCACTAATCTCTTAAACCTTGCCCACGCGTCGCTGAGCGATTCGTCTATTTCCTATTCAAAATTCGTAATTAACTTTCTCCTTCTTGCATTCTCTGTAGGAGGGAATATGCCCATTTCCCTAGGTCATGCTAGCTAAGCACTTCTCAATTATGGTTATCACTCGATAGCCACAACCTCTATGCGATGGATGGATGCGATTAATGGCCGCAACATCCATGCGTCGAACGTATGCAATCACCTTTAGTGATGGTGGGAATCATCGCATGCGATCGATTCCTGCATTAGTGATGCGTTATTTTATTGAATGAAAATATGGATGATATGCATTGATGGATTGCATTGTGCAGTCAAGTTTCCCCAGCGGAATTCAAGTGTAAATTCCCCTGAGTTTCCTGGTAAGTCCAGGGTCAAACACAGGGACTTGTGAAAATAGTTACGTTGGTATTGTTTATGAAAATTTTGTGGTAACGAAGTAAATAAATAAAGTGTTGGGTGTGTTGTTGCGCTGATGAAAAAGAAGTAAATAAAGGCGGCGGATTTGAGAAAGATAGTTTCGTTGATAGATGCAATGAGTATGTGATGAACGGGTTGAGAAGATCTTTAGCTAGCGTTACTCGGGAGTGCGTCATTGCGTTGATCCTCCATTCTTCTAACTCAACCAGCTACAGTTTTCGCGCTTCCCCTGCTTTCTTTAAATCGAAATTCAAATTCTTGACCGCCCACAATGCTTTATATTCCAGCTCCAAAGGCAAATGACACGCCTTGCCAAATACCAATGCATAGGGGGACATACCTTTTAGTGTTTTAAATGCGGTCCGATATGCCCAAAACGCATCATCAAGCTTCATTGCCCAATCTTTCTATGAATTTTTTACTACCTTCTCAAGTATCAATTTAATTTCACGATTGGACACTTCAGCCTGGCCATTCGTTTGCTGATGGTATGCGATGGCCACTTTGTGAAGGTTATTGTACTAGTGCAGCAGCTCCTTGATACTGTGATTGACAAAATGTGATCCTTCATCACTTATGATGGCATGGGGAGTGCCAAAACGCGTGAAAATATTTCTCTTGAGGAATTGGGAGACTATCATCGCATCACTTGCGGCGCATGCTATTGCCTCTACCCACTTGGAGACATAATCGACGACCAATAAAATATAGTGCTTGCCATGCTATGGTCTCATGAATCAATCATACGCCGAATCCAGCTCCAAGATGGTGTTCATTGGCATTGCGTTCTTCCATGAAATGTTGCCTGTGCGTTGACACCGATCACATTTCATTGCATAGTCAGCCACATCCTTGAATAATGAAGGCCAAAAGAATCCACTTTGCAAAACCTGGGCTACAGTGCATTGCCCTCCAAAGTGCCCTTCATATGGCAAGCCGTGGTATTGCGACAATATGCGTTGTTGAACAGCATTTCGTACGCATAATCGAATGATTTGGTCTGCATCTCTTTTATACAGATTTAGCTCACCCCAATAATAATGTTTGCATTCATGCTTGAGCTTTTTCTGTTGATGGTAGGTGTAATCTTCAGGAAATTTTTCACAAATCAAATAATTAACGATGTTTGCATACCAGGGCAATTCTTCTATGTGTAACAACTACTCGTCCGAAAACACGACACTCACTTCAGATTCATTACGGTCAACCTCGAGATTTTTCAGTCTGGACAAGTGATCCACAACTTGATTCTCTGTCCCCTTCCGATCAATTATCTCGATATTAAATTCTTGAAGGAGGAGGATCCATTTGATCAACCTTGGCTTTGCGTCTTTTTTTGACACTAAATATTTTATTGTCGAGTGATCAGTGTGAATGAATACCTTGGTTCCCAACAGATATGCCCTAAATTTCTCCAACGCAAAAATCATAGCCAGGAGTTCTTTCTTAGTGGTGGTATAATTTATTTGAGCAGCGTTTAGAGTTTTACTCGCATATGTGATGGGGTACAAAATAGTTTTCTTCTTTTGCACTAATGCATCCCCCATCGCATACCCACTTGCGTCGCACATGATTTCAAATGGAATTTTCCAATCCGGTGCAATTAGTACAGGCACGGTAATCAGCGCATATTTTAATACTCTGAATGCGTTGAGGCAATTGTTGTCAAACTAAAATTTCCTGTCCACCTCTAACAATGCACTCAGTTGTTGTGCAATCTTAGAAAAGTCCTTGAAAAATCATCTATAGAATCTAGCATGCCCCAAGAAGCTTTGCACAGCCTTCACGCTGGTTGGAGGTGGGAGTTTTTCAATTGCTTCAATCTTTGCTTTGTCCACCTCCAACCCTTCCCAGGAGACCTTGTGTCCCAACACTATACCCTCTTTCACCATGAAGTGAGATTTTTTCGAGTTGAGCACCAGGTTCGTCTCTTCACATCTCTTCAGAATTTTCTCCAAATTGGCTAGGTAGACTTCATAAGTGTTCTCGTATACGGAGAATTCATCCATAAATATTTCCACTGAGTCCTCGAGAAAATCTAAAAAGATCGCCATCATACACCTCTAGAACGTGCTCAGCGCATTGTAGAGGCCCAACGACATGCGGCGGAAAGCGAATGTCCCATATGGGCAGGTGAATGTGGTCTTGTCTTGATCTTCAGAAGCTATCATGATTTGATTATATCCAGCATACCCATCCGAAAAGCAGTAAAAATCATTTCCTGTTAGTCGGCCTCATAGTCTAGAATGATGAAGTCAGCTGGTAAAATAAATTTATCAATCGTGATCAGCACATCCTTTACCTTACCTTCTGGATGTACCAGAGATCTGTCAGCCAATTGAAGAGTCACTGATGTGGGCACGAGTTGCCCCACATTTAATTGTCTAAAGATTTACAACGGCATCAAATTTATGCTGGCCCCCAAGTCACACAAGGCTTGCCCAATATAGAGTCCTCCTATGGAGAAAGGAATAGTGAAGCTCCCAGGATCGCTCATCTTCGGTGGAATAATCGATTTTGAACTTTGCGTGGCAAAATTTTCCAATGCCTCTTTTCTTAGTTACCACGTCCTTTAGAAACTTGGCATAGGCAGGCATTTCCTCAATCGCTTCACTGAAGGGAATGTTAACATGTAATTGCTTTAACATAGATAAGAAGCGTTGGTACTGTACCTCTTCGTTTTTCTTTTTTTCTTAGCCTCTGAGGGAAAGGTGGTAACTGGACTTTCATGGTTCCCATTTCATTTGACTTTGAGGTCGACGTAACCTCAAGTTCCACTACATCATTTTCTCATTCTTCTTCTTGCGTTACCGCAATCTCAGACTCCGTTGCGATGGAAGCTGTTCTACTATCCTCCTTCTTTTCACCCTCCACAGTCTTTCCACTGCGTAATGTCACAACCTGACATTGCTCCTTTCCTGATCCCCCTGGGTTGCGTGGATGTTTGATTGAACTTAGCAACGCCCCTTGCGGCCTACTTTTTAGCTCACTCGCAATCTGGCTCATTTGCAATTCGAGGTTGCGGATGGACGTAGCCTGACTTTGAAGCACTTTCTCGTTTTTCTCTATATATTGCTTCAATAGGCTCTCCAGAGAAAAGGATTGCAGTGGTTGTTGTGAGCTACTTGCTTGATTGCTCTATTGACCGTTGTCGCATTGGAAGAATCCTGGTGACCCTTATTTTTGCACCACAAGTTGAAAATTTTGTTGTTGATTCTTCCAGGAAAAATTGGGGTGGTTTCTCCACCTGGGGTTGTAAGTGTTTGAAAAGGTATTATTCTTTACAAAATATACAGACTGTGGATTTTGTGGGCAATCTTCCCTCGCATGCCCATCACACAAGTCGTACACCTTGCGGTGTTTTGTCTTATTGCGTTAATTTGTCCACCTTGTAGTGTGGGCTGCTGATCGCCATTCCTTGAATCAAATTCATCACTGCAGTCATTTGGTTTTGTAATGAAACAATAGCACCATTGTATGCGTCAGAATCTTTAAATCTCAATCTCTAGTCATTCTCCCTCCAATCTTCATGGTTCTTGGAGATGCGGTCCAGGATATTCTTCGCCTCATCGTAAGTTTTGTCAAGCAAACCACCAGCGGCTGCCGCATTGGCAGCGGTCTGCGAAGTGGGATTCAAACAATGATAGAAAATTTCCATTTGAAGGCAGTCTGGTAGCCCATTATGCGGACAATCCCGGATAACCTTTTAAACCTCGCCCAAGCATCACTGAGTGATTCGTCCATATCTTGTTCAAAATTTGTAATAAGCTTCCTTCGTCTTGTGTTTTTGGTAGGTGGAAAATACTTTTTCATGAATTTCTCCACTACCTACTCCTCAGAAGTAATCTCTCTTGGTTCGAGCGAAGAAGCCCATTTCCTAGCCTGATCACAGAGAGAAAATGGGAATAATGTTTGTCGAACTTCTTCAGCAGAGATGTTCGAGGACACAAAAGTATTGCAGATTTCAATAAAACTTCGAAGATGGGCGTGCGGATCCTCGCCACGCCTTCCTCCGAATTGACTTGCAGTCTGGATCATCTGTAGCATCACCGGTTTCATCTCGAATCTACTTCCGTCGAGGGCAGGCCTCATGATTCTCGGAGAGAAATCATAGAGGTTTGGCGATGCATAGTCCTTAATGGGCCTAGTACGATTGTTTGCCAACAGAATCGGATTTGCCATGACATTATTATCATTTGGTGCTCCACCTCCAGGCTGCTCCGCCATCTCTTCTTTGTCTGATTGTGGTTGCTTTTGGCGGTCTCGTAGTCTCCTTTGAAATGTTCTCTCAATCTCCGGGTTGTAGTTTTCCAGAGTGCAAAGAAATAAAAAAAATTACCATTAACAAACTATTTTTCCCAAGTTCCTGGCAACGGTGCCAAAAACTTGATGCGTTATTTTATTGAATGGAAATATGGATGATATGCATTGATGGATTGCATTGTGCACTTATGTTTCCCCAGCGGAATTCAAGTGTAAATTCCCCTGAGATTCCTGGTAATTCCAGGGTCGAACACAGGGACTTTTGAAAATAGTTGCGTTGGTAATGTTTATGAAAATTTTGTGGTAACCAAGTAAATAAATAAAGTGTTGGGTGTGTTGTTGCATTGATAAAAAAGAAGTAAATAAAGGCGTCATATTTGAGAAAGATAGTTGCTTTGATAGATGCAATGAGAATGTGATGAACGGGTTGAGAAGATCTTTAGCTAGCATTACTCGAGATTGCGTCAGTATATCTCTCGTTCCTAAGCACCTATCTCTTGTTTATGCGTTCTAATCTGGTTCTTCCAAACCTAGATTCTTACCTGACCTTCCCAAGTTTAGATCCTGTCCTTAGACTACCCTCCCAAGTATCTCTAATAGACAAATGAAGTATTCATAAACAAGACAATCGCAAGAATGAAGATTCCCTCGTTATGCTAGCTAATTGCTTCTCAACCCATTCAACTAATTTAGCTACTCATGCATGAACAACAGAGAGTGAATAGATATACAGAAAGAAATTCCATTCTAATAAATAAGTTGAATACAAAATGACAGTGGAAAGTAAAGGTAGAGAGCCTGATAGCAATTCCTTGCTGACCGAGGCTTTTTACACTGGATCTCTATTCTGATCTAAAGATGTTCCTGCTTCCGTAGGCGTCGGCCCTCTCTCTGTCTTGGAGCTTCTGGTGCTTTCCCAAGCTTACCGAAATGATCTACCGGCACACTTTCTTCCTCGCATCCGCCTTAAAATGAAATGGATGGAGGCATGAACTCGTAAAGTGGTGAATTAATCGACTGCTTAACCCCTTCTCTGAAGAATGCATTTGGTATTTATAGAACTTCCATGGTGAAAGGCGGCTTCTTTCTTCTAGTTGTACAGATGGGACAGCTTTAATTTCTGACTCATGCGCCGGATAATTGTCACCGATAAAGCTGAATGTACTTCGTGACCGTTAACGGCTGTCAACTTAATTTGGATCCGACTGTCATCAGCTTTCTGTCCCATCGCTCTTAATTATCCTTTCATCCGGATGCGCCCACCATGTTGCGCTGACCAAGTTGCGGCGAATCTTCTTGGGCGAATGTTTGTGAGCAGGATCAACACAAAGCCCCTCAGTGAAGTTGTGCTAGACAAATGAATTCCTATGATCACAATCTTTGCATTGCGTTAACGCATATTCTGCACAAAAATATAAAGATCAACTGTTCTAATGCGTTGGACGCATGCGACCGCAATATTATAGAATTTATGCTTAATGGATGAAATTTATCGTATTTCATCAACGCAATCCAACATTGTTTAAGAACTTAGCATTATGATAACGTGCATTTCTGCCCGTTATCAGTTAGTTACAAAAATAGACAATTGGATGCACAATAACGCATAATAGTGGGTTAGCCGAGATTTTCATTGTTGACCGATGCAAGCTCACTTTCTCATGAATTCTTAGTACAATCACCACATATTCTACTTAACAGCCCTCATAATTCTAAATAAAAGGCCTATAATAACGTACATTTCTGCCCGTCATCACACCCCTGGACTTAGAATCATGCTTGTCTTCAAGCATGCCTTATACTCGAGAAATTCTTAATCCACCCTCCGGCTTTCTAATGCATTATTTTTATTAAGTGGAAATATGGATGATATGCGTTGATGGATTGCATTGTGCACTCAAGTTTCCCCAACGGAATTCAAGTGTAAATTCCTATGAGTTTCCTTATAAGTCCAGGGTCAAACACAGGGACTTGTGAAAATAGTTGCTGATAACTTGTAGAAATACAAGTTATTTATACTGCCTTATTCAGATATTGCGGCCAAAAGAGAGAAAATATGCGTTAATTGTATGAAAATTAGCTCAGAAATACAATAAATATAAATTATCGCAAATACACCCACTAATATCATTAAGATGGTAGAAGAGGATATTTCTACTCTGTTTGCAGGAAACCAAGTCACCGCTTGCGATCAAGGCTCAATGAGAAACTGAACAATGCATCTCTATCACATTGCGCTAGTCAATCAACAATAAAGAGACGATTTAACGCAATGACGGTGCAATGCGACAGTCGATCCAGAGCTGAATTTCACTTGCATGTGTTAATAGAAACAACACTGCATGTGAGTACATGATCGAAAGATGCAAATGAGCAACACAAAGGCGGAGGATTGCGACACGTGTACAACTAACCATTGTGTAGATTTGACAGTTTGATTGCTTAACAGAAGAAATATTTATTCCTCCATCTTCGGAATTTCCATAACAATAAATGGGGTCCACAAGCCAAGAGTCAAAGCTTTTCACCTATAAATACCCCCATAGAATTCATAGAAGATATACTTGATACGGGGTAATTTATACAAAGCTATTGAGAGAGAGTTGATCTGAGTACTGATCGGAGGAAATCCAGGAAGAGAAGAGATAAGGCTGAGAGGTGAGTCTCAGTGCAATTCTGCCAAATCCCTGCCTAGAAACTCTGTACTTAGATTCCTTCTACCGATTGAGAAGGCCTGAGAGGGAAGCTCATCCATCCATTCACTCCATCGACACCGGCAAGCAATTTTCCATTCCAGAACTGTACCAAGACGTTGGTGCTTATTTGTATTTATTTCTAACTCTATTTCATCAATTGTATTCCATTGTCTTAATATCTTCATTCACAACCATGTATCGGATGCTAAATAGTATTATTGAATGTCTTGATCATTTCCATTTCCACTTCTCTGTCTATTTTCATTCCTCCTTAAATCATTTTCTCCATGATGTTTTTTTAATCCCTTGGTGATTAATATGAATTAAACAAGTAACTTAATCTGTGCTAAAGAATTAATGATGTTTAGCTAAAGAATGCTAGACGACATCTTCACCTGTGAGAGCAGAAGTGAAGATGCCATTCTGATCTGTCGAGAGAAGGTTAAAAGAATGCGTTAACTAAAGCAAGAAGTACTTCCAGAGATGGAAGCAATATTGCATTCATTACATTTGTCCCTATTTCATCACAGAGATGTGGGAACACGGCCGATCACCAAGAGGTGTACGTAAAGGGAAAAACAAAACCGTATTTATGCCTTTGACGCAATTAAGGAACTTGCGATGTTTGTACTAATTATCTTTTCTCTTTCTATTTCTGTTTCACACATAAGACTTGCCACCGCATAACACGATCGTTGTATATTCTTCACAGTCAATCTCAATCTCAGTATCTTGTATCATGAAACCTGTATCTTGTATCATTATAGCTTAGGTTTCTTTTATCGCACTTTACCTTTACCGCAATTTACTTTATTATCGCATTTTATCGCTTACCTTTACTTTATCGCATTTTCAATTACCTGTACACACAACCTTTTTATAAATTAAAAAACCCTTTGGTCGCATCTATCACAAACATAACGCAATAACCTCAAACAGTCCCTGTGTTCGAACTCGGATCACACCGAGAAAATTGCGGTGGAATTATACTTGGTTCCAATGCAAGGAAACTTGTGACAACGCATAGTATACTACAAGATCCTCATAAATAACGCATATCTAGAAGTAGTATCGCATACAGATAATAGAGTCATCATGTTAAAGACTAAAATTGCGTTACAAGTTTATGGACTTGAACCTTGCTTGCATCTATTGTATGACTTAAAATTTGCATAACAAGTTTATGGCGCTGTTGCAGGGGATTGGTTAACGGTTTATTGTTTGAGTATGTTTGTGGTGTTTTGCAGGACAGATCTCGTTGTACTAGCTGTTCAATGCGGAGAGCAGCTTGACAGTTTATGAGTACTGGTGCTGAACCAGAATCGAAAGCTGACCCTGAGATCGAGCGTACCTTTCGTGCACAGCCACGTCAGAATCGGATAAGGCGAAAGAAAGCAGCAAGTATGGCAAAGAATAACGATACAGTTCCCGTAGGAAATCAAGGAGTTGTACGGCCAACACAAGATCCTATGTTCCTAGTTGCTAATCATAACATTCCCATGAGGAACTACGTGGCACCCAACCTGTATGATTTTTTGCCTAGGATTTCAAGGCCAACAGTTGAGGAGAACGGAAGGATCGAAATAAACCCGGTCATGCTACAAATGATCCAAAATGCAGGGCAATTTAGGGGTTTGCAAGGTGAAGACCCGCATGCCCATTTGACCAGTTTTGTCGAAATGTGCGACAACTTCTTGCTACCTGACGTTACCCATAACGGCATTAGACTTTATTTGTTCCCTTACACCTTGAGGGACGAAGCCAAGAGGTGGGCTCACTCACTGGAGCCGAACGAGATTACATCATGGGATCAACTAGTTGAGCGATTCATGAAGAACTTCTTTCCACCAGCCATCAACGCAAGGAGACGAAAGGACGTGTTGAACTTCGAGCAAATGGAAAATGAGACCCTGAGCACCACCTGAGTGCGATTTAGAAGATTGGTGAAAAAATGCCCGCATATCGGAATACCCGATTGCGTTTTGATGGAGACCTTTTATAACGGCCTCAACATATCAACGCAGGCTGTTGCTGACGCCTCCGTGGCAGGAGGTTTTATGGACAAGACGTATACAGAGGCCAAGGTCATCCTTGAACGCATATCGCAGAACATGGATGACTGGATTGATGATGGTTATGGAGGTAGAGGCTCTGAAAGAAGAAAGAATGACAATGCCATTGTCCCTGCAGAGACAATGACCATATTGGCCACTCAAATGGCCGCAGTGACTTCAATCCTCCAATCGATGGCAATCAATCAAGGAGCCATCTCTCAATAATCAGCACAACCCGCTGCACCGGCTCAAGTGGCCGCAATAAGTTGCGTTAATTGTGGAGGGGCTCATGTAGCAGAAATGTGCCCATCGAATATCCAACAACGATGCGCCATCCAAAACAACCCCTTCAGCAACACCTTCAATCCGGGTTGGAGAAACCATCATAACTTCGGTTGGGGAGGGAACCCTAACCAAGGGGGGCCAAGCAACCATCAAAGTGGCAGTCGAGGGAACCCTCCTTTTCACCATAACTCAAATCAGGGGCAACCAAGGCAATCGCATAATCAGCAACCCTCATTTTCAAACACCTTTAGAAGCTCATTGGAGGCCCTGCTTAAACAATATATGGACAAAAATGACCCAGTGATGCAGGCGCAGGCGTCTTCAATTTGAAACTTAGAGATCCAAGTGGGCCAGCTGGCATCTGAGCTGAGAAATAGAACACCTGTTACGTTGCCCAGCAACTCAGAAGCATCGGGATCTAATGGAAAGGAGCAATGTCCCTAGGACATTGGGCAGGCAAGTTGGACCGCTTACAGAGGTGTGGATTGTGCTCATTCAAAGAAATGCATCTTCTGGTCCATATCTCACAACTATGTTTAAATGCTTTTGTTAACTTTCTGTCTTATTGAATTCTTGAAATTTGTCTTTATTACTTCATTTAATTTGTTTCTTAACTTTATGAATTTAATTCTTCATTTATTTCCCTTGCATTTGTTTCTGTACCATCTTTAATTCTTTTAACTCTTTATGTATTGAATGCATTATTGTTTAAATGGTGGATGATTGAGTAATGAGAAGAAATTGATTACTGCAAGTCATAGCACTTGCGTTGATAAAAAAAAATTAATAAATATAAAACAATCAACATTCGGTATGCATCGTGATAATGGACGCATCTTGAACTAAAAAGATACGCTTTGCGTTCATCCAACTCGAATGCGTTGAAGCTGAGGGGTGTGTTGCGCGCGTATATGTCCTTTGCCCGTCCTTAGCTAAATGCACTATGTTGAGGTAGTGATGCGCTGGTAGAAATGTCGTGTGCCCGATCCTCCAAAAATGTGTTTAGTTAAGGGGTGTGTTGCGGGGATGTACGTTGTTGCCCGTCCTCTATGAAGATGCATTTGCGTTGGTGGACACATTGCGTTAATCTTTACCTTGCGTCTATTCAAATAAAATATTAAAGAAAATTTATTTTTGTAAACTGAGAAGTCTAATCGTTTTGTATCCCAAAGCAATGATGCTTCTGTATACGAAAGGACGTTTTTCGAAAATTTCATAAATGAGGGAAGTTCGAGGGCCTTTTGAGTGTCTCAAGGCTTGTCGCCGAAAAAATCGCGTTAGGCCCATTATGAGCCAACTTATAAATAGGAACCCTTCCTCTTTGTGAACTCTTTACCTCATTTTGCAAACTGAAAACCTTAGCGCCCAGCATACAGAGCTTTCTTCTTCCCCGAAACCCTAGCGACCTTTCTGGTTCCTTTCACCTTATCATCCATGGCCGACCAAGCTTCCCAATCTTCTGCTTCACCCTCAACCCCTTCCTCTGACCAAATCTCCATGCGAGAGGCAGCATTCCTTGCTGCCAGTCGCAGACTTGCTGCCCAACCCCACACCATCCCGAGAATCGTCGGTAGAACCTGGAGAAACCCATTATCCATCCAGCCTCCTCAGTTTAAGAGGGGGCACAACATTAAAAGTACCCCAGTTCCAACTCCAGCCATCTCAACTGAGAGTGAGAAGAAGAGGCACGATGATAAGGAAGTATTTGGCAATATTCTGAGTCACTTGGAGCAAAGAGGAGGATTACCCGAGGCAGGGGTTATAAACCAACCACTGTCTACGGAGGAGGTGACGGTGGTGGTGAATGAAGAGGTGGTGGTGCTAGATGCAGTGATGAATGAAGAGGAGGCAGGAAAAGGCACTCTGGCCTTAGAGACTCCTGAGGTGACTGCCAACGCAGAAACCTATGATGGACCCTCCAGAGTTATGGTGGTGGTTGAAGTTGCGATGGATGAGGTTACAATGGAGACGCAACCAAAAGTAGTTGAAGAGAAAAAGAAGAAGAAGAAAAGCAAAGGGAGAAAGGCTGGAGAGGCTGAGTCTTATCATCATCGCAAGGAGAAAAAGAATAAAGAAAAGAAGGATGATGACGAAGATGAGGAAGCCAAGAAGGAAAGGAAGAGGAAAGAGAAGGAAGAAAGAAGAGAGCGCCAGCATGAGAAAAAGTGCCTGAGAAAAGAATAAGAAAAGAAGAAGAGGGCTGCGAGCCAGAAAAGGATAGAGAATCAACCTCTGTAAGGGAGGACGAGGGGGAAACAGCGCAATTAATGGAGCCAGTGCAACCTGAAACAACGCAAGTGGTTACGATCGATGAAGGTGAAGAAGGAGAAGGTACCCCCCTGATGCGGGGTTGTAGGGAGAATGCGCCGCAAGGGTCTATTGGTGACCCTCAAAGATGATCATCGCATTAAAGGAAAAATAAAGAAGGAAAAAGGAAGAGGAAGAGAGACAAGAGAAAATGGAGCAGGCAAAACTCATCACCGCAGAAGGTGATAGAAGAAGAAGACTACATGATGAGGAAGTTCGCTGCGATAACGAGATCTCAAGGCTTGAAGAACTAAGGCGGATCGAAGAGGAACAATGCCTTTTGTTGGCCTCTGAGTCGTTTGTGGAAGAATTTGAAAGAGAAGAGAGGGAAGAAGAAGAAGAAGAAGAGAATAAAGGAAGGCAGAAGAAGACAAGAGAATGAGAGAAGAGAAGGAGAGAAAGCGCGAAGCCAACAAGTAGCGCATAAATAAGAAGAAGGGCAAGGAACTTGCCGAGCGAGAGAAGGAGGAACAACACAAGGAAAGGGAAAGAAAACAAAGGCAACAATCCCTCCTTGCGTTGGCCAAAGGAAAGGGCAAAGCGGTCGCAGAAAGCAGCAAGCCTGCGTTGGCAAATGTGCGTCCATCAAGAACGAAAGAAAATGACGACTTGTTAATGGAGATGGGCTTTTTCCCTACGACAACACCACTACCAGATTTGATCACGAGCGTGATCGTGGAGCATGGTTGGGACACATTTTTCCAGTGCCCAGTCATTTTTGTTCTAGAGGTGGTGAGGGACTTCTACCATGGACGACTATATGGCACCAAGGACGTGCTGACCATAAAAGGGCAAACGGTGTCTTTCAGCGCAAGGGACATCAATGAACTATACCAAATGAAGGATAACCCGAATGCACCGGGCAACACAATCATCGATAATCCCACGGAACGGCAGATGGAAGATGTGCTGCGAGTATTAACACAACCGGGCACGAAGTGGTCGGTTTCTTTAAAAGGCATCAAGACCCTAGCATCCAAGACTCTGCTTCTAGAGGCAAGGCTTTGGGTTTATCTAGTTAAGAAGCAGTTGATCCTAACTTCCCATGACAAGAAAATTTCAAGGGATCGAGTTATGGCCGCATATTGCATTGCGTGCGACATTCCAATCGATGTGGGCCGGTTGAGCGCAAGTCAAATTTGAGGCTTTGTGGTGCACATTAGAGGAAAATACTTCTTCCATGGATTATCTCAAGTCTGTGCCTGTCAATGGGAGTAGGCATTGAGGAAGAACCCATGCAAGAAATCCACGACCTCATCAATATAAAAATCCTGAGGTTGCTCCTCAAAGACTCCTCGCATTGCCCAGAGTTATCTTTAAAAGAGGCCCGCAATCGATCTTAATGCACCGCAAGAACCCAAGCCAAAGAGACAGCACAAAAAATGATAAGGGAAAAGAAAAGGTCCAAGAATTACAATCGCAAAAAACAAGACCTTTGGATCCTTTACCGTTAGTAATCCGCCCTCGAAGCCCTTCGAGCCCACCCGTACAACCTTCTTCTCCACTCCATGAGCACTTCACCAACCTTCTCCTCACTCCAAATTCTCCAACTACATACCCGCCAGTCTATTCACCTATGGCATCATCACCGCAACATTCCATTCCACCACCGTATATTGATGACTCACACGATTTGGGTGAAGGAACCTCTGCCCAACCCCAAAACGATGCTGGCGAGACATTGCAGGCGCAACCTTCCATCCCTTCCTTGGCTGCTAAGTTAGTTGAAATATGGTCCCTCTTTTCCCAACAGCAGCAACTCTTTGCTCAACAACAGGACTTCTTCAACCGGAGATTTGATGTGGTAATGGAGTAAATCGACGACATACAGTGCAGTGCTACTACATCTAGGGAGGCGTTGATCAATATTCAGCGCAATATTTATAAGGTCCATCGCCATCAGATTGTGGAGCGAAACCATGAGTACTTCAATTTTCTCACAGCATAACTTTATGGTCCCATGGTGCCTCTACATCTCAGGCAGCAACTTAATTTTGAAGAAGCTCCCTTAGCACCACCTCCAAACCCTCCTTCAGATCCTCCTACTCCTCAGCAATCATCTTTACATTTTTTTGCGGCCATTCATTATTTTTTTATTCCATTCATTATTCTTATAAGTTAACGAAATTCTTTGATTCTTTGTATAGGCAACAATTTTTGTATTGCGTTAATTTTTAATTATTTGTATACTTTGTTAATATTCAATACAATTGAGTAAATATTCTCTCCATTTGCCTGTGCCTTTTTCTTTATCATCTTTTGTCAATATTTGTGATGTTTTTGATCTTTTACTTTTGCATTATTAATTGTGCTGCCATGATGTATAATATGTTTATACTTAGAAACATTTCCCACACTTTGTAAATTCCGACTAACACTTAGTTAATTCGTAGTTTCAGTATTGGTGTGTTGTTGTGTTGTGGTGTTGTGTGTGTTTTTTTTGTTGTTTTTTTTTTTTGTTTGTGTGTGTGTGTGGGGGGGGGGGGGGGTGTGTATTTCCTTTTATCTCTCAAAGTTCTACTCAAACCTTCTTTTTGAAATTTTTTCTAAGTGTTTGTCTAGTCTATCCAAACAATGTAATGAGGACCTTGCGCATCTCTAAATTTGGGGGTGGGGAAGGTCTGAGCAGATGAGATCAAGAATATGCGGCCACTAAGAAAATGCGTTCATTTCCAAAAAAAAAAAAAAATAATAAAAAAAAAAATTTATTTTCATACAAAGCTCCAATGTCAGCGCAAGGGAAAACCTAAAAAATAATCCCAACCTGATAAGAGTTACTTGTGAAAGGAACCTGCTCGTAGATGGATGTTCGCATGACACCCGTGGGAGCAAGCCAAAACGAAGGTGGGTTCCCAAGAACAATGCAATATGAAAAAGAAAAGAAAAATAAATGCAAGAGACAACTCCTCTGATTATCATGAGTTAAAGTTGGAAATTGGCACACAACCGTAGTTGGATGTTCGCATGACACCTGTGGGAACAAGCCAAAACGAAGAGTGTAACCATGACCAACAGTCTCTAAATAAATGACACAAAGTTTGACCACCGCATATAGATACATCGAGTTGTTTTGACAAAGAAGAGGTAAACATTCTATTTTTAAAACTAGGAAAGCATTTTTTAGCAAAAATTTGTTATGTAGAAGAATAAAGTAGGGCCTTGTTAAGAATTAGCAATGATAGGAGAAAATTGCATTGTCAAGTAATGTGCCTAAATATGCATTGATTGTATGAAAATTAGCTCTGAAATACAATAAATATAAATTATCGCAAATACACCCACTAACATCATTAAGATGGTAGAAGAGGATATTTCTACTTTGTTTTGTAGGAAACCAAGTCACCACATGTGATCAAGGCTCAACGAGAAACTGAACAACGCATCTTTGTCACATTGCGCCCGTCAATCAACAATGAAGAGACGATTAACGCAATGACGGCGGAATGTGACAGTTGATCCAGAGCTGAATTTCAACCGCATGTGGTTATAAAAACAACACCGCATGCGAGCACACAATCGAAAGATGAAAATGAGCAACACAAAGGCAGAGGAATGCGACACGTGTACAACTAACCGTTGTGCAGATTCGATGGTCTGATTGCATAATAGAAGGAATATTTATTCATCCATCTTTGAAATTTCCATAATAATAAGTGGGGTCCACAAGCCAAGAGTCAAAGCTTTTCACCTATAAATACCCCCATAGAATTTAGAGAAGATATACTTGATACGGGGTAATTGATATGAGGCTATTGAGAGAGAGCTGATCTGAGTACTGATTGGAGGAAATTCGGGAAGAGAAGAGACAAGGCCGAGAGGTGAGTCTCAGTGCAATTCTGCCAAATCCCTGCCGAGACGCTCTGTACTTAGATTCCTTCTACCTGTTGAGCAAGCCTGAAAAGGAAGCTCATCCATCCATTCACTCCATCCACACCAGCAAGCAATTTTTCATTCCAGATCTGTGCCAAGACGTTGGCGCTTATTTGTATTTGTTTCTAACTTTATTTCGTCAATTGTATTCCATTGTCTTAATCTCTTCATTCACAACCATGTATCAGATGCTAAATAATATTATTGAATGTCTTGATGATTTCCATTTCCACTTCTCTGTCTATTTCTGTTCCTCCCTAAATCATTTTCTCCATGATGTTTTCTTAATCCCTTGGTGATTAATATGAATTAAACAAGTAACTTAATCTATGCTAAAGAATTAAAGATATTTAGCTAAAGCATGCTAGACGGCATCTTCACCTGTAAGAGCAGAAGTGAAGATGTCATTCTGATCTATCGAGAGAAGGTTAGAAGAACGCGTTAAATAAAGCAAGAAGTACTTCCAGAGATGGAAGCAACCTTACGTTAATTACGTTTTTCCCTTTTTGACCATAGAGATGTGGGAACGCAGCCGATCACCGAGAGGTGTACGTCAAGGGAAAAGTGAAACCGTATTTATGCCTTTGACGCAATTAAGGAACTTTCGATGTTTGTACTAATTATCTTTTCTCTTTCTGTTTCACACATAAGACTTGCCACCGCATAACACGATCTTTGTATATTCTTCACAGTTAGTCTCAACCTCAGTATCTTGTATCATGAAACCTGTATCTTGTATCATCATAGCTTAGGTTTATTTTATCGCACTTTACCTTTACCACAATTTACTTTATTATCGCATTTTATTGCTTACCTTTACTTTATCGCATTTTCAATTACCTGTACACACAACCTTTTTATAAATTGAAAAACCCTTTGGTCGCATGTATCACAAACATAACACAATAACCTCAAACAGTCCCTGTGTTCGACCTCGGATCACACCGAGAAACTTGTGGTGGAATTATACTTGGTTCCAACGCAAGGAGACTTGTGACAACGCATAGTATACTACAAGATTCTCATAAATAATGCATATCTAGAAGTAGTATCACATATAGATAATAAAGTCATCATGTTAAAGACTAAAATTGTGTTACAAGTTTATGGACTTGAACCTTGCTTGCATCTATTGTATGACTTAAAATTTGCGAAACAGTTGCGTTGGTAATTTTTATGAAGACTTGCGGTAACCAGTTAAATAAATAAATCGCTGGGTTTATTGTTTGTATTGATGAAAATAAATAAAGAATGCGACAGAGTTTGAAAAGAGTCGGTAAATGGGAAATGCAATGAATATGTAGTGAACGAGTTGAGAAAAGTTTCGGCTAACACTCCCTAGAATGCGTTCATGCTTTGGGATCATGCAACATGCATACAATAGTAAACCATCTCTCGGCATGAATGCTACGGCTTCTAAGGCTAGAACGTATGCGATAAATATGCGATAAGTCTACAAGGTTTACACATAAACCTCTATCTCTATTTATGCGATGACAACATGACAATCACATAAATATGCGACCACATAATATCATTCCCATTCCTAGAATGCAAGGTACTTCGGACAATTTCTCTTACAATGCCCATTTTGGTTATAGTGGAAACATTTTCTTTTATCTGTATCCTTCTTTCCCTTCTTTATCTTGGGAGCCTACCCTATTCCCTTCTTTTTCATTTGAGCTTTACAGGGTCCAACTTTGGCTTTAGAGGACGACCCTCTTAAAATCTTTTTCTTAGTGGTAGCAACATATGCTTCCACTTCCTTCCCCTTACCTAAAGTAAGGTTTTGGAATCACTGGAGCTCGTTGAGAAGGGTAGTGAGGTTAAATTCTATCTTATTTAAAGACGAATTTGTCTCGAAAGGTATAAAACTCTTCGGAAGAGATTGTAAGATAAATCTAACCTGGTTAGCCTCATCAATGGGTCCGCCATTTACTTCAGCGATATTGAAGTACATCATCATGTCAAGGACATGTTTTCTAACAAAGGTCCCCTCCTTCGTTCGCTTCGTGTAAATGTGTTTAATTGCCTCGTGTCTAAGGGACCATGATGGTTGCCCAAACATTTCTCTTAATGAATCTATTATCTCTTTAGCTGTAGCTAAGGATTCATGTTTCTTTGCCAAAACATCAGACATGCTGGCAAGAATGTAAACACTAGCCTTTTCATTGGCTTTGACCCATCGATCGTATGCTTCCCGAACAGTTCGGTTAGCATTTGAGGCTAGAGCTTAAGGACATTCCTCAGTTAAGACGAACCTTAGATCGTCAACTACCAGAATTGTGTTTAGATTTGATTTCCATGTCGAATAATTATCGCTGTTTAGTTTCTTAGAAGTTAAGAGTTGAATTATTGAGCTATTCATGCTGAAAAAGATAAACATATTATTTTAGAAAAAACTATAATCACAAAGAAACCAATTTAATTTAGAAAAAAACTAATAATGTACCTTTCATTATTATATTTTTCAACGATATTTTAAAAGTTTATAGTTACCTCCACCAAAGGGCAGTCGATTATTTCTTTTTTGAACCAAGACAATCTTGACTAGATGCTAACCCCATAATAACTCTTTATTCCTATAGCACTTTAGTTATCGCTACTTTGGTCGAGAATATACTAACATCTTAGTAATTTTTGTAAGTGTAACCTTCCATTTTTGGATTTCAAAAACTAGAATCAACATGCTCCCGAAAGTGGAAAGTCAATAGGAAAACTGATCTAAGAGCGCCTATCCAGATTTGGAGTTCGCGGTGTTCCGAATCCTATAATACAACCCTCCGAAGGGAAAGGTCACTCCAGGGCAGACATGCAGGCACATTATAGGAATCTCACGGTGCGACTTAATGGAAGAGACTGTGGGATATGTTGTTACATACCCCTCACCCACTTACTATGAACTACTTCTCCTATTCACCTTGATATTGATCTATGCAAACACTCTCTGAAGGGAGTCCGCTCCTAAGCATGGCCCAAAGCCCTGCATGGACCTCACGATGTGAACTCTTAGGGATGCTAGAGCTAAAAGTACGCTACTTCTCTCTAGTTGAAGTGTTCTATAAAGGTTTAGGGTATAAAAAAATACTTAGAGTTATATTTCGGTTAAATTAAACATATCCTAAGTCTAGGTGATAGATCCATGTATAACTCTTATACTGGATTTTAACCTATGATGTCTAGGTGATTAACAAATTTTATTATCTCACATCTCTCACGCATGCTCATTAAAACTATGATTATTTAACTTAGATGCCAGTTTGATCTCCAGGTAGGAGGTGTTCCATAAATCGTCATCTTAAGAACCCCCAACCTTAGACAAGATCTCCCAGGGTAAGTAAATAACTCTTTGTTTAACAAGTAATTGACCTATTCTAACTCTTTAGAAAAGCCGATTGAAATTGCACCAATTTAATCTTAGGGAGCATGCAACTTTTACCTTTTTTATAGATTTTAAAGTCTAGGTTATTTTATAACAATTATAAAATAAAATTATAACCATAATAACCCTAGAATCATACATCCATAACATACATTCATACTTAATGATCATGCTTTAACATAACACCTTTTATTAAAAAAACTTAACATGTATACTATATACATTATAACAATTATAACATATATTAAATGCATGTACATGTTTACCTATGGTGGGATTTTAAATCTATATGGCATATATGCACAACAAGATTCAAAATTTAATTAAAACATACATCAACATGCATAATTAATTAAAATGGATTGGTTTTGGCTCTAAAATTAAGCTAACAACTAAATTATTACAATAATAATTTGGTGTAGTACAAAAAACCGCTCTCGAACCAGCTTCAAACACTCAAACTGGCCCAAAAACTCCAAAAATTAGGTTGAACTGGTCAAACCGACTCAACTGGACCGGTCCAGACCATCTGGACCGGCTGGTCAACTAAATCAAGGGCAGTCAAACGGAAGCTGCGGTGCACGGGTCGCGTGAAGTGGAGCTGGTGGGCAGCAAATCGGGTCGGATCTGGGCGCGAAACGCAGGCGCGAGTAGGCAGCAGCGATCTGGGTCGGATCTAAGCAGGTCTTGGGTCTGGACAAGTGCATGGAGCATGCGAGTCGGGTGTAGGAGCACCCTTTATCGGATCTGGGAGCATAAAATCGGGTCTGTGAGCATTTTTTCTCCATTTCGAAGTCGTCCTCTTTCTCGAAACCGAGTAATTACAACTTAATTTCAACTCTAATAACTCTAGCAAATCTACAGACCCTTTTTCACACATTAATGCTCATAAACATGTGAGCAATTACAAATTAATATTAAAAAAAAAACTTAATTTAATTGCCAAAACCTAAAAACCATTTTAGTTTCCAATCACAATTTTGTCTAATAAATTGATACCCACCTCATGCAACAGAATAAAATTATAACACGCTCTAATACCACATGATGAAAAATCGACATGCACAGCGGAAATAAGAATCAATTTTACTCTAATTGCCCAAAATAAACATGCAACCCTAAAAGAATTAATTAGGATTATTTTGAAATAATACATTTGAAGCTCCTAAAACTCGTCTACCTCCACCCGAACACGAATGGACCACCACTAGAGCTGACCTACTATTCTTTGGACTTAGAACCGAATTGTGGGACCTGATGGATGAAGAACCCGAGAGAGAGAAAAAAAGATGGAAATAGAATAGTGAAATTGGGTTGAGTTTGGTTTTTTTTTTCAGCCCAATTTTAAAAACTAATTTTGCAAATTTTCCAAAAGTTTTTAATCCAAAAACACAAGCCCATATTTATAGAAAAGGGTCAAGCAAAATTGCATGAAATAATTTCATAAAATCCCAACGCCTAGAATCCACTATCTTAGTGGGCTTAATGTCTCTACTATAAGCCAACGCCTAGCCCACTAATTTTGTTAGTGGAATTATCTAACAAAAGTTTGGATTTTCCCACTAACTTTAGTCAAATGGCAAAATAGTCATTTGGTCAAAGTCAAACATTGACCAAAAAGTCAACATTTTGACTTTTTATTATTTTTTCCATGTTGACTAATTTTGACCTCCCGAACATGAATCCGTATTCATTTTCTCGAAATTCAAATCACATTTGAATATAAGGTCGGTCAAAGTTTGACTATTCAAAGTCAAAAATCAACTCTTTGACTTTTTACATCTTTGACCATTTCTATTATTTCCGAGCTTTCAAATACGAACGTATTCATATTCTTGATATTTAAATCACATTTAAATATTAAAGTTGTATCTCTAAACTGAAAAAACTGATCACTATATCACATATACTTATCAGTTTCTCTCTCTTCACCTAATTTGAACAATTCGAATTATTCTATCATTCTGTGCTAAGTTTATTCCATATGAGCTAGTAGGGGAACCTAATGGACCTATAGATCATGGGCTCCAATGATCCGAGATTAGCTGGCTAAACTCTTTCGATGGAGCTAATCAACATTCGTTAACTAACGGGTCATTTCACTATAGTCCCATAGTTGCACTCCCCTAAATATAGATATATTTGTGTCCATTTGATATAACCATGATTAGTAAGCTAATCCTTCACAAGTTGTTCGTAATCTCGGCTTGGTCATAAAAACCATTTTACCCCCTAGACTACATCTTATTCCTTATGTTCCACTGATCCTCTAATGAACAATTGGTTTAAGATCCAACCTATAAACCGAACCCCTCTCGAGCCAATGAGAGGGTGGGGCCCCTTGTTCAAGATCTGGATTCAGTACTAAAGGGAACAACCTATCTACTATCCCTATAATGGGTAGGAGTGAATTCCATCTTGCAATCTATGTTCCCAGCTATCCACCTGATCTTACCCCTAAATGAGAGGCTTATTGGGTCAGCGATAATGAGCTGCCCTCACTTATGTAGATCTAAGAATAATTTCGAGTGAACAGGAGTTCATAGTTAGCTTAGGATTAAGATTAAGTTACCTAGGTCATCAATTAACGAAATAGTCAGTTTTATACATTAAACAACATTTAAAACATAAAAGTGACTATTTCATGGTTCAATCTTATGTAGACTCTTTACATAGGATGCCCCCGTTTTCATGTCTCCACATGAACGGTTTAGGATCACATCATTTGTACTAACTACAAAATGGGCCGCATCCATAGTGTCCCCAGAATAAGGCACCCAGCCTTATTCATATACTATAGACCATTTTGGCTATATATATTTGAACTTGATCCACATTTATGTCACTATATAAAGTTCAAACTTAAACTTAATAGCGAACCTTAGTTTATTGGATTCATGAATATAGAATTTAAATTTACTAAATATTTTCAATAACTGCTTCATTGAACAAGAATATGATATTACAAACTACGAGTTTTAGGACATAAAATCCAACAATGCATTGAAGTAAAGGATATGCAATATGCGTCTAAGAATCTATGCGATGACCATGCATTCCTACCACAAGTTTTCTTGCTCTCTCACCAAGTATAACGAGATCGCATGTTTCTCGGGTGATTCGAGGTCGAACTTAGGGACTTGTAGCTAAATGTTATGGAGTAATGTGTTGCGGCGAAGAATAAAAGAATATTGAAGTTAAGGGCTATGCGCTACTCCTACTCATAACTAAACAGATTAAGCAATGGAAGTATGGCTATGAGAGATAGAGACATGGCAACTGTTAACGCATAGTAAGATGCATGGGAAAATAGATAAAATGGCTGGCTGAATGCAGCGGTTAAACCCATTCACTGGCAAGCAAATCCACCGTCCAGATCTATGTCAAGACATTTTCACTCTTCTGTATTTATTTCTATCTCTTCATCATCAATTGTATTCATCTTCTTAATCTGTATCATTCACACCATGTATCAGACGCCAAATATTAGTATTGAATGTCATGATCATTTTCATCTCCATCTTTCTGTTTATTTCCATTCATCCATGAATCGCTTTCTCCATGATATTCTCTTAATCTCTTGGTAATTAGAATGAATCTAACAAGTAAATTAATTTTTGCTAAGGAAATAAATATGTTTAGCTAAAGTATGCTAGACGACATCTTCACCTGTGAGAGTAGAAGTGAAGATGCCATTCTGCCTATCGAGAGAAGGTTAGAAGAATGCATTAATTAAAGCGATAAGTACTTCCAAAGATGGAAGCAACCTTGCGTTCATTACGTTCATCCTTGTTTCACCACAGAGATGTGGGAATGCGGCCTATCACCGAGAGGTGTACGCCAAGGGAAAGCGGAACCGTAGTTATGTCTTTAACGCAATTAATAACTTGTGATGTTTATACTAGTTATCTTTTCTATTTTTGTTTCATACATAAAGACTTGCCACCGCATAACACGACCCTTTTTATAACCTTCACAGTCAGTCTTAAACTCAGTATCATGTATCAGTATCCTGTATCTTGTATCATAATAGCTTAGGTTTACTTTTACCGCACTTTATTTTATTATCGCAACTTTACTTTACCGCACAATTTTACTTTACCGCAACTTTAAATACCTGTATAAACACAACTTTTATTAATTGAAAAACCCGCGGTCGCATATATCACGAACATAACGCATTAACTAAGCAATCCCTGTGTTCGACCTCGGATCACTCCGAGAAACTTGCAGTGGAATTATACTTGGTTTCAACGCAAGGAAACTTGTGACAACGCATAGCATACTACCAGCATTTCATTAATAACACATACATCTAGAAGTAGTATCGCATAAAAGTCTAATTAAGCATAACACATCATCCACATTCCATTTCCATCCCAAGTCATCAAGTTTATGGCAACATGAGCTTGTATGATCCATCATTCATCACCATCCACATGCTTATCTAGAATCATATCATCATTCTAAGCTTATTAGTTGCGGATGGACGTAGCCTGACTTTGAAGCACTGTCTCGTTTTTCTCTATATATTGCTTCAATAGGCTCTCTAGAGAAGAAGATTGCATTGGTTGTTATAAGCTACTTGCTTGGTTTCTCTGCTGACCGTTGTTGCGTTGGAAGAATCCTGGTGGCCCTTCTTTTTGCACCACAAATTGAAAATTTTGTTGTTGATTCTTCTAAGCAAAATTTGGGTGGTTTCTCCACCGGGGGTTGTAAGTGTTTGAAAAGGGATTATTCTTTACAAAATATATAGACTGTGGATTTTGCAGGCAATCTTCCATCGCATGACCATCATCGCAAGTTGCACACCTTGCGTTATTTTGACATTGCGTTAATTTGCCCACCTTGCAGTGTTGGGCTACTGATCGCCATTCCTTGAATCAAATAATTGCGGTCATTTGGTTTTGTAATGAAATAATGGCACCGTTATTTAAGTCAGAATCTTTGAGTCTTAATCTTTGGTCACTTTCCCTCCAGTCTTCATGATTCTTGGAGATGCGGTCCAGAATATTCTTTACCTCCTCGTAAGTTTTGTCAAGTAGACCACCAGCGGCTACCGCATTGGCAGCAGTTTGCGAAGCAAGATTCAAACCGTGATAGAAAATTTCCATTTGAAGGCAGTCTGGTAGCCCATTATGCGGACAATCTCGGACGAACCTTTGAAACCTTGCTCAAGCATCACTGAGTGATTCGTCCATATATTGTTCAAAATTAGTAATAAGCTTTCTTCGTCTTGTGTTCTCGGTAGGTCGAAAATACTTTTTCATGAATTTCTCCACTACCTGCTCCCAAGAAGTAATCGCTCCTGGTTCGAGCGAATAAGCCTATTTCCTAGCCTGATCACAGAGAGAAAATGGGAACAACGTAAGACGAACTTCTTCAGTAGAGATGTTCGAGAACACAAAAGTATTGCAGATCTCAATAAAACTTCGGAGGTGGGCGTGCGGATCCTCGCCACGCCTTCCTCCGAATTGATCTGCAGTCTGGATCATCTGCAGTATCATCGGTTTCATCTCGAATTTACTTCCATCGAGGGCAGGCCTCATGATTCCCGGAGAGAAATCATAGAGATTCGGTGATGCATAGTCTCTAATGGGCCTATTGCGATCGTTTGCCAACAAAATCGGATTCGCCATGACATTATTATCATTTGGTGTTCAACCTCCAGGTTGCTCCACCATCTCTTCTTTATCGGATTGTGGTTGTTGTTCGTGGTCTCGTAGTCTCCTTCAAAATGTTCTCTCAATCTCCGGGTCGTAGTTCGCCAGAGATTAAGAGTTCTGTAAAGAAATAAAAAAAATTACCATTAACAACAATTTTGCCTAAGTCCCCGACAATAGCTCCAAATACTTGATGTGTTATTTTATGAATGGAAATATGGAAGATATGCGTTGATGGATTGCATTATGCACTCAATTTTTCCCAGCGAAATTCAAGTGTAAATTCCTCTTAGTTTCCTGGTAAGTCCAGGGTCGAACATAGGGATTTGTGAAAATAGTTGTGTTGGTAATGTTTATGAAACTTTGTGGTAACCAAGTAAATAAATAAAGTGTGGGTGTGTTGTTGCGTTAATGAAAAAGAAGTAAACAAAGGCAATAGATTTGGGAAAGATAGTTGTGTTGATAGATGCAATGAGTATGCGATGAACGGGTTGAGAAGATCTTTAGCTAGCGTTACTCGGGAGTGCGTCAAACTTTGCGATCATGTTACAACCATGCACAGCAAGTCATTTCCCAATGTAAATGTGATGCTCCTAAGTCTAGGACGCATGTGTTGAATGCAAAATGTCCATAGAGCTTATCCCTAAGTCTCTACTCTTGTCCTATGCGTTGATGCAAAATGCATGAAAGCAAGGTGACCGCATACAATCATATCTTATTGCTAAGATGCATGCGATGCTTTGATAACAAATAGTGCTCATTCCTAAGCGCCTATCTCCCGTTTATTTGTTCTAATCTGGTTCTTCTAAACCTAGATTCTGACTTGACCTTCCCAAGTCTAGATCCTGTCTTTAGACTACCCCTCCTAAGTATCTCTAATAGACGAATGAAGCATACATAAACAAGATAATCGCAAAGATGAAGATTCCCTCGTTATGCTAGCTAACTACTTATCAACCCATTCAACTAATTTAGCTACTCATGCATAAATAACAAAGAGTGAACAGATATAGAGACAGACATTCTATTCTTATAAATGAGTTGAGTACAAAATGACAATGAAAAGTAAAGGTAGAGAGCCTGGTAGCAATTCCTTGCTGATTGAGACTTTTTACACTGAATCTCTATTCTGATCTACAAATGTTCCCACTTCCGTAGGCGTCGGCCCTCTCTCTATCTTGGAGCTTCCGGTGCTTTCCCAAGCTTACCGGAACAATCTACCAGCACACCTTCTTTCTCGTGTCCATCGTAAATTGAAAGAAAACTATGGACAGAGGTGTGAACGTGTAAAGTGATGAAGTAATCGACTGCTTAACCCCTTCTCTGAAGGATGCACTTGGTATGCGTAGAGTTTCCATGGTGAAAGGCGGCTTCTCTCTCCCGGTTGTACAGATGGAACAGCTTCAATTCCTGACTGATGTGCGGGATAATTTTCAATGATAAAGCTGAATGTACTTCGTGACCGTTATCGACTGTCAACTTAATTTGGATCCGACTGCCATCAGCTTTCTTTCTCATCACTCTTAATTATCCTTTCACTCGGATGCGCCCACCATGTTGCGCTGACCAAGTTGCGGTGATTCTTCTTGGGTGAATGTTTGCAAGCACGAACAATGCAAAATTTTGCGGTGAAGTTGCGCTCGACCAATGTATTCCTATTATCGCAATCTCTGCATTGCGTTAACGCATATTCTGCACAAAAATGTAAAGATCAACTGCTCTAATGCGTTGGACGCATTCGACCGTAATATTATAGAATTTATGCTTAATGGATGCAATTTAACATATTTCATCAACCCATCCAACATTTTTTAAGAACTTAGTACTATGATAACGTGTATTTCAGCCCGTTATCAGGAATCACCGCATGCGATCGTTTCCTGCGTTAGTTTCAAAAACAGACAATTGGACGGATAATAACACATAATAGTGGGTTAGCCTAGATTTTCATTGTTGACCGACGCAAGCTTACTTTCTCATGAATTCTTAGTACAATCACCGCATATTCTACTTATAGCCCTCAGAATTCTAAATAAAAGGCCTATAATAACGTACATTTCTGCATGTCATCAAGGACGTTCCTCTCTTCCCAGTAGTAGTAACGTGTACTTCCAGTTTCAGACCTTTAGCTTTTACTATTGTTTGGTAAGCCTATACCTCATTCAGAAGAGTTTATATTCAATTTTATTCATAAGCGTGTTCATGCAGAACTGCAGAAAACTCTTCGAAAAAGATTCTAGAATAAAATCGACTTCACTTCTCTCGTCAACGGCAACCCCATTTACTTCTGCCACATTGAAGTGGACAATCATGTCCAGGACATGTTCATGAATAGATGCCCCCTCATTCATGCGACAGTTGTAAATGTACTTAATAGCATCATGCCTAAGGGAGAAGAATGGTTGTCCGAACATCCCTTGTAGAGATTCCATAATCTCTTTGGCAGTACCTATAATGTCACACCCCCTCCCAAGCCTTAAACCCCAAGACCGGGAAGGGAGCGTGAGGGTAACTAATAGCATCCTAAGACAATACTCATGTTCAATATTTCCCCCCATATTTATTACAAATTTTAGTAAGTTTACAGTATTCCCCCATCCCTCTATACACATAAGTAGATTTTCTCCCTAATCTTTGTTACATGGTCTGAGCTGTGCCCTGAGAGTTTACCAAATCCTGAGATGGTGGTGGTGGGTGGTGGACTCCTCTTCGAATGCTCCGCGTTGCTACCTGGGGAGGGGGGGGGGAATATAAGAAAACATGAGCTAATAAGCCCAGTGAGTGGTTCTTTTAAGACAGAAATCACTTTGCAAATCATCATTTTTGGGAAATCAATCTCATGATAATACTCACAGTATAACTTATGCATGGTCGATATAGTCATGTAATCAGTAACCTTTATTCCCATGCTACACGTGGCAGGCATATAACATCATCATCAATCATCACAATCACCTACGGAAACCTCATATGACCCATTTCTCGCTAGTGTGCACACCGACTATTTCTTTATCCCGCTAGTCATGCTTAGGTACTTGACTATATTTCCCACCGGTCGTCACCGATTATTATTTTCTGCCGATCGAGGCCAACTATATTTTCCTGCCAAGCACCTTTTGCTGAGCATGCTAACTATATCTCGGGTATAATTCCAGTTTTCATAGTCATTACACAAATAATATCATGTAGATCATCATATCATCAAAAGCATGTATTTTGCATTTACATACGCATATATTCATATATCAAAGCTATAAATACTCACAATATGCATCTATTATGAAAGCTATATAAACACTCATCATATGCTTTAATTATCAAAGCTATATAACACTCACGTCAGCAAATCCTTCTAATGCAATTTACTTGTAAATATCTTCCCTACTCAAACAGAATATGAATCTGTGCAGCACCTCCTTCGAATTCCTTGTCTCCACCACCAACGGTAGCTTTCCCACTAAATGCTCACTCTCTACTTAGGATTTTTACTACTGAAATTGTTTGGAATGAGTTTAACCTTCATGCCGAGGCCTCCTATTTATAGTCGTTCCCAGCCTCTTTCCTCACGACAACTCACCATACAAATGGCTCTTACTTAGACTGCCCACGCTAACTCTGGCTAACCGAGCTTTGAGTTGTCTAATTTTGGGTTTGCCAACCAAAATTATCTTAATTTTCATGTAATCTCAACCGTACACCACCTACTTAAGTTGATAAAAAATCTTCCTGCATGTAATCTCCTTTTGCCACTTCATCTGCTTAATTTCTGATTTATTTATCCAAATTACTAATGAATGCATCCAATTCTCTTCAAACGCATCCATCTGTCCCAATCTCGTTGGTTTCACTCTCGTGGCTCTCGCTCTCTCCAACTTTCTCGCTGGGTTTGCTCTCGAGGCTCTCGCACTCTCCCATTCTCTTGCTCAAACTGCTCTCTCTAATCTTGCTCTCTCCCATTTTCTCGCTCAAACTGCTCTCTCCAATATCGCTTGGCATCACGCGTAGGACAGTTGTTTGGTCCAACGTTTCCATCACCGCATGCCCTTTGCAGCATGTAGACAATACTTAAACCATTGCGTTATTTCATACTTAATTCATTTATCTTGGTTTTCCTGCGTCTAAATTCCTCATAATTTAATTATATTTCTTGTTTTAATATCCTATTTCCTCATGCCTTCCAAGTTAGGGGTTAGGGTATTACATATAACCTCATGTTTCTTTGCCAAAACATCAGATATGCTAGCAAGGATATAGACACAGGCTTTGTCATTCGCCCTGATCCATCTATCGTACGCATCCCAAATAGTTTGGTTTGCGTTAAAGCTTGGAATGGAAGGACAATCCTCTGTTAAGACGAACCGTAAATCGTTTATCACCAGTATAGTATTCAGATTCGATTTTCATGTTGCATAATTATCCCCTATCAGTTTATTAGATGCCAACAATTGTATTAGTGAACTTGTCATTCTGAAAAAAATAAACAATTTTTATAAGTGAATCGCTTTTAAACCAATCATGTTTTAGTAAAGTAATAATGTACCCAAGATTATTTTTGCAACAATACTACAACAAGACATTCTTGACTAAAAACTATCTCCAGAATAACTCATATTCTAATAGTCATTTAGCTACCATTTTTTGTCAGAAATTCTAACTCTTTAGTAATTCTGTAAGTGTAACCCTCTGTTTTTTAGACCTTAGAAGTCTGATCTCAATGATTCTCCCAAAGTTGGAAAGTAAAAGTTTGAAACTGACTTTAGAAATGCTATCCATTTCTGGAGTTTGTGTTGTTCCGAATCCTATGTTAAAACCCTCCAAGGGGATAGCCATTGTTAAATGATTAGCGAGACAAACTTAAAGACGAAAAACAGGCGCAACATAGGAATCTCAAGGTTCAAACCAATAGAAGAGACCGTGACACATATCCGTCACCCACTTATTATGAACTACTTCCCCCATTCATTTTGGTCTTGATCTATGGTGAACACTTTCCGAATGAAGGTCACTCTGAGGGTGACACGAAGTGCTACACGGATCTCACGGTGGGAATTATATAGGGACGTGAGAATTGAAATCAATATATCGTATATTTGATTTTCCATTGAACAGCTTCCTCTCATTTACCATGATAAATTCATGTGCACACTTTTCGAATGGAGGTCACTCCCATGGTGACACAAAGTGCCACATAAATTTTGATTGTGAACTCTTAGGGACGTGAGAGCTAGAAATAATCATATCATATATGTTTATTAATCTCCCATTGAAGTGTTCTTAATATATCATATACGTTATTTGATTGTTACTAAAGTGTTCTAATAGCATATCATATATGTTATTAAACTCCCACTAAAGTGTTCTAACATTAAATGGGGTATACATTTCTTATGATTTGTTTCGGCCAATTAAACAACTTAAGTCTAGGTGTTTATCCAAATATAACGTTTATAATTGGATTTAACTTACGATGCTAGGTGATAAACTAGTTATAAAACCTCACATCGCTCACTTATTACTCATAAAACTGGTTAACAACGCTCAATAATTCGGCCATAATCCCCAGGTAGGAGGTGTTTCGTAGACTGTCAGCTTAAATAGCTCCAGCCTTTGATAAGATTATATACCAGTTGAGTTTGTAACCCAAGTTTGACAAGTTTTAATGTCCTATTTTAACTATTAAAACGAGTGGTTAACCTACGTGAGCATGCAATTATTCTTTGTTATGGATTTTAAATGTCTAACCCAATTTTGTAACAACTTACAAAGTTTTAGACATGCTAAAAATCCACAACATACACCAAAGACATTCAATATTAAATATAACATTTATATTAAATAAAAGAAACCCTAAACCTGCATACTATATATTATAACATTTTATAACATACTTTCAATGCATGTAACATGTTTTCTATGGTGGGATTTTAAATCTACATGGTATACTGTATGCACCAAGATTTATTTAATTATAACATACATCACATGCATAAATAATTAAACAGATAAGGCCCAATTATTACAAAAATGAAAAGAAACAGCTCTAAACCACTTTTGGACTACTCGAACCGCTCCAAACTGGATACAAATATCTCGAACAAGATGTGAACCACCTGAACCGAACCAATCAAAACACTTTTGAAAGTTGAACTAGATCGAGTTTGCAGAAAAATTGGTCAAACCGGTCAATCCTCGATGGTTCTCACTCAGTCAACAGGTCAAACTCATCAAGCAAGTTCAAAAATCTCGCTCAAACTCGATCTCTCGCACCTCGCTCGAAATCTCGCTAGAACTCAATTCAAAAACACGCTTGAACTCGATCTCTTGCTCGAAATTCCATTAGAATCTCGCTTGAACTAGACATCTCGATCAAACAAGATTCAAAATCTCACTCGAAAATTCCATCAGAATCTTGCTCGAAATGAAATCTTGTTTGAAACTTGATCATATCTCTCTGCTCGATCACCAAATCTCGCTTGAATTGTGAGCAACGTTGCAACGTTCAAGTGCGGCGTTGCAACGCTGTCGAATGAAAATCTCGCTCTCGTTGGAATTATGAGCAGCGTTGCAATGCTTCCTAGACAGAAGCTCACGATCTGGAAATCTACAGCTCGGCCTTCATCACTTGTTTCATCAATTACAACTTAATTTTAACTCTAATGACTCCAAAAAAATTACAGACTCTTGAGCACACATATAAGCTCATTATGCAAGAGCAAATTACAAATTTAATCAAGGAATCAAAGAGAGAAAAAAATATCAAATCTCAGAAAACCATATCAGTGCACTATTTTCATATATCTCATGAAAAAACACCCACCACTCCAAAATTAAATCAAATTGAATGCTTAAGTGATGCTCTGATACCAATAGAAGAAGTATATCAGCATGCAGTGGAAGCAACAAGGTTCAAATAAGCATCCTGATTCATCAATTTTGGCTATAAATGAAATATGCTCATACAATTATAAGAGGGTTTCAAGTAATACCTTTATAGAACCTCTTTAATCTCGAATTCAGTTGCAAATTTTCTCCAATTCTTCTTGTGAACCACCTAAAGATGTTCCCTACTATTCTCTTGGAGCTTTATATTGAGTTGTAGGACTCAAAATAAGTTTGAATGAAGGGAATTTGGAGAAGAAGCTCACTGCTGCACTCTCTTGACGAACATTTTCTTCAACTCAAGTTTTTCAACAAAAACTCAACTGATGCATGCTCGATTTCCACTTCAATCTTCTATATTTATTGCAGAACTATCATGCAATGGAGAAGCCTTCATAAGGTGCAACTCATTCTTGGAAGATTGAAGCAAGAATCAAGTGGGATTTTGAGTGAGCTCCTTTGGTTGAAGATAATGGACTTTTCCATTCTTTTCAATTTTGTGTTTTACAATTAATTTTGTTTTATAAATTGATTTCCAAAATAAATTTAGTTTTAAAAAAATTTAAAAATTTATTAATTTTACAAAATTAGTTTTCTAATAAAATTAATAATAAATAATTAATTAAAAAATTTAATTAATTCTAATTAATTTAATATCAAAGAACACCTTATTCAACTCAAATTTTTCTATAAAAATTCAACTAATGCATGCTTCATCTCCACTTCAATCTTCTCTATATATTGCAGGACTATCATGTAAAGGAGAAGCCTGGATGAGGTGCAGCTCATGCTTGGAAAATTGCAGCAAACTCAAGTGGGATTATTGTGAGCTCCTTGGTTAGGTGAGTGGAGAAATCCAACATTTCCCATTTTGTATTTTTCCAAACTTTTCCAATTTTACAAAATGATTTCAAAAATTAATTTAATTACAAAATTGAAAACATTATTAATTTTATCAAATTAATTTTCTAATAAAATTAATAATAAATAAATAATTAAACAATTTAGTTAATTCTAATTAATTTAATATTAAATATTAAATTAATTTTATACAAATTCCACCTTCATGAATTTATTTAAATCATATTTAAATATTATTAAATTCTCCAATTCTATTTAGTTCCAAAATTAAATGTGTGATTATATCTCATATAATTACTAATTACCTTAATTCTAATTTGAACATTTCAAATTAACTTATCACGCTACTCTAAAGCTAATCCATTTACGAGCTAGTAGGGGACCTCGTAGACCTATAGATTATGGGTTCCAATGATTCAAGATTAATTGGCTAAACTCATTACACCAAATTAACTCCCATTCGTTAACTAATGGGTCACTGCACTAAAGCCCAAAATTGCACTCCCCTTACTATAGATATATTATGTCCACTCGATATAACCATGATTAGTAAGCTAACCCTTCATAGGTTGTTCGTAATAACGACTGAGCCAATGTCTATTTTACCCTCGAGATTACCTCTTGTTGCTTAAGTTCCATTGATACTCTAATGAACAATTGATTTATGTTTCGATCAACAAATCGAGTCCCTCTAAGGCCAATGAGAGAGTGGGGCCCTTGTTCAAGACCCACTATCCCTGAAAATGAATAGGAGTGAATTCCATCTTACACCCAATGTCCCAAGCTATCTACTCGATCTTACCCCTTAAACAAAGGTTTATTGAGCCGATGCTGTTGAGTCAACCCTCACTTATGCAAATCTAAGAATAATCTCGAATAAACAGGAAATCATAGTTAGCTTAGGATTAAGGACAAGTTACCTAGGTCATCTCTTTGAAATAGTCAGTCTTAAATTGTAAACAACATTATAAAGTCAGAGTGACTGATTTTATGCTCCGATCTTATACAAACCCATTGCACAGGATGCCCACACTCCTCATGTCATAACATGTACAAATTATGTTCGCATCGTCTGTAGCACTTTACAACTTCTTGTAATAACTACAGAGTGGGCCACATCCAATAGTGTTACCAAAATAAGACACCCAACCTCATTCATGTACTATAGATTATTTTGACTACTTACTTGAACTTGATCCACTTTTATGTCTCCACATAAAGTTCAAGTACTGGTCATGGATCTTTTAGTTTATTGGATTTATTTCTAAAATGAAATAAGTAATACATTTTTCAACAACAACTTATTGAATTTTCAAAAATAAGTTTTATTGTTTACAATTCACGAGTTTAAGGGCATTAAACCCAACATTTAGAGTGTGACAACGGTAGGCGATACCGAGTACATACAATTAATTGTTATAGATTTCATGTCATGAATTATGGATTAAATGGTATCGTCAGTCTTAACACTCGAGAATGTAGTTGCATAGAATTTCAGTGTTTGGAGATTTTGTGTTCGCACACTATTGCTGCAATTAGAGAGCACAATATCAATTTGTTTACTCTATGCATCAGGTTCTATAGTGTTGATTCTCTAATGCTAGCATTCGAGGAGTCAATAAACACGCTTGGTCATGTATCCAAATAGAAAAAGCCACCAGAGAATACCATACTCAATGGAAGTTACCCAATACACGATAACTTCACTTGATATACGATACACGTTATACCATACTCGATGCAAGTTACCCAATACATGATGCAACTTACTCGATACTCGATGCATGTTACTATAACGATGAGGAGATGAATGAGATAGTGGGAGGTTGCAATCAGTTAGTAAACTATAACGATTGCAACCTCCCACTTGTTGGGGTTGATGCCCTAAAGTCTCATGTCCTGTAGTTTATAAACAGTTTGTACGAACGCTTGTGTTGTTTAATATATGATATTTAATTCACATCTTGTATTTTGCTCAGTGCTTGTTTTATTTTCTTTACCACAAACCAGTAAATATAAAATCTAGTTATCTATATGTGACTCAAGCATGTGTGTGGTGACATACAAGTGGATCATGTCTTGAGTGATAACCAAAATGGTCTGTAATATATGGATATAGAAGGGAAACCTTATCCTAGTAATACTACGGATGCGGCCCACTTTGTGGAATGGTCACAAGTGTTGTGACTTGTCACAGATGGTCTGATCCTGATCATTCGTGTTGGGGACATGGGAACAGGGGCATCCTATACAGAGAGTTTGTATAAGACCTGACAACGAAGTGTTAATGTCTCGTTATATAACATCGTTCATGACAGAGACTTCACTTCACTAGGATGATAGGTAACATGACCTTAATCCTGAGTGAGTTGGGAACTCCTGCCATTGAGGGCGGCCCTTTGATTTGTATGGGTGCGAGTGGCTAGGTCGCCGATTCAAACATACCATTTTGGGGATTTGTCTGATTTGGGAGCTGGGAACTCAGCTACACAAGATGGAATTCACACCTTCCCTGAGGCAGGGGTAAGTAGATAGATAGCTCCCTTAAGGGCTGATTTTGGGGCTTGAACGATGTGGCACCATACACCTTCTCTTGGCCCGAGAGGTGTTCACACATAGTTGGACTATGTCGTATTGTTCATTAGAGGAATCAGTGGTACTTAAGGAGTGAGATGTAACTACAGGGGCAAAACGGTAATTTGGCCCCGCTGTACTTACGAGCATCTGTGAAGGGTCATCGTACTCATGATTGGTTATATCCGATGGACACAGAAATATATCTGTGATATGAAGGGTTCAGTTGTTGGTCTTTAGTGGAATTCCTGACAGTTAACGGATGGTGGATCTCGTGGATAAAGAGTTTAGTCAGCTATTCACGAACCGTTGGAGCTTCGAGCCCCAAGTCTATTAGGTCCTCTGGGTAGCTTGGATAAAGTCGAGAACTAGTGTTTGGTTAATTTGAAATGTTCAAATTGACAAGAAGAAATTCGATTATATATGATATAATTGGACTGGTTAATTATATATAATATAATTGGCTAAATGTATGAGATACATTATTTTGAAGGAAATTAGATATAAATATGATTTATATCAAGTAGAGGAGAAAAATACTATAGTAGATATGTGAAATCAAACTATAGGTTAAAAATATAATATGATTATATTTATTAATATTTTAGTTGGTTAATTATATGATAATTAACCCAAAAATCACGTTTGGACGTGGGTTAGTGGGGCAGCGTCGATTATTGTAACCGATGAACTAAATGAAAATGGTTTTCATTTTGAATCGCCTGTCCAAAAAGAAAAAGAGAGATTGCGCTGGTGAAAGATAATCGATCGCTTAAGCATTTCAAGAGCCTATACAATAGTCACTCTCCACCTAAACGATCGTCCACCTCACGCTCAAACGATCACACACTAGTTCCTACACGATCGCATAGCTTTCCTAAACAATCATAGTATGTGTCGAGTTTACTAAACAATCGTATACCATTTCCTAAACGATCATTTAGTAAAACCTACACGATCGTGTAGCTTCTCCTAAACGATAAGCATTTTTCCATCCCATTTGCTTAACGCCTACACGATCCATGCTTCCTCCTTCCTCTACCAAATTCACCAAAGACCACACTTTGGGTTCTCACTCCGAGAATACCTGGGGCTCTTTTCTGGTGGTGTCATCCCCGCGGCGTTCGTGTTCGTGCGGTTGTTCGTGCTGCTGCTGGGCATTAGTAGATTGCATGGAGGTTTTCGCTTCGTTGAGTTTCGAAGTTTGAAGAACATCTTCAACTGGTATGACAACTCTCTCCCTCGTTTATTTCTTGTTCATAGCATGCCTTTAATTGACTGTATGTTTACATAACTGTACCTTTGAATGTATAATGTGTATTTCGGTCATGGTGAGATCAGAGTGATTTGAACGCGCTCATGAAACTCTTCGGTAAGAGATCCTTCACCACTATCTCATTTAGTTAGTAGACTATAATGATGAGGATGCAATAGTGTCAATTAAGGAAAGGGTGGTATCTATGGAAAGCAACATAGAAAGATGTAGAATCTCGGGGAGAGCGATGGATACTATAACGATGAGGAGATGGGCTCCGTGGATGGTGGAGGGATGGGGTCACTAGATGCGATAGAAGATGGATGCATAGGGTCACTAGACTCTATGGAGGGTGGAGGGATGGGGTTAATAGACTTTATGGAGGGTGTAGGGATGGGGTCACTGGTTCCGCTGGAAGGTGGAGGGAAGGGGTCAATAGGCTCAGTGGATGGTGGATGGATGACGTGTCATGGATGGTGGAGGGATGGCGGGCTTGGTGGATGGTGGATAGATGGAGTCAATGGGCTTTGTGAATGGTGGATGGATGGGGTCATAGAACTCGGTGGATGGTAGAGTAATGGGGACATTGAACTCAACGAAAGGTGGGAGAATGGGGTCACGGGACTCAGTGGATGGTAGAATAATGGGGTCACTGGTCTCAGTGGAATTCATGCCTAAACCTTACATCGTTTATGAAGTACATTAGGTCAAACACTACATGTTATATATTCCCATTAGAATAAGTTCAATATAATATTATATACCCGAACAAAGACCACAATAAGCTCTCGATTGTTTATATGCCAGCCTGAAGGACACTCAAGTCAGATTTTACATCTTTCAAGTTTGACTACACATCGTTCAATTTATGCTCCATCATAAACACTATTTGGTCTATGTCACGAAGTGATGTACGAATGCCCACACCCCTCATGGGCTTTGAATGGGATGTATTCGGCCGAGGCGGGGGAAAATTTTCGTAAGTAGGGAGCTCGTGAGACTAATGTTCATCGAGTTCTCGCTGATGGGACAAATGCTCGTGACTATGGTGTGATCTATGAGTCTCTAAGGAGCTTGTCTCATCATCAATACACTACGGGTCATTCATCAACCTTAGTGTCCCTATACCACCTCTCCCTATCCGACATGATCAGTGGTGTGCGTGTGATCCTTGTTTGTACAAAACAACGAAGAATTTGTTAGTTATATGTGACATTCATCTTAAATCCAAGTAAATATTCATGTAATACACTAACCTCGATGGAATCAAACACGTCTCGTTGCATTATTTTGGTCAGCGGTGAGTATGTATACTCCCATGTCAGAAAATGAGGTACAACATGTCTACTCAGTCAGGTTGCAACTTTTTCAGCAACTGTTAATATGATCTCGTATGCCCACACCTACCATAATTAATAAACGATTATAAAAGAAGATTAAATAGTAAGTCATATTATAACTAAAGTAAGTAGATCTCGTATTGCCAAAGAATGGAAATTACCCGAAATGCACGAGGAAACCTCGGTAGATTGTATATAACAATGTAGTTTTTATTGTTCTTGGATCTCTTTTTTTATAGTTATTTGTCTTGCCACTCAATCCTCTTTGTAGTCCAAGTAACGTCTTCTCCCATAGCACGTTTCCTCATGAAGGAACTCTTATCAAATAGTACCTCTGAGTGGAAGCAAGATTGTTCCTAACTCATTGTGACATAAATACGCATTCACAATCAAACATACTAGTTATGCATTTAACAAAAAATTACGGCATGCTTTGAACTCTAAACAACAAAGGAACGAGATACTTACCAGTTGAAGAACTTTTCTTCGCTTTAAATCTCGCTCTCATCAATCCAACCAATCTCACTGTCGCTGAGATCGTCAAGCCTATTGTCTACCAAATATCGTTGTCGTCTACCCACGGACGGACTCCTAACGAATAAGGCAACAATGGAAGACACAACCACTCAAAAACCTCGGTATTCTTAGAGTGAGAATCTGATAATGGGCAGAAATGCACGTTATCATAGTGCTAAGTTCTTAAACAATGCTGGATTGCGTTGATAAAACATGTTAAATTGCGTCCAAAAAGCACCAGATTCATAATATTGCGGTCACATGTGTTCATCACATTAGAACAGTTGATTTTTGTGTTTTTATCCAGAATATGCATTGATGCAAGGCGAAAATTACAATCATAGGAAATCATTGGTCGAGCGCAGCATTATCGCAAGGCTTTGCGGTGATCGTGTTCGAAAATATTCACCCGAGAAGGATTGCCGCAACTTAGTCAGCGCAACATGGTGGACGCATCTGGGTGAAAAGCTAATTAATCGAGATGGGATAGAAAGCTGATGACAGTCGAATCCGAATTAAGTTGACAGCCGATAACAATCACAAGTACATTCAACTTTTCATTGAAAAATATCGGTGCATCAGTCAGGAATTAAAGCCATCCCATCTGTACAATCATGAGAGAGAAGACGCCTTTCACCCCGGATGTTCTATAAATACCAAGTGCATCCTTCAAAAAAGTTGTTGATTGGTTGATCGGCTGATCAGTTAATCAGTTCACCAGTTTACGAATTTAAGAGCTTAGCTCGTTTTTGTGCATAGTTTTCCTTTCATTTTAAGGTTGAGCAAGAGAAGAGTGGTGACGCCAGAGATCGCTCAGGGTCGACTCTCGCGAGAGCGAGATTATCTTTTGAGCACGAGTAGAAAAACAATGTAGAAGTCTGGGCAGCAAGAGATTGCTACCAGGCCCTTTATTTTATACTTGCATTGTTATTTTGTACTTCATCTTTATATTTATACAATGGAAGTTCTATTTCTACATCTGTTCACTCTCTTAGCACACATGAGTAGCTAAAATAGTCGAATGGGTTGAGAAGAACTAAGTTAACATGACCTAGGAAGTTCATTGCTAGCGATTGTCTTGTTTTATGCTGTGCCAAATACCCTTTAGAGCTACTTGAGAAAGAGTCTAAAGAAAGAACCTAATGACTCAAGAGAGCTAGGTTAGAATCTGGACTCGAAAGAGCAAGATTAGAACTGCATAAACAAGAGATAGGGACTTAGAGATAAGCTCTGTTTGTCAACCTGCATTGCATGCATCCTAGAGATGGGAATGATATTATGTGGTTGCCTTATTTATGTTTGTGTCATTTTGTCATCACATAAATAAGAATAGAGGCTTATGTGTAGGTTCTATAGACAGCGCATATATCGCACACGTCAGAAGCTGTGGCATTCGCACCGAGAGGTCATTTACTGTTGTATGCATGTTGCATGATCACATAGCATGAACGCATCCTAGGAAGTGTTAGCCAAAACTTTTCTCAACCTGTTCACTGAATACTCATCGCATTTCCCGTTTAATCAACTCTTTTCAAACTCTGCCGCATTTGTTTATTTTTCATTAACGTAAAACAACAATCCAACAATTTATTTATTTATCCCGTTATCGCAAAGTTTTCATAAAAATTACCAACCCAACCTATTTTCACAAGTCCCTGAGTTCGACCCTGGACTTACCAGGAAACTCAGTGGAATTTATATTTTAATTCTGCTGAGGAAACTTGAGTGAAAAACGCAATTTCACCATCATATATCATCCATAATTCACTTCATAAAATTAAACATCAAGTTTTTGGCGTCGTTGCCGGGGACTTCGGCAAAATAGTGTGCTAACGGTAATTTTTTGATTTCTTTACAGACTCTCAATCTCTGGCGAATTACGACCCAGAGATTGAGAGGAAATTCAGATGCAGATTAAGAATCAACTGCTAACAGCAAGAGAGAACACCAAGAATGGCGGAGAAACCAGAAGCAAGGGCCGCTAACGCGAACAATATTATGGCCAATCCCATCCTTCTGGCGAATGACCGCAATAGACCCATCTGAAACTATGCGTCGCCTAACCTCTATGATTTCTCTCCAAGAATGATGAGGCCAACATTAAACGGATCGAGGTTTGAAATGAAGCCGGTAATGTTGTAGATGATCCAGGCTGCTGATCAGTTTGGAGGAAGGCGTGACGAAGACCCACACGCTCACCTCCGAAGCTTCATAGAAATCTGCAACACTTTTGTGTTCCCGAATATCTCAACCGAAGAAGTTTGACTCACTCTGTTCCCATTTTCATTATGTGATCAAGCAAGAAAATGGGCATATTCTCTCGAACCAGGGGAGATAACTTCGTGGGAACAAGTGGTGGAAAAGTTTATGAAAAATTATTTCCCACCAATCGAGAATGCTAGGAGACGGAAATTAATAACAAATTTTGTACCCGAAGATGACAAATCGCCCAGCGATGCCTGGGCGAGGTTCAAGCGGCTGGTAAGAGTCTGTCCACATAATGGCTTACCAGACTGCCTACAAATGGAGATCTTACTAAGAACTAAATCCCTCTTTGCAGACCGCTGCCAATGCAGCAACCACTGGTGGTCTGCTCGACAAAACATATGCGGAAGCAAAGAGTATACTTGATTGCATTTCAAAAAATCATGAGGATTGGTGGGAAAGCGATCAAAGATTAAGAATTAAAGATAATGACGCAAACAATGGGGTCATCGCATCCCTGCAAAATCAAATGACTACGATGATGAGTCTGATACAAGGTATCGCAATTAATAATACGGGAGCGAAGAAAGGGCAGGTCAGCGCAATTACTCAAACGACCACAAGCTGTGTCATTTGCAGGATGCTCACTCGCTGGAAGAATGCCCAACAAACCCGCAGTCGATATGCTTCACGAGAAATAATCCCCATTCCGATACATATAACCCTGGGTGGCAAAACCACCCAAATTTTGTGTGGGAAAATCAACAACAAAGCTTTCAAGCTGTGGCACAAAAAGGAGGGCCACCCGGATTTTTCCCGCAAAACAACGGTCCAGCGCACAACCACCGTAATCTTCATCCTTAGAGAGCTTGTTGAAGCAATACATTGAGAAAAATGAATCAGTGCTTCAGAATCAAGCTATATCCATTAGAAATCTCGAAATCTAAACGGGATAAATTGCGGGTGAGCTGAAAAATAGACTGCAAGGAGCAGTTCCGAGCTCAACTGAGCTCCCTCGCAATGCTCAGTGTAATGGGAAGGAACAATGCTTAACAGTTTCCTTGCTAAGCGACAACATGACTGCGGAAGTAGTAGAGAAGCCCATTGTGACCAACTTGAATATGGTGACAACCGAAGACCCGTTGACCTATAGTTTGGAGAAGCCCGAGAAAATAGACCCCGAAGTTGCGTCCACCCTTAAGCCTCTAGATCTTGAGACAAAAGAAGTCCAACCACCAGCAACTCCGCAAAGATTGAAAGAGCAACTGATAACTTGTAGAAATACAAGTTATTTATGCTGTTTTATTTAGATTATGCGGTAAAAAGAAGGAAAAGTTGTGTCGATAGTATAAGAATTAGCTGAGAAATACGAACATTATAAAATGTCGCAAACACAACCACTAACTTCATTGCGATGGTGAAATAGAATGTCCAAGTCTCTATTTTGCAGGAAATAGGTCATTGCATGCGTTAATTGCTCGAGGACGAAATGTACAACACATCTACTTTGCATGCGCCAATCGATCAAGAACGAAGAAAGATCAACGCAATGGCGGTGCATGCGATGATCGATCATGGATTCTAGTGATCAACGCATTTCCACCGCATGCGGTAATCAAAACAACTACATTACATGTGGCGATCGATCGAAGATGTGAAGAGCAATGCATTCGCGGGCAATTATGACAAGTGTATAGCTTTCGGTTGTACGATTCTAACAGATTGATCTTGGAGCAGAGCGAACATTTCCACTACGCCATAACAGGAATTATAAGAATTACACAGTGGGATCACTAATACAAAAAGCCAAGGTCTTGTCTATAAATAGCTTCCTTGAATTCATTTCAAAGGAGGCTTGTCTGAAGAGACTTTACAGAGAAAATCCAGGAGAACAACGAGACAAGGCTGAAAGGTGAGTCTCTGAGCAAGAAATTCTTCCCATTCCCGAAGCTGAAGCTTTGTGTAAGAGGTCACTTCTATCGGGAAAGCAAGCAAGCTTTCCACTCTACTTCATCCATATGTCGGCAAGCACAATGTCTCCGATTGGGATCTATGTCAAGACATTGACACTCTTTCCGTATTTGTTCATCCTCTTTAATCTTTCATTCACAAATCATGTATCAAACACTGATTTTTAGATTTAAATGTTATTATCGTCATCATTATCATCTCTCTGTTTCTTTCCATACATTTATCATCCATTTTCTCCATCATGTGTTCTTAATCCTCTGGGTAAAAAGGAAGAATTAAGTGAGTGAGTTAATCTTTGTTAAGGTAATCGGCTAAGTTTAGCTAAAGCACGCTCGACGACATCTTCACCTGTGAGAGCAGAAGTGAATATGTTATTCCGCCTATCGAAAGAGGGTTGGAAGAATGCGTTAACTAAAGTGAGAATTATTTCCAGAGAAGGAAACAACCTTGCATTCATTACGTTCATCTCTGTTTCACCATAGACGTATGGGAACACGGCCGATCACTGAAAGGTGTAAGCTAAGGGAAAGCGGAACCTTAGTTGCGTCCTTAACGAGATTTATGAACTTGTGATGTCCTTTCCCTCTATTCATTCTTTTTCTGATTCATTCACAAGACTTGCCATCACATTCATTAGATTCTTTTGTACAACTTCACAGCCAGTCTTCACCCTGTATCATGGTAGTTTAGACATTTGTTTTATCAACGCATTTTATTTACAACACAATTTTACTTTCAGCATAATTTACATTTTCTGCACAAACCAAATTCTTTATTCTTTATGATAACCGGTCGCATCGACCACATTATTGTCGCATCTAAACAACAACAATCCCCATGTTTGACCACAGGTCATTCTGAGAAACTTGCGTTGGAATTATACTTGGCTCCAGTGCAAGGAAACTTGAGACACACACTACATCATCGCATACTACGAAGCATATTATCATCAACGCATACACTTAGAACGTAGTATCGCAAAATATCTTTATCACAAAGCACTTGAGCGCATAGCAATCATATTTTCATTCATCAGCGCAATAGATAAAGATAGATATACAAATTTAATTTTACAAGTTTATGGCACCGTTGCCAGGGATTGGTAACGGTTTTGTGTTGAATATTCTTGTGGTATTTTGTAGGATAGATCTCTACTGTATTGTCTTTTTATCGCGAAGAGTAGGCTAATAGTTTATGAGTACTAAAATTGATCAAGAATTCGAAGCCGACCCAGAGATCGAGCGTACTTTTCGTGCAAGGGCACGCCATAACCGAATTAGGTGAAGAAGAGCAAACATGGCTAATAACGAGAGGCTCGAAAGAAATCAAGGGGTGAATTGGCCAGCACAAGATCCTGTTTTTCTTGCTGCCGACCGCAACATCCCTATGAGGAACTATGCGACGCCGAACCTATATGACTTCTCGCACGGAATTTTAGGACCAATAGTTCAGGAGAATGCACGCTTCGAAATTAAGCCGGTCATGCTTCAAATTATCCAAAACGTGGGGCAGTTTGGAGGTATGCAAGGTGAAGACTCGCACGCCCATTTAACTAGCTTTGTGGAGATGTGCAATGCATTCTCCATTCTTGCGTTACTCTTGAGGGAATTAGACTGTACCTCTTCCCGTACACACTGAGGGATGAGACAAGTGGTGGGCTCATTCATTGGAGCCAAATGAAATCACTTCATGGGATCGGTTGGTAGAACGATTCATGAAGAAATTCTTTCCTCCAGCCGTCAACGCAAGGAGATGGAGGGATGTGTTATATTTCGAGCAGATGGAGAATGAGACTCTAAGCACTTCCTGGGTGCGATTCAGAAGGCTGGTAAAGAACTATCCACATATCGATATTCCCGATTGCGTTCTAATGGAGACATTCTATAATGGCCTGAACCGATTAACACAAGCAGTTGCTGATGCCTCCGCAACGGGAGGATTTATGGACAATACTTACACTGAAGCCAAGGTCATCCTGGATCACATCTCGCGAAACATGGATGATTGGGTGGACGACGGGTATGGGGGAAGAGGCCCCGAGAGAAAAAGAACAGAAAATGCCATTGTACCAGCTGATATAATGAAAACATTGGCCGCACAAATTGCCGCAGTGACCTCTCTCTTCCAGACGATGGAAATAAATCAAGGTACCCTCTCCCAGGGTGTAGTGCAACCTAATGCGCTGGCATAAGTGGCAGCAATCAGCTGTACACAATGTAGAGGGGTCATGCTGTAGAAATGTGCCCATCGAAACCGCAATCAGTGTATGCCATTCAGAACAACCCCTACAGCAACACATATAATCTGGGTTGGCGAAATCACCCTAACTTTAGTTGGGGAGGTAACAATGACCAAGGGAGCCAGAGGAATCCACAGAACAACTCAGGGAATCGAGGAAATCCTCCAGCTTTTCACCAGGGTTCGAATCAGAGTCACCAATGGCAATCGCACAACCAACCTTCCACATCAAACACCTCTGTAAATTCATCATCCTTGGAAGCCCTACTGAAACAATACATCAAGAAAAATGATGCAGTTATGCAGTCACATGCGTCTTCAATAAGGAACTTGGAGGTCCAAGTAGGGCAATTGGTAGCCGAGCTTCGCAATAGAACACCGGGAACCACGCCAAGTAATTCGGAAGACCCAGGATCTCATAGGAAGGAAAAATGTCCTTGATGACATTGCCCAGGAAATTTGACCGCTTGCGGGGATGCAGATTGCTGTAATCCTGAGGAATTTTTCCTTTAATCAGCATCCCTAACATCTATCTTTACTGCTTTCATTAACGCTTTCTTTACAGCTTTCTCTACTGCTTTCTTCATTGCGTTATTTACTACTTTCTTCAATTAGCCTTTACTACTTACTTGAATTTAGATTTAATTCAATTTCAGTTTGCATTAGTTTAATTTCATGCTTTTATTTACATTCCTGCCTTAGCATTGCATTGTTCCTAATTGTTGTGAATGATTGAATAAAAAGAAAATGAACACCGTAAAGGCTTATCAACTTGGTATAAGCATTGTGTTGTTGATGAAACAAAAATATATAAAAAAAAATAATAATAAAAAATATATAATAACATCTGGTATGCATTTCGATGATGGGTGTATCTTGCACTGATAAGATACACTTTGCGTCCATCTTACACAAATGCATTACGTTGAGGGGTGTGTTGCGCGCGTATGTACCCTGCACCCGTCCTCAGCAAAATCGCACTATGTCGAGGTAGCGTTGTGCTGGTAGAAATATCATGTGCCTATCCTCCAGAAATGCGCTAAGTTGAGGGGTGTGTTACACTAATGCATGCGTTGTTGCTCGTCCTCCGTACATATACATTTGCGGTAACGGATGCATTGCGTTAATCTTTAACATTGCTTCCGTACGAATAAAATACAAAAGATAAAATCTTTTTGCGAGAGAGTAGTCGAATCGTTTAAGCTTCCAAGGGAATTATGACTTAGCAGATGAAAGGACGTCCTTTCTGCTAATTCATAAATGCGAGTAGCGCGGCGGGCAGACTTTTTGAGAATCTCAAAGCCTTCCACACAGAGTTTGCGTTGGGCCTATCAAGGCCAAACCTATAAATCTCACCCTTCTTCAACTAAGGAAGTTTATTTGAATCCATCTTGAAAAGAAAACCCTAAGAATTCCTCTGCATACCAAACCTTCAAATTTCCTTCCTCAAACTAAAGAAATTTTCCAACTCTTCCACTCAACTGAAACCATGGTCGAACAATCCTCACACTCATCTTCCCTACCATCATCTCCTTCCCAAGCCCTCGTCACCACATGGGAGGCGACATTCCTCGTTGCCAGCCGCCGCCTTGCCGCCCAGCCCAAGCCTACCTAAAGAATCGCTAGGAAACCTTGGCAAAAACCCTCTATAGCCAAACCACTTATCCGAGAGGGGCTAAGCACAGAGAATGCCCCTGCCACCAGACCTGAGGTGGTGCTCCCAGTACCGTCATCAGAAAGTGAGAAGAAAAGAAGAGATGACAAAGAGGTATTGCGCGGCTAGGCATCGTTAAGTAAATTGGAGAGAGGATGTTTTTTTGGAGGGTGGGGGGGCGGGGCTTCCTGAAGCCAGTGAGTTTGTTATCTTCGCCTCCTGCCTTCAGAGGAGGAGATGGCAGAAGCTTTGCGGAGAAGGGCCCTTGCCATTGCAGATCCTAAGGAGACTATTCCAACAAACTCCAATGAGGTAGGAGCGAAGAAGCAGTCAGAAACGGCAGGAGGGAAGAAGAAGAGGAAAAGCAAAGTGAAACGGGTAGAAGAAGATGAAGTTGTCCGACCAAAGAAGGATAAGAAAGAAAAGAAAACGAATGAGAAAAGATAGTGTAAGCGAGAAGAAAAACGCTTGAAGAAGGAAGAGAAAAGGAAGAGGACGGAAAGCCCAAATTTTGATGGAGAATCCACCACCGCAAGGGTGGAAGATGGGGTGTCACCACAAGTCAAAGAATCAGCACAACCTCAAGTCTCATCAACGCATATCAGGGCAGTTGCGACTGAAGATAGAGAAGATCCAGACATTACCCCTCTGATGCGGCGTCGCAAGGAGAATGCGTCGCAAGGGTCAACAAGTGACCCATTATTTTTGCAATGCAAAGTAGAGGATAAGGAGAGAAAAAAAAAAAGAGAAGAAGAGGAGAAACAAGAAAAGATGTCACGAGGGCGCCAAATCATCGCATCAGGAAGTTTGGCCAAGAAACTACATGATGAGGACGTGTGCCGTGACAACGCAAGAGCAAAAGAAGAAGAAAGAAGAAGGCTCGAGGATGGGCAACGCATATTGCTTGCCTTAAAGCAGTTTGAGAAAAAGATGAGAGAAGAAGAAGAAGGAGGAGAAGGAAAATCGGTGCAAAGCCAATGTGCAATGCATTAGAGAAAACAAGAGAAAAGAAGTTGTGGAATGGAAAAGGGAACAGAAGAGCAACACAAGGAACGGGAACGCAAACAAAGACAACAGTCCCACCTTGCGTTTTCTAAAGAAAGGGGTAAAGCAAAAGTTGGAAGCAGCGAGCTTGCGTCGACCAAGAGGCGCCCATCAACAAAGAAAGAGAATGATGATATGATGATGGAGATGGGTTTCTTCCCTGCGTCAGCGCCACTACAAGATCTGATTACAAGTGTTGTGCTGGAGTATGGGTGGGAGACTTTCTTCCAATGCCCATACATCATTATTCCTACGGTAGTGAGGGCCTTTTATTATGGCCGGCTCCATGACACCGAAGATGCAGTGATCATGAAAGGGTGGACAGTGCCATTCAACGCAAGGGACATCAACGAACTGTATAAGATGAAGGACATCCCGGATGCACTGAGTAACAAGATAATTGATGATCCCGAAGAGGCACACATGAAGGATGCTCTGAGAGTATTAACGCAACTGGGCACTCAGTGGTCGGTATCTTTTACAAGAATTAAGACCCTTGCGTCCAACAAGCTGCTCCCAGAGGCGCGATTTTGGGTATATTTGGTGAAACGGCGACTCATCCAAACATCCCATGATAAAACAGTTTCAAGGGATCGAGTGATGACCGTATATATATTGTATAGCGCGCAAAATTTCGATTGATGTAGGCCAGTTGATTGCGAAGCAGATTCGAGGCTTTGTGGGGATCCTTGAGAAGCATTCTCAGAATCTTCGTGTGAAAGGCCAATACTTCTTTCCATGGACGATTTTGAGCCTTTGTCTCTCTGTGGGTTTAGGCATTGACGAATAACCCATGCCTGAAGTCCATGGCCTCATCCATACGAAGATCCTAAGAATGCTTCTCAAGGATTCCCCACACTACCCCGAGCTTCCACTCAAATGGCCCTTCATAGATTTGAATGCACCGCAACAACCCAAGCCAAAGAAGTAGCATAAAAATGATCAAGGAAAGGGAAAAGTCCAAGATCAATCACTGCAAGAGCAAACCCAAATACCCTTGGACCCCTTACCTTTAATCATTTGCCCGCCGAGCCCTCCAATGGAACCCCTTTCCCTTCTTCCTGAACACTTCACCAATCTCTTTCTTGCTCTTGACTCAAACATCATATCCCAAGCAACATCTCCCCACCATCCATCTCCACCTCACTTTTCTCCTCCATCGCCGCATGTTGACAACCCACATGGTTTGGGAGAAAGCCCTTCCACCCAACCTCAAACCGTTGCTAGTGAAACATCGCAGGCGCAACCCACCATCGCAACCTTCGCTGCTGACTTAACAGAAATGCAGTCTCTCTTCTCTCAACAACAAAACTTCTTCTGCCGGCACTAACAGAGTTGCAGGAGAGCAACGCGGAGTTGCAACGTAGTAACGCAATGGTGAACAGACGATGATTAATATTCAACATAGTATCTATACCATCTGCCTGAACCAGAAACAGATGGCAGTGCGCAACCATGAATACTTTAACTTTTTAACAGCTTATTTACATGGTCCCATGGTGCCTCCCCATCTACAGCAACCTCTGCAGTTTCAAGATGCACCTCAACAAGCTCCTCCGCAAAATCCTCCTCAAGATCCCCCGCTGCAACTCTAAATTTGGGGGTGAGTGGTGACATAAATTTATATCTTTAAGCATGTGTACAAATATGAATGTGAATGAATGAACAAGTCCATGTCCCCGGCAACGGCGCCATAAACTTGATGACATGAGAATGGATGTGTTATGCATGCATTGTGACAATAGATAACATGCTACAAGCTCATGTTTCCATAAACTTGTAACTCTAAAAAAATGGAATGTCATGCTGTGTTATAGCTTATGCACATTACTTCTAAATATGTCTTGTCAATGATAGGCTTGTAGTATGCGATAGAGTAATGAAGTGTCACAAGTTTCCTTGCGCTGAAACCAAGTATAATTCCAACGCAACTTTCTCAGAATAAACCGAGGTCGAACATAGGGATTGTTTTTGTTAATGCGTTACTTTTGTGATACATGCGACCGGTTTTTACAATGAATAAAGAATTGGGTTTATATAGGACTTTAAAGTGCGGTGAAATAAAATGCGTTGATAAAATAAATTGCGTTGAAAACAAAATCCTAACCTAATATGATACAAGATACAAGATACATGATACATGATACTAAATTTGAGACTGACTATGAATTTATACAAAGCATCGTGGTATGCGATGGCAAGTCTTTATGGATAAACCAGAAAGAGAAAGAATAAATAGTAAAAACATCGCAAGTTTGTTAATTGCGTTAAAGATGCAACTAAGGTTCCGCTTTCCCTTGGCATACACCTTTCGGTGATTGGTCACGTTCCCATATCTCTATGGTGAAACAGGGATGAACGTGATGAACGCAAGGTTGTTTCCATCTCTGGAAGTTTGTCTCGCTTTAGTTAACGCATTCTTCCAACCCTCTTTCGATAGGCGGAATAACATCTTCACTTCTGCTATCACAGGTGAGGATGCCATCGAGCATGCTTTGACTAAACATAATTATTTCCTTAACACAAATTAATTTACTTGCTTAATTCTTGATATTTACCCAAGGAATTAGGAAAACATCATGGAGAAAATGGATTATGGATGAGCAGAAATAGACAGAGAGATGACAATGGAAATGATCATAACATTTAATACTAAGATTAAGCGTTCGATACATGGTGTGAATGATAGATTAAGAAGATGAATACAGACGATGAAAAAGAGATTAGAAATAAATACAGAAAAGTGTCAACGTCTTGACACAGATCCTGGATGGAGGTTTTGCTTGCCGGCGTGTGGTAGAAATGGAGAGGAGGCTTCCCTCTCAGGCTTGCTCTTCTGGTAGAAGTGACCTACGTATAGAGCTTCAATGGCGGGGATTGGAAGTATTCTTTGCCCGGAGACTCACCTCTCAGCCTTGTCTCTTGATTTATCCCAGATCTACTCTGGAAATCGCTTCAGACCAGTCTCTCTCTCATATCAGTATATACACGTCTCTATCTATTCAAGTATATCTTTCAGTGAATTTGCAGAAGCTATTTATAGGTGAAGCTTGGCTATTTGACTTTGTGGTCCCCACTTTATGGTTATGGTAGTTCCTGAAATGGCGGAGTGAATATTCCTTTTGTTACGCAATCAACTCGTCAGAAATGCACAACTGAAAGCTGTACATTTGCCAGAATCCTCCGCAAATATGTTGCTCTTTACATCTTTGATCGATCGCTGCATGCGGTGTTATTTTTTATTACCGCATGCGGTTGAAATTGCGTTGATCGCTAAGCTCTTGATCGATTTTTGCATGCGCCATCATTGCGTTGATCATCTCTTCATTCCTAAATGATGGGCGTAATTCGACGTAGATGCATTGTTTCTTTTTATCTTTGAGCCATTAACGCATGCGGTGATTGATTTCCTGAAAAACAGAAATTAAATACTCTATTCTACCATCACAATGGTGTTCGTGGGTGTATCGACGACATTTTATAATTCTCGCATTTCTTAGTCAATTTCTATACTATCGATGCAACTTTTCTTTCTTTTTGCCGCAATATCTAAATAAAATAGTATAAATAACTTGTATTTCTACAAGTTATCACACCCCCAAATTTAGATATATACTTGTCCTCAAGCATATCTTCACTAAGGCAATATTGTTCAGTTCTTATCCTAAATTTTGCGTCGATTAGTTGCTCCGAATGCTCCACCTAGGCAACATTACTTAACAATGCAACTTCTTTCTATCCTTGATAATTCATAAACATGCCCTACTTTATTCTTCTATACAACAAATCTCTACTCAAAAAATCCCTTCTAGTTTTAAAAAGAATGTTTACCTCTTCATGCAAAAACAACTTGATGCGTCTTGAATGCGGTGGTCGGGTTGCGTTATTTTATTAGAGACTGTTAATCATGGTTACACCCTTCGTTTTGGCTTGTTCCCGCGGGTGTCATGCGAACATCCAACTACGGTTGTGTGTCAATCTCAACTTCAACTCTTGATTTTCAGCTAAGTTTAACTTTTGCTGGTCAGAGGAGTTGTATCTTATATTCTTTTATTTTTCTATCATTTTTTTTTCTCTTTTCATATTGTGTCATTCTTAGAAACCCACCTTCATTTTGGTTTTCTCCCACGGGTGTCATGCGAACATCCAACTACGAGCAGATTCCTTTCACAACTAACTCTTACCAGGTTGGGATTGTTTTGGAATTTCCCTTGCGCTGACATTGGAGTTTCATATGAATTTTTTTTTTTTTTGGCAATGAACGCATTTTTTCTAATGACCGCATCCACTTGATCACATCTGCTCAGACCTTCCCCACCCCCAAATTTAGAGATGCGCAAGGTCCTCATTGCGTTGTTTTGGACAAAATAGATAAACACTTAGTCAAATTTTTGAAAAGAAGGTTTGAGCAGAATTTTGAAGGATAAAAGGTAAAGCAGTCCTATTGCTAAGAATTATCTAAGTGTTAGTCAGAAAATACAAAGTGTGGGAAATGTTACTAAGGATATGCATATAATTCATCATGGCAGCGCAATGAATAACGCAAAAGAAAAGATAAAGAACGCCACAATAATTGGCAAAGTATGATAAAGAAGAGGCTAACGCATACGGAAAGAATTGTTACTCAGTTGTATTAAAAATTAACCAAGTATACAAAGAATTACAAATAACGCAATACAAAATTTTAGCATGTACAAAGAATCAAGAATTAGCTTCTATACATAGAAAAATAATGAAATGAATTATCTTTTGTATTTGATTTAGATGGGTGGAAGATTAAAGGTTAACACTATGTTTCCACTAACGCAAATGCATATTTGCAGAGGACGGGCAACAACGCATGTATCATCGCAACACATCCCTCAATTTAGTGCATTTTTGGACAACAGGCGTACGATATTTCTACTAGCACAACACTACCTTAACATAGTGCGTTTTTGCTAAGGACGGGCAAAAAATACATACGAGCGCAACACACCCCTCAGCATAATGCATTTAGGTTGGATGGATGCAAAGTATATCTTCTTATCACAAGATGCACCCATCATCGCAATGCATACCAATCTTTATTTTTCTTTTTAATTCATCAAACACTCAAGTCGATAAGACTTTGCGGTGTTCATCGTTTTATTCAGTCATTCACAGAAATTTTTAAGAACAACGCTACTAATGCATAAAAGTAAAAACACAACATGGAAATACACAACTGAATTAAATTGAAAGTAAATACATGAAGCATTAAAGGCTACTTCTAATAAGCAGTAAATAATGCAATTTAAAAATCAGTAAATGAAAGCTGTAAAGAAAGCAATTAAACATAGATATAGAATGCTAATTGAAAGAAGTTTTTCAGAGTTACCGTAATAGCATCCCCTGCAGGCGGTCAAGCTTGCCTGCACAATGCCATCAAGGACATTGTTCACCTTCTTGCCTCATCCCACAGTGTGTATGGGAAGAGATATAATCTAGTTCCTTTGGAAGTCACACCAGGTATGGAGAATGTGCTGCACATTTCTATGAAGCTGGTCAAATGAGTATGCGGGTCTTCTCCTTGTAGACCTCCGAATTGTCCCACATTTTGGATCATTTGAAGCATGACCGGCCTTATCTCAACCTTGCATTCTCCTCAACCGTGGGTCTTGAAATTCCGGGCGAGAAGTTATAAAAAGTTGGCGCCGCATAGTTCCTCATTGGGATGTTATGGTCAGCAACAAGGTATACAGGGTCTTGCGCTAGCCAATTTTCTCTTTGATTCTCTTCGGGTGACTCATTATTATTAGCCATGTTTCTTCTTCGCCTAACTTGGTCCTAATGTGCTCTTGCGCAAAAAATACACATGATCTCTGGGTCAGTTTAGAATTTCTGGATCAGTTCCAGTACTCATAAACCGTCAGTCTGTTCTTCGCGTTAAATAAACAGTACAAAGAGATTTGTCCTGCAAAATACCACAAAAATACTCAACACTAATCGTTACCAATCCCTCTCACGCCTGCTCTTCTGGTAGAAGTGACCTTCATACATAACTTCAACGGCGGGGGATTGGAAGGATTCTTTGCCTGGAGACTCACCTCTCGGTCTTGTCTCTTGATTTATCCTGGATCTACTCTGGAAATTGCTTCAGACCAGTCTCTTTCTTAGATCAGTATATATACGAAGACTCACCTCTCGGCCTGTCTCTTGATTTATCCCGTAAGACAACCAACGAGCTTTGTTTATTGGATATGAGTAAATGTCAGAATTAAATAACAATTATTTTATTCATCAAACAATGTGTATCTTTACAAAACAACGAGACTCCGGGAAAATAAGGACACCAATCCCAACAATCTCCCACTTGTCCTAATGACTCGGGAGACTAATGTACAATACAATATAAAAATGTACAATATACAATAAACTACGGCATACCCAGTATCATCTCCCATTTTCCCTAGACAAGATGCTGCATGTCCCACAGACCCAGACTCTTCAGGTGACCCTCGAACACTTTAGACTTGAGGGCCTATGTAAAGGGAGCAGCAACATTGTGCTCCGATGCGATCTTCGTGACTATTACATCACTGCGATGCATAATCTCCATGATCAGGTGATATTTCCATTCTATGTGCTTACCCTGACGATGACTCCGAGGCTCCTTTGAATTTGCCACAGCCCCGCTGTTGTCACAATAAAGAGTGATAGGCAAATCCATATTTGGAACAACTTCCAAATCTGAAAGGAACTTTCTCAGCCAAACAGCCTTTTTAGCTGCTTTACAAACGGCTACATATTTGGCTTCCATAATGGAGTTCGTGATGCATCCTTACTTGATGGTTCGCCAGACTACAGCCCCTCCATTCAAAGTGAACACTGACCCCGATGTAGATTTGTGAGAATCTCTATCGGTCTGAAAGTCAGAGTCTGTGTATCCTGTAAGGATCAGATCCTTATCTCCATACACAAACATGTAGTCCCTCATTCTCCAAAGATACTTGAGGATCGTCTTAACTGCGGTTCAATGATCAAATCCTGGGTTGGACTAATACCAACTGACAATCCCTACATAGCAAATGTCGGGTCTGGTACACAACATTACATACATCAAGCTTTCTACAGCAGAAACATAGGTAATCTGTCTCATCTCCTTAACTTCTTGAGGTGTCTTAGGACATTGATCCTTAGACAATACGGTTCCTTTGAAGAACTTTTCTTTGAATAATAGTTATACATAACGAGTAAATATAGCATGCTACAAAGGTAAAAACAAACAACGGATCGTCCAACAACACAAACGCAATGCAAGCAATTCAACAACTCAATATGAATTGGTAAATAGTCGATTTTCAACCCTCGAACGGAAACTTGACACTACCACAAGGCTACCTTGGTATTCTCGGTGTGAGAATCTAGGAAGTGTGGGCTCTGTATGGATTTGGAAGAGGGAAAAAGGAACTGGGCGATTCAGTAGACGATCGAGTAAGTGGGAGAAGGAAAAGGTCTATCATATAGACTTGGGTACTCGATCGTTTAGTTACGAGAACCTATCATATAGACTACTCGACACTCTTATCATTTACTCTCTTGAATATGAAAACGATCACTCTATTCATGTAGCGTGGAATATGTAGAATGTCCAAAATGAAAGATATTTTCACTTTCTCCATTCTGTTGCCAAAAAACGGACTAAAATTTCCCACTAAGTCGGTCATTAGAGAAAAGGATAACTAATTATCTTATAATTAATTATTTATATATAAATACAATAACTACTTTATCATATTATATTTATAACCTATAGTTTTATTATCACATCATATGTAACATATAAACCATAGTTCTTTTTCTCCTTTATGGCATTATAAATCATATTTATATTAATTCCTCCAATCAATTAATGTATCAAATACATCAAATTAATTATATCACATATAATTTAATTAATTTAATTGTATTACATATAATCAAATTCCCTATTGTTAATTTGAACATGTCAAACTAACCCAAAAACCGATTCTCTATTCGGTTTGGTGTCCTAATTCTTCCGGAGTCTTGTTGTTTATAATATATACACAATGTTATGAATAAAATAAGAGTTATTTTATCTGGCATTTACTTATATCCAATAAAAAAAGCTCCATGGTTATTGTATATAAACTTAAGCATGTATATGAGATATACAAGTGGATCATGCCTTAAATGATAACCTAAATAGGTCTGTAGTATAAGGATTAGGAGGGATTCCTGATCCTAGTGACACTACGAATATGGCCCGCTTTGTAGAGGTTTGCAAGTATTATGAACTACTACAGATGGTAGATCCTGACCACTCATGTGGAGACATGCGAGCAAGGGTGTCCTATACAAAGAGTTTATATGATACCGAACCACGAGATGATTTGTCTCTGTATATAATGCTGCTAATACTGGAGACTTACATCTCACCTAAATGACCATAAGTGACATGACCTCAATCCTGAGTGTTTTGGGATCTCCTGCCTTCGAGGGTGGTCCTTTGATTAGTATGGGTGAGAGTGGCCAAATTGCCAACTCAACATGCCTATTTTTGGGGACTTGTCTAATTTGGGAGTTGAGAACTCAGTTATACAGGATGGAATTCACTCCTTCCCCAAAGCAGGGGTAAGTAGATAGATTGCTCCCTTAAGGGCTGATTCCAGGGCTTGAACATAGTAGACTATGAATTATGTACAAACAACCTCCTTAGTAGCTTCACAAGCTGCTAAATACTCGACCTCCATAGTGGAGTCAGCGATGCACCCCTGCTTAGTGCTTTGCCACACTACAGATCCTCCATTAAGAGTGAACACTGATCCTAAAGTAGATTTCGTAGAATCCTTATCACTTTGAAAATCAGAGTCTGTGTACCCGATAAGGATAAAATCCTTAGAGCCATACACAAGCATGTAGTCCACCGTTCTCTGAAGATACTTAAGGATGTTCTTGACGGTTGTCCAGTGATCCTATTCTAGATTATATTTATATCTACTGACTATCCCCACAACGTAGCAGATGTCAGGTCTAGTACATAACATCGCATACATCAAATTGCCAACAATTGATGCATAGGGGACCCGTCTCATTTCCTCAACCTCTTGAGGTTTCTTAGGATAATATTTCTTAGACAAAGTATCTCCATGTTGAAAAGGCAAAAAGGCCCCTTTTGGAGTTTTGCATCAGTACTTGTCAATGTACGATGCTTGAGACAGCGCTAGCACTTTGTTCTTTCGATCCTGAAAGACCTGAATCCCAAGAACAAACTGAGCCTATCTCAAATCTTTCATTTGGAATTGGGTCACTAGCCAGTCTTAATTGAAGTCAGTAAACTTACATCATTCCCAATGAGTAGGATATCGTCTACATATAACAGTAGGAAAACTGTTGAATTGTTGATGATTTTCTTGTAAACACAAGGCTCATCAACATTTTGGTCAAAGCCATAAGATTTGATCACAGTATCAAACCTTATATTCCAAGATCATGATACATGTTTCAGTCCATAAATGGACAAATTCAGCTTGTAAACCTTTTGCTCTTGACATTGGGATATGAATCCCTTGTGTTGGACCATATAAATGGTCTCCTCAAGATTACCATTCAGAAAGGAAGTCTTGACATGCCTTTTCCATATCTCATAATCATAATATAAGGCAATGGGTAGGAGGATGTGAATAGACTTGAGCATGGAAACAGCCAAGAAAGTCTCCTCATAGTCAACTCCCTCCACTTGGGTATAACCCTTTGCCACAAGTCTAGCCTTGAAGGTTTGCACCTTCCCATCAGCACCCCGTTTCCTCTTGTAGATCCATTTGCAACCTATAGGTTTAACCCCATCAGATTGATCTACAAGATCCCATATTTAGTTGAAGTACATAGACTCCATCTCGAGATCAATGGCTCTGACCTATTAATCTTGGTTAACATCCTCCATTGCTTTCTGGTGCGTGGAAATTGGAAGTCAATTTTACTCGATAACCAAAATCTTGTGGACGCATTATGTAATGCATGTGCCTAAGATATGCATTGATAGTCATGCGCCGATGGTCATGCGTTGGAATGAAAATTGTGTTAATGAATGTATGCGATGACCATGCGTCCTGCCACAAGTTTTCTTGCATTCATGCCAAGTATAACATGAATGCAAGTTTCTCGGGTGATCCAAGGTCGAACACAGGGACTTGTAACTATATACTTGCGGTGATTGTGCATGCGGGGGTTTAATAAAAGAATAAAGGGAATGTTGCTAAATTAATCCTATTCCTACTCCTATCTATCAGACAACACAATGAGAATATGTACGAAAGGTAGACATGTGACAAACCTTGACATGAAACAAATGTATTGGAAAGTAGATAAAATTCGGAGATGTTTTCATTGCAAAACTTAAGAGTGATCGCAAGGGCAACCCTAGTCAACGCAATCCATGCAATCATTCAACCCACATACAATAGTAAACCACCTCTCGGTGCGAATGCTACGGCTTCTATTGCTAGAACGCATGCAATATATGCGCTAAGTGTACAGGGTCTACATATAAGCCTCTATTCCTATTTATGCGATGACAAAATGACATCCACATAAATATGCGACCACATAATATCATTCCTATTCCTAGGGTGCATGCAATGCAATGTTGACAAACAGAGCTTATCTCTAAGATCCCCATTCTTGCCTATGCATTCCAATCCGCTCTCTCGAGTCTTAGATTTTGGTTTTAGACTACTCTCTCAAGTATGCCTAGATGATAAATGATGCGCTCATAGGACAAGGTAACTGCATGAACTTGATTGACGCAAGGTTGTTACTATCCCTAGTGAACAACGTAAACATTGCTTAATGCGACCAACTACTTACCTCCCGGGCAGTTGGTTATTTCTGACTTTACTTATAGACAAGCATTGCATTAGCCTATAGATAGGCGTTGCCATAGCTTCACACTAAGAAAATAAGGTTACTCACACACTTACGCAATGCATACCTCTCAGTAGGTTGCTACATGCTTCATATCCCTAATCTACATGACTAAGTATGCAATACCCAAGCAATCTCACTAAGTGCTGCAATGAAAGTAAAGATGCTAAGCAAAGAAGATGGAGATAAAATTGAAGGAACAGAGAAATGCATTGAGAACACATTGTATTAATTTCTTAATTCAAAATTTTATACAATACAATATCAGAAAAAAAAGGGAAAAGAAATGACCGGCTGGAAGAAAAACTTTGCTTCTAGCGGATGCGCGTCAAAACTGTCGGTGGTGCCATGGGTAGGCGGAGGAGCTGACTCTCTCGAGATCTAGCTCCGGTCGAAGGCTCCGGTTGTCACTCGGAATGGATGAAGGAGGTGAAGAACTCTCAGCACCTTCTCACGCAGTTTTTCTGGATCACAAGGATCCGCCCCAGGCGAACCTCAGACGAAAACCTTGGATAAAATGAATTTGAGCTCATCGGTTTCTATTTATAGAGCTTGGCTGCCGACAACATTAGTTGGACTGCTCTGAGTTTGACATTCGACGCGTTCGTCCTTTCTGAACCTCTGCCACTAACGGCGTGGTAGGTGAAATGTCAACATCATCTTTGGATTTTCTCGAGGTAGATGCGTTGATGCGTTCATTCCACCTACCTTGCGTTGATCCCATTAGTTGCATTGTCGCGCAGCCGCAATTATTCAATGACCACAATCGCTTAATACTGAAACTCTACACGATGACTGCATTCGTTTGATGAGCACAACTCCCATGCGATGGACGCATACGGCTAATTACCGTAACATCCATGCGTTGATCGATGCGTTTGCCTTTGCGATGGAGTGTTTCTCCGCATGCGGTCGTCTAGGCAGTGGTCCGATTTCTGCGTTTGCATTCATTTCCTCCATTAGCTACAAAGATAGAACATTGAACGCATAATTAACGCAAAATAATGGGTTAGTTGAGATTCGACATGCCGATCGACACAAGCTCATATTCTTGTGAATTCCTATCATGATCGACGCATATTCTGCCTAACAACCTTCATAATTCTAAGTAAAAGGCCTAAGATGACATGCATTTCTACATGTCATCACCTTCTTGTAAGACAATGGATCCCCAATCTCACCATCAGCTACCATAGCTAGGATTTCAGTTAAACGCATATAGCGAATAGGTGGTTCGCAACCCTTCCACTATGTTGAGGTTCCTTCAACCCATGAGGTGGATTTAACTTACTAGATGAACTCTCATCAACAACTTGGATTTCAATAGTTTCGTTGGAAAGCTCACGCAACACAATTTTACATCTTGGACTGTGCTGCCTTATATGATCCTTCTCAAGGAAGGTAGCGTTTGTCGATACAAACACCTTGTTTTCCTTAGGATCATAAAAGTAACCCCCTCTGTCCCCTTAAGGTAGCCTAAAAATAGGCATGGCCTCGAACGTGGTTCCAATTTCTTAGGATTAGCCTCAAGCACATATGCTGGAAAACTCTAAATGCGAAAATCACACAAACTAGCTTTACGCCGGTTCCACAACTCTGAAGGTGTTCTGGCTGTTGGGTTTTATGTCCTAAAACTCGTGGTTTGTAAACATTAGAACTTATTATGAGAATTCAATAGAGTTGTTGTTGAATATATATTTTTTTTTTAGAAATCCAATAAACCTAAGTCCCTTGACTATTATATGAGTACTTGAACTTTATGTGGAGACATACAAATGGATCCGGTTCGAGTAAATAGTCAAAATGATCTATAGTATATGAATAAGGTTGGGTACCTTATTCTGGTAACATTATTGAATGTAGTACTCTATAGTCGTTACAAACTGTTGTAAAGTGCTACATACGAAGTGATGCAATGAAGTTAAAGATGGAGATGAAATCGAAAACATAGAAATGTATTGAACACAAAATGTATTAATTGCTTAATCACAAAATGTATATAATACAATATAAGGAAAGAAAGGAAAATGAAATGACCGGCTGGAAGCAAAGACTTGCTTCCAGCGGATGTGCGTCAAGGCTTCCGATGGTGCCATGGATTTGCGGTGGAGCTGACTCTCTCAAGATCTTGCTCTGGTCGAAGGCTCCAGTCGTCACTCAGAATTGATGAAGGGGGTGAAGAACTCTCAAGCGTATTCTCACACATTTTGTCTGGATCACTAGGATCCGCCCTAGGCAAACCTCAAGCGAAAACGTTGGATAACTTGAATTTCTACTCATCGACTTCTTTATATAGATCCTGGGTTGCCAACAACATTAATAGACTGCTCTGATTCTGACATTCGACGCGTTTAGTCCTTTCTGAACCTCTACTGCTAACGACGTGGTAGGTGAAATGTCAACATCAACTTTTGATTTTCCCAAGGTAGATGTGTCACACTCCCTCCCAGATTACCCACCTAATCTAGAAAGAGGTGTGAAGATGCTAAACATCACCTCTCCCGATGACATTTAGCCTCTTACTAACCAACTTAACCTTGCTTAAATCTGAACAATTACACAATAATCCTTTAGTACATTTAATTTCCATTCAGCATATTCCATATTACGATATCCACAAACAAGTTTCATAAACTTTCTATCTCCTATTATATACAAACCATGAACAAAGTTTAGACACAATGGAAACACTTTTAGACATTACACAACAAAACAAATCCTCTTGTCCCATACTCCCAAAACCATGACACTTAAGGTTCGTGATATGCAATCTATTTACAACAGTGCAAGGCCTACAATGTAGCAGGAAACTCTTGTTGTGTGGCAGTAAACAGCTCAGCGTATTACTGGAACTTTAACACTACCTAGGGGGGAAAAAAACATAAAACATCGAAAGCATGAGCTCATGCCCAGTGAGTGGTAATTGAATATATACATAAGTTATCGCTTTCTAAAATCATCAGTAAAAGTAATTAAATCATTCAATAAAACATTGGCCAAGTATAAAAGATTCAATAGTATCTCAAACACGTGCTAGTAAAACAGTGGCATGATCAACTCTCATAAGCACATTTTAAAGCATTCAGTTGTTATCAGAAAACCACACCAACTCTGTACCCAAATACTCTTTTACAACGGCGGGTTACTCTGGACAAAGAATGCCCCCCGCAGAGTAAACCAAATCACAAGGTCATACGTGCACACAGAGCTGCCTCTAGGCTAAGCATATATACACACACCACAGGCCCAGGTTACTCTGGACTCCCTGGTATACTCTGGCCATATCTGACCCCTGTGGTAGCCCCCTGATAGCCTGGGTGGCGCTATAGGAACAGGTTCCTCTGGACTTCCTGGTATACTTTGGCCATATCTGACCCCAGTAGCCCCCTGATCACCTAAGCGATGCTACTGAAACAAATTCAAGTAGTATGGGAAAATAACCATCTCTGGGTACAAGAATCAGTAGTTTGAAACCACTTCCACTACCATTCAAACCTTGATTCCACCATCAAGATGTTTTCATAAAAACCATACAAATCACAAGTATGTAAACCCTGATTTCAAACTACATTTTGATAAATCAAGATTGTATAAAACCATCGAGAGTTTAGAAATTATGCTTTAAACATTTTTTAAATATCAATCAAGTAAATCAGATCATGCCATCACATTTCATAAATCATAATTTACTATAATATATAATTAGTTTCTATATCAAAACATTCGAAAGCAAACCACTCACTATTACTGGTGCTAGCTCCTTGGGTTGTCAGCCTTTCCAACCTCAATTTGGCCTGAAATAAAGTCCCAAGGTTACTAAACACTCACAAGAGGTCAAATAAACTGTAAACAGCCCATAATGATTCAATGTAACCACTTGAACTCATTTTAACACCTAAACATTCACATTTTTCTCCTTAAGTCCATTTTCCTCACATGACCCAAAATGGTCCAAAAATTAGTTTTTAATCCAAAAGTATTCATTCTAGGGTCAAAATATCAAGAAAATCTTAATTAAGATTCAAAAATGCTCACCAACACCCAAAATGCTAAAAAAAAGCAATTAGGTACTAGAAATGGGCATGGGCGCGGGCTGTGGGTGTGGGTGGGCAAGGCTGGCCGTGGGTGTGCAGGGTTGGATGGGCTGAGGTGTGCTGAGGGGCGCTAGCATGGAAGGAGGCGCGCTGGTGGGGCTGGCAGCCTTAGGGGGGTGGCTGGCCTGCTACTACCCTGTTCGAGAAAACACTTGTTTCACTTTAACCAACTTTTAACCCAACTTAAAGCGAAACTTTGCACATACTTCCTTCATGAAATATGTTAAGAAATCTTTAAGCTAACGAACCTCAAAATTATACCTCTTAACACATATTCCAAAGCTCTTATATTTAATCTGGTTTAAATATGGAAGCTTTTGCATGAGTATTTTGGGAGAACCATCACATTTCTTCAGACCCTAAGTTTCTGGCCAAAGCTGCACACTTTTTCCTCCAATCAATGTCCTCCACTCAGCTGCTTGTTTGCCCTAATATGTGGCTTTTTATTTATTTTCCTAATCCTTTGTAGCCTTACAAGACTTATCAAGTTAAATTAATTTTATATTTTAGCAAATTAATCCAAGAATGTTTTTTTTTTTAAAAAAAAAAACAAACAACTCCAATACCCCTCCTGGCCAACTTACATTTCCTACAAATTTTGTTCTTTCTTTCCTTGTAACCCTTAGCAAATAAGAAATCGTGTTCACTATACAAGTGCCCAATCATGAAAAATTGTTCCAATAATAACATATATTAGTACATTTCTAAAAGAGCTTGCATTTGTTAAGTAATTTCAAACTTTAATTCCAACACATAGAATTAGAACTTTCTTGGGTCATACAATCCAAGTTATTCATTTAAGTACATAAGCTCACTTATCTAGGTTGATGGTAAGCATAAACAAGAGAAAAAAAGGGACAAGGGCTTACAAGTCAGTACCCCATTTTTGTGAATTTCGTCCTCGAAATTCAGCAGAAAGTCATCAAGAGAATAAATGAGGATATTTGGCTCTCATTTGTTGTTCGCTATCCCAAGTTGCTTCTTCCACTGCATGGTTTCTTCACAACACTTTGACTAGTGGAACTGTCTTGTTCCTCAATACCCGTTCCTTCCTATCTATGATTTGTACAGGTTCTTCCTCATAGGATAAATTTTCCTTAAGTTGCAATGGTTGTGATTCTAGAACATGAGATGGGTCCGATATATATTTACATAACATTGACACATGGAAGACATCATGTATCTTGAAAACTCCATTGGAAATGCCAAATGGTAGGCTGATGGGCCTATGCATTCCAGAATTTCATATGGTTCTATATACCTCGGACTCAGTTCACCTATGAAATTAGACTCAGAATTTCATAAGATTGACTTTTCTCCTTCTCTGGCTTTATCCCGATGAAAAATTCTCTTAACAATGTCACCTATGAAATTAGACCCTTAGAGCTTTCCAACAACATCAAGATCTCTAAATTTGCACGGAGGAAATGATCAAACTGATCGTTTGAATTTCAGCCTCCCCTTTTTATACTGCTTTCCATTACTTCTCATTAAATCATAGCACGACACCTTCAGTTTTCATGGAGTTAAATCTGGTGCTTAAGATAGCTGGTGCTTTTTAATCGGTGATTAAGACTAATAAACGCATGCTCCATTGTTTAGATCACCATCGTGTAGCTTATCATTTAGTGACCTCACGCTGATGTTTGTTGATGCGTTATTTTATGAGGTGAAATTATGGAATGAAATGCGGTGATGGAAATGTGTTGAGCAACAAGTTTTCTCAGTGGAATCTAAGTATAAACCCCACTGTGTTTCTTAGAAAGTCCAGGGTCGAACTCAAGGGACTAGGGAAAACGGTATGCAGTGATAATTTTCCAAAAGACTTTGCGGTAACCGGTAAATCAAATAGTTGTTTGGTGTTGTTGTTTGCGGTGTAAAATAAATGTATGTGGCAGATTTGAAAAAAGATTGATTATGCGGAGATACACTGAGTATCGGAGGAATGGGTTGAGAAGGTCTTTAGCTAGCATTTCCTGGGAATGCGTCAAACTATGCGATCATGCTACACCATGCGACAACAAATCATTTTCCAATGCAAATGTGGTGCTTCTAGTTCTAGGACGCATGTGTTGAATGCAATAATGTCCATAGAGTGTATTCCTAAGTCTCTACTCTTTTCCTATGCGATGATGCAAGATGCACATAAAGACAAGGTGACCGCACACAATCATATCCTATCTCTAGGATGCATGCGATACGTTAATAGCAAACAGTGCTTATTCCTAAGCTTCTATCTCTTGATTATGCGTTCTAATCCGACTCTCTTGAGCCTAGATTCTAACCTAAATTTTCCAAGCCTAGATCTTGTCCTTAGACTTAATGTTTTCTTGTGATCTCAATTTACTCTTTGCATCAACGCATATTCTGCACAAAAATACAATAGTTAACTGTTTTTATGCGATGAATGCATGCAACTGCAATGTTAAAAACTTAATGCTTTTTGGATGCAATCTTATATATTTTATCAACGCAAACCTGCATTGTTTAATAACTTAGTACTGTAATAACGTGCATTTCTGCATGTTATCACTTGTCACCTGATGATCTCGCTCTCGCCCATCGCGCAGCACACAGCCTATTGCATAGCTCTTGCTCATCGTCAGATCTCGCTGATGCTCATCATGTAGCAATAACGCACATAGTGTAACACATCATGGCTATTGTCCAGCGCCCATACCCAGCATCATCGTCTAGCACTGATGTCGAACGTGTAGTGCTAACGCTATTAGAGGTAGATAACATGCAACGAAAGTATCAAGGATCCATAAGCATTCAGATTCACTAATTTTGGTAGAAACTAAAGCATGCTCATCTAAATAAGAGGGTTTTAGATCATACCTTTGAAGAACTCTTCAAGAACTTGATCAATCAGCAGTAGTCTTCACCAAAGATCATCATGAACCACCTCAAGATCTTCCAAACTATCTTCTTGGAGCTTTAGACTGAGTTGTGGGACTCAATAACAACTTGAAACGATGAAGAACAAATAAATACTCACAGCAGCACACTCCAAAGAACCCTTTCTTCCAACTGAAATTTTCTCTCAAAATTTATGTGTATTACATGCCTTCAATTCACTTTAACATTCTTTATTTATTGCAGTTGAACATGCAAAGAAGAGATATGCATGACTTGCAGCTCATGCTTGGAGTATTAATGAAGAAGAGGAAGTGGGCTTTGTGTGAGCATGAAGAAAATGATAATGGAAAACCAAGTTTTTCCATTTATGCATGCAAATCAATTTTTCCAATTTTTCTTTAAAACCAAAATCTTGATTTCAAATTTCAATTTTGATTTTAATAACTGAAAAATCATTTTCTAAAATTAATTTATAATATTAATTAATTTAATATCAAATACTAAATTAATTTTTGTACAATAATCATCTTCATATATTTAAATCATATTTAAATACATTTAATTTGAACGTTTCAAAATAATTTCTTAAGCTATTCTAAAGCTTAACCATTTACGAGCTAGTAGGGGGACCTCGCGAACCAACAGATCATGGGCTCTAACTATTCGAGACTAATCGGCTAAACTCATTAGTCCGATCTAACCCTCATTCGTTACTAATGGGACACTCCACTATAGCCCATAGTTGAACTCCCCTCATTGTAGATATATTATGTCCACTTTATAACCATCATTTGTAAGTCAATCCTTCAAAAGTTGTTCGTAATCACAGCTAGGTCAAAATCACCGTTTTACCCTTGTGAATACATCTTGTTCCTTATGTTCCTACTGACCCTCTAATGAACAATTTTGATTCATAATCTCTATGAATCAAATCCTTTCTCTATCATGAGAAGGTGAGGCTCTGATTGTTCAAAACCTGGAATCAGTAGTTAAGAGAACAACCTATCTGCTAACCCTAAATCGGGTAGGAGTGAATTCGATTTTGCAAGGATATGTCCTCAGTTATTCATCCGGTCTTATCCCCAAAATGGGAAGCTTATTGAGCAGTGTTGTTGACTACTCTCACCATTTGCAGATCAAAGGATAATCCCGAACAAGCAGGAGTTCGTAGCTAGCTTAGGATTAAGATTGAGTTAACATAGGTTATTTGATAAATGAAATAGTCTGTTTTAACAGTAAACGGTCGTTATAAAGAAAAGTGACTATTTTCATGGTCCAGTCTACATGCAAATTCATTGTATAGAATGCCCCCACTCACATGTCTCAACATGAATGATTTATGGATCACATCGTTTGTAGAACTTTACAACTTCTTGTAACAAGAATAGAGTGGGTCGCATCCAATAACGTTACGAGGATGAGATACCCAATTTAATCCATATACATATTAGACCATTTAGGCTATATACTGTCAACTTGATTCTGTTTATGTCACTACATAAAGTTACAGTATTCATACTATAGCCATGGATATGTTTAATGGATTTTCATAATAAGATGTAAAATCAACAAGTCATTATGATTGATAAGTAGAATGCTTAACACAAATTGCGTGTTCTAGGACATTCCCGACAATCTCCTACTTAGACTAAAATTCCAGTGAGAACAAATATATACAATATAATGTTGAGAAACATAAAGGGAAATCTACAATAAACTAGGGCATCTCTAATACCATAGACATTCTCCCACTTGCCCTAGATTACACTACTCGGACTCCTAGTCCAACTAGGTGGCCTTAAAATACTTTAGCCGAAAGGGCCTTTGTGAATGGATCAACAAGGTTTTCTTCAGAGGCAATCTTTGTGACAATCACATCTTCTTTGTGCACTATCTCCTAGATGAGATGGTACTTTCTTTCAATGTGTTTTTCATATTTGTGACTCCGTGGTTCCTTTGATTTGGCAACTGCACCACTATTGTCACAATACAGTATGATAGGCAGGTGCATATTTGGAATGACTTCCAAATCAACCAAGAATTTGCGTAGCCATACTACTTCTTTAGCAGCTTTGTATGTAGCCACGTATTTTGCTTCCATTGTGGAGTCAGCGATACAACTTTGCTTGATGCTTCTCTAAACTATAGCCCCTCCATTAAGAGTGAAAACTAATCCCGAGGTAGATTTCCTGGAATCTACGTCAGTCTAAAAATCAGAATATGTGTGTCCTATAAGGATCAAATCCTTCGGTCCATACACAGGCATATAATCTCTCGTTCTTCTTAGATACTTGAGGATATTTTTAACAGTGGCCCAATGACCGTGTCCTGGATTGGATTGAAACCTGCTAACGATTCCAACTGCATAACATATGTCAGGACGTGTACACAACATAGCGTACATCAAACTTCCAACTGCAGATGCACATGCAATTTTGTTAATCTCCTCAACTTCTTGAGGTGTCTTAGGACATTGTTCCTTTGACAAATGAATTCTATGCCTAAAAGGTAATAAATCTTTCTTGGAATTTTGCATATTATACCTTGACAACATCTTGTCAATATAAGATGCCTGAGATAGTGCCAATGTTCTATTCGATTCCGAAAGATCTGTATTACTAGAACATACAAAGAATCACCCAAATCTTTCATTTGGAATTGTGTTGCTAACCATCTCTTTACGTCAGCAAGAAAACTTGTCTCATTCCTGATAATGGGTAGAAATGCACGTTATCATAGTGCTAAATTCTCAATCAATGTTGGATTGCGTTGATAAAACATGTTAAATTGCATCCATCAAGAATCAATTTCATAATATTGCGGTCGCATGCGTTCATCACATTAGAACAGTTGATTTTTATATTTTTGTGCAGAATATGCATTGACACAATGAAAGAATTATGATCATAGGAAATCATCGGTCGAGTGCAACTTAACCGCAAGGCTTTGTGATGATTGTACTCGCAAACATTTGCCTGAAAAGGATCGTCGCAACCTGGTCAGCGCAACTTGGTGGTCGCATCTGGGTGAAAGACTAATTAATCGCGATGGGACAGAAAGCTGATGACAATCAAATCTTAATTAAGTTGACAACCGATAACGATCACAAGTACATTCAGCTTTTCGGTGACAAATATTCGACGCATTAGTCAAGAATTAAAGTTGTCCCATCTATACAATCATAAGAGAGAAGCCACTGTTCACCTTGGATATTCTATAAATACCAAAGGCATCCTTCAGAAAAGGGGTTCCACAAGTTAATAAGTTCATACGCCTTTGTTCATAGTTTTCTTCGTTTTAAGGCGAACGTATGAGAGGAGGTCGTGTCAATAGATCGTTCCGGTAAGCTTTGGAGAGCATCAGAAGCTTCAATGATAGAGAGAGGGCCGATGCCTGCGGAAGCAGAAACATCTTTAGAACCGAATAGAGATTACAGTGTAAAGGCCTCGGTCAGCAAGGAATTGCTACCATGCTCTCTACCTTTAAATTCCATTGTCATTTTGTACTCCACGCATTTATCGAAATGGAATCTATTTCTCTATATCTGTTCACTCTCTGTTATTTACGCATGAGTAGCTAAATTTGTTGAATGGGTTGAGAAGCACTTAGCTAGCACAACTAGGGAATCTTCACGCTATACGATTATCTTGTATTATGTATGCTTCATTCGTCCATTAGAGATACTCAGGAGGGTAGTCTAAGGATAGGATCTAGACTTGGGAACATCAGGTTAGAATCTAGGCTTGGGAGAGTCAGATTAGAACGCATAATCAAGAGATAGGAGCTTAGGAATGAGCACTATTTGTTATCAACGAATCGCATGCATCCTAGAGAGAGGATACAATTGTATACGGTCACCTTGCTTTTATGCATTTTGCATAATCACATAGGACAAGAGTAGAAACTTAGGGATAAGCTCTATGGACACTTTTGCATTCAACACATGCATCCTAGAGAGAGGATACAATTGTATGCGGTCACCTTGCTTTTATGCATTTTGCATAATCACATAGGACAAGAGTAGAAACTTAGGGATAAGCTCTATGGACACTTTTGCATTCAACACATGCATCCTAGACTTAGGAGCATCGCATTTTCATTAGAAAATGACTTGTTATGCATGGTGGTAGCATGATAGCATAGTTTGATGTATTCCCAAGCAACGATAACTAAAGATCTTCTCAACCCATTCATCGCATACTCAGTGCATCTATTACATAATTGACTTTTCTCAAATCCGTCACATTTTGTTATTTTCTCATTAACGCAATCAACAACAAACCAACAATTTATTTATTTGGTTACCGCAAAGTTTTCCTAAAAATTACCAACACAATTTGTTTTCACAAGTCCCTGTGATCGACCCTAGACTTACCAAGAAACTCAGGGGAATTTACACTTGGATTCGACTGAGGAAACTTGAGTACACAACGCAATTTCATCAACGTATATCATCCACATTTCCACTTCATAAAATTAAGCATCAATTCCCAATGAGCAAGATATCATCAACATATAGAACTAAGAATGCCACGGTTTTGTTGACTATCTTCTTGTATACACAAGGTTCGTCAACATTCTATTTAAAGCCATAAGATTTGATCGCAGTGTCAAATCTTATATTCCAGGATTTGGATGCTTGTTTCAATCCATAAATGGATCGATTAAGCTTATAGACTTTCTATTCCTGTCCTTTTTCGATGAACCCTTCTGGTTGAAACATGAAAATATGTTCATCAAGAAAGCCATTCAAAAAAGCTGTCTTGACATCCGTTTTCCATATCTCATAGTCATAATATGTGGCAATGGCTAGAAGTATTCTTATTGATTTGATCATGGCAATAGAAGAAAAACTTTATTCATAATCAACTCCTTCTCTTTGGGTAAAACCCTTTGCCACGAGTCTGGCTTTATAGGTCTGTACCTTGCCAGTTTGGTCTCGTTTTCTCTTGTATATCCATTTACAACCTATAGGTGTAACCCCATGTGGTTAATCTACAAGTTCTCAAACAGAGTTGAAGTACATAGACTCCATTTCATCGTCCATGGCTTTTATCCATTGTTCCCTGTCTACATTTTTCATTACCTTTTTAAAGGTTAATGGATCCTCTAAACCATAATCTTGTATGATGTTTTGAGTTTCTGTTAAACCCATGTAGCATTCAGGTTGTTGAATAACCCTCCCACTACGACGAGGCATCCCCAACTCTTGGGATGGACATGAAGGGACAACAACCGTTGTTGATGGACAAGCTTGATCAACAACTCTTGTTGATCTTTCTATAGTATCTTTATTCAGTTCTTGCAATATTAGTTTATTGCGAGGTAGATGATTTTTAATATGATCCTCTACCAAGAACGTTGCATTTGTCGATACAAATACTTTATCTTCTTAGGGATTATAAAATTATCCTCCTTTTGTTTCTATGGGGTATCCTATAAATAGGCATAATTTCAAACGAGTTTCCAATTTCTTAGGATTCTATGCCAACACATGTGTTGGACAACCCCAGATATGGAAATGGCGTAAAATCTTGTGTCCTTTCCATAATTCATACAGTGTTTATGAAACACTTTTGGATGTAACAATGTTTAGAATATAAATTGCAGTTTGTACTACATACTCCCAAAAGGATTGAGGTAATTAAGCATAACTTATCATAGACCAAACCATGTCTAACAAGGTTCAATTTCTCCTTTTCGCAACACCATTTTTTTGTGGTGTTCTAGGTGCTATAAGTTGGGATCAAATTCCATGATCTACTAGATAGTTATGGAATTGCAAATCCATATATTCACCACCTCGATCAGATCGAAGTGTTTTAATTCTTTTACTTAACTGATTTTCAGTCTCAACCTTAAATTCTTTGAACTTTTCAAGAGTCTTAGACTTATGACTGATTAAGTAAATATAGCCATATCGAGATTAATAATCAATAAAACTGTATTGATGTCCTCCTCGAGCTTTTACATTCATCGGACCACATAGGTCTGGATGTATAAGTTCGAGCAATTCTTTGGCACGAAGACCTTTGTCAGAAAAAGTTCTTTTTGTCATTTTCTCACAAGACATGATTCACATGGTGGTAGGCAACTGTCTTCTAACTGATTTAAATGACCTTTTTTTTACCAATATCTCAATCTTGTTGAGATTAATGTTACCGAGCCTAAGGTGCCAAAGATAGGCTTCAGGAGAAATTTTTTGCTTTTTATTATGAATCTCAGTCGTTTTAGACATCTCTATATTTAAAATGGCTTTTTCTTCAGTTGTTTTTAATATGTATAAGTTGCTATCAAGTCTTGCAAAATAGATATGTACACTCTTGAATAAACAAACACTTCATTGCATTGAAAAGATACATTGTACATATTTTCTAATTGACAGGAAATGGAGATTAGATTTCTTTTCATCATTGGAACATAGAACACATTTTTAAGCAAGATAATAGAATCTCCAAAAAACAACTTCACATCTCCCAATGCTTCAGCTGAAATGACTTCACCTGTTCCCACCTTGAAAGTAATCTCATAACCAGAAAGTCTTCTCCAAGAACTAGTTTCCCATAGAAAAGTAAAAACATGATTAGCGACGCTTGAATCCAATATCCAAGTAAGGTGAGAATTTTCCACAATACATGTTTCAAAAACTAGAAAATCAGATTTACCTTCGTTAGCCTTTTCTGCTTTCTTTTCAACTAGATATTTGGGCAGTTTCGTTTCCAATGCCCAACTACTATGTAATGGAAACATTTTCCTTTGGAAGTTTTGTTTTTATTTTTCTTTGCAGTGGCTTTCTTTTTCCTTTTTCCTTTATTCTTCATTTGTACGGTTTTATCCATAGAAGAAGAAGGATCAACTTTCTTATCATCAATTGATTTTATACCTGACGTTGACCCCTTGTAAAACTTTCTCAGTTTCGAAATAACATTTATTTCCTTTTCCTTCAGTTTCATCATTGATTCATAAGTTTGCAACTCATTCAACAACGTCGTTAAGTTATAAATGATTTTGTTCATGACAGCATTTGTCCTGAATGGCAGATAACTCTCAGGAAGAGATTTCAGTATCATGCTGACTTGACTCGTTTCGTTTATCATCGCCCTGTGAGCCTCCGCAATGTTGAAATGGACCATCATATCGAGAACGTGTTCTTTTACGTTGTTTCCATCTTTCATTCATGTCACATAAACATATTTGATGACTTCAAATCTAACAGAAGATGACGATTGCTCGAACATCTCCTGTAATGATGCCCTAATCTCATAGGCTGTGGGCATGAACTCATGCTTCTTGTTGAGTACATCAAATATACTCACCAAGATATAGGCCCAGGCTTTCTCCAGTCTTTCTTATTTGCCCTCACCCACCAATCATAGACATCCCGAACATTTCAGCTGGTCGTTGAACTGGGAACTGAAGGACACTCCTTCGTCAACACAAACCTCAGATCGTTTACATCTAATATCGTATCGATGTTTGACTTCCAGTTCGAATAACCCTCTCCATTAAATGTATCATAAGCAAGCAATTGTATGATTGAGTTCGACATTGTTGAAACATTTTAAACAAACTCTATTAATATGCATCTAAATCCATTTTTAGCCAAACTAATAAAGTACCCAATAAATCTTTATTTATTTGCAACGATACTTAAGTGTTTTAGAAAAAATGCTACTGTGGGGCAGTCAAGAATTCCTTCACAGGAGCAAGATAGTTCTTAACCAAATACTATTTCTAGAATAACTCATATTCCAATAGTTCTTTTGGTTTCGTTTTTGGCCAAGATCTTTACTAACAATTAGTAATTCTTTTAAGTGTGACCCACCATTTTTTAGATCTTATAGAACGATATGAATATGCCTCCGAGATATAGGACAATATCCAAGACAGAACTATAAGACCCTATTCATTTTGCTGAAGCCTGGGTTGTTAAGAATCCTATGTTATAACCCTCCATAAGGATCATCGTCGTTAACGACTAGGAAGTGCCACATAAAAACAACAGCAGGTGCAACATAGAAATCTCACGGTTTAAACTAATGGAGGAGACCATAGGACAATGTTGACACATTTCCTTCACCCACTTACTATGAACTACCTCTTTCATTCACCTTGTTATTGAACCATGCAAACACTTTCCGTATGGAGCTATCAATTTACTCAACAACAAAAATCCCTTGGACACAATATGCGATGCATGTTCTAAGTGTATGCGTTGATAGTCATGTGTCGATGGTCATGCGTTGGAATGGATATGCATTAATAAATGTATGTGATGACCATGTGTCCTGTCACAAGTTTTCTTGTGGTCACACAAAGTATAACGCGAACACAAGCTTCTCGGGTGATTCGAGGTCAAACACAGGGACTTGTAGCAAAATGAATGTGGTAATGTGCATGCGGCGATTTGAATAAAAGAATGGAAGGGAGGTTGCTAAGTTAACCTTACTCCTACTCCTGTCTAACAAACAACACAATGAGAATATGCATGAGAGGTAGAGACACGACAACTCTTGAGGTGAAACAAATGAATGGAAAAATAGATAAAATGCGGGGATGTCTTCATTGCAACCCTTAAGAGTGACCGCAAGGACAACCTTAGTCAACGCAAGTCATGCAATCATGCTACACACACGTGGACCTAACTTTAGGACGTTTGCGGTGGATCTGCGATAATGCCGAGAAGCCTATGCCTGCCTAGACCTCCATAACCCGCTCATTAGCTCTTGTCGCATGAGCGTGCTAGCTGCATACCACCTTATCCTATTTCCTGAACGCATGCAATATCCTATTTGTAGGGCGCATACGCTGTGTGATAGCAAACGAAGATTATCCCTAAGTTCCCCATTCTTGCCTATGCGTTCCAATCCGCTCTCTCGAGTCTTAGATTTGGGTTTTAGACTACTTTCCCAAGTATGCCTAAATGATGAATGAAGCACTCATAGGACAAGGTAACCGCATGAACTTTGCTGACCTAAGATTGTTCCTATCTCTAGTGAACAATACATACATTGCTTAATGCGACCAACCACTTACCCTCTCGAGCAGTTGGTTGTTGCTGACTTTACTCATAGACAAGCAATGTGTTAGCCTATAGACAGGCGTTGCCACAACTTCACACTAAGCAAATAAGGTTACTCACACAATTACGCAACGCACACCTCTTGGTGGGTTGCTACATGCTTCACATCTCTAATCCACATGACTAAATATGCGATACCCAAGCAATCTCACTAAGTGTTGCAATGAAAGTAAGGATCCTAAGAAAAGAAGATGGAGATGGAGTCGAAGGAAATAAAGAAATGCATTGAAAATAAATTGTATAAATTTCTTAATCACAAAATGTCATAAAATACAATATAAGAAAAGAAAGGAAAATGAAATGACCGACTGGAAGCAAAGACTTGCTTCCAGTGGATGCGCGTCAAGACTACCGGTGGTGCCATGGATGGGCGATAGAGCTTATTCTCCCGAGATCTAGCTCCGGTCAAAGGCTTCGATCGTCACTCAGTATGGATGATGGAGGTGACGAACTCTTAAGTGTCTTCTCACGCATTTTTTCTGGATCACAAGGATCCACCCTAGGTGAACCTAAGAAGAAAACATTGGATAACTTGAATTTCTACTCATCGACTTCTATTTATAGAGCTTGGATCGCTGACAACATTAATGGACTGCTCTAAGTCTGACATTCGGCGCGTTAGTCCTTTTCTGAACCTCTGCAGCTAACGGCGTGGTAGGTGAAATGTCAGCATCAACTTATGATTTTCCCAAGGAAAATGCGTTGATGCATTCATTCCACCAACCTTGCATTGATCTCATTAGTATACATTATCGCATAGCCGCAATCATTCAATGACCACATTTGCTTAATACTGCAACTCTACATGATGACCTCAATCGCTTGACGAGAGCAACTTCCATGCGATGGACGCATACAGCTGATTACTGGAACATCCATGCGTTGATCAATGCGTTCGCCTTTGCGATGGAGAGTTTCTCCGCATGCGGTCATCTATGTGGTGGTCCGATTTTCGCGTTTGCATCCACTTCCTATATTAGCTACAAAAATAGAACATTGAACGCATAATAACGTATAATAATGGATTAACCGAGATTCATCATGCTAATCGACACAAGCTCACTTTCTCGTGAATTCCTAGCACAATTGCTACATATTCTGCTTAACAACCTTCATAATTCTATGGTTCCGGCGCAATGGGAGGAGTTCGGCTAGGCTCCTTTCTTTCTCCCTCCACAGTGTTTCCACTCTGCAATGTCATAGCTTGACATTGCTCTTTAACTAATTCTCCTGGGTTGAATGGCATTTTTTTTGAACTCAGCAAAGCCCCTTGTGGTCTGTTCTTTAGCTCACTTGCAATCTGGCCCATTTATAATTCTAGATTGCGGATGGACGTAGCCTGACTTTGAAGCACAGTTTCATTTTTCTCTATATACTGCTTCAACAGTCTTTCCAGGGAGAAGGATTGCGGTGGTTGTGAGCTACTGGCTAGATTGCTTGTCTAACCATTGTTTCACGGGAAGAATCCAGGTGGTCCTTCTTTCTGCGCTACAGATTGGAAATTCTACTACTGATTCTTCCATTCAAAATTGGGGTGGTTTCTCCACCCGGGGTTGTAGGTATTCGAAAATGGATTATTTTTTACAAAGTAAATAGACTGTGGATTCTGTGGGCATTCTTATATTGCGTGCCCATCACCGCAAGTTACACACCTTTCAGTGTTTTGACTAATTGCATTGACTTGCCCATTATGCAGTGTTGGGCTGTTGATCGCAATTCCCTGAATTAAGTTCATCAATGCGGTCATCTGATTCTGTAGTGAAGCAATAACACCATTACTTGCGTCATTATCCTTGATTCTCAGTCCTTGATCATTCTCTCTCTAATCCTTGTGGTTTTTAGAGATGCGGTACAAGATATTCTTAGCCTCGTCATATGTTTTGTCAAGCAGACTACCAATGGCTGCCACATTAGCAACGATCTGCGAAGCGGAATTTAAACCATGATAAAAGATTTCCATCTGAAGGCAGTCTGGTAATCCATTGTGTGGACAGTCCCTGACCAACCTCTTAAACCTCGCCCAGGCATCACTGAGTGATTCGTCCATGTCTTCTTCAAAATTAGTTATGAGTTTCCTTCGTCTATCATTCTCGGTAGGTGGAAAATATTTCTTCATAAATTTCTCTACGACTTGTTCCCATGAAGTGATCTCTCCCAACTCGAGGGAATACGCCCATTTTCTTGCCAAATCACACAGAGAAAAATGAAAACAAATTTAGTCGAACTTCTTCGGCTGAGATGTTCGGGAACACAAAAGTATTGCAGATTTCTATAAAGCTACGAAGGTGGGCATGCGGGTCCTTGCCACGCCGTCCTCCGAATTGTTCTGCAGTCTGGATCATCTGCTGCATCACCGGCTTCATTTCGAATATGCTTCCATCGAGGGTAGGCCTCATGATTCCTGGATAGAAATCATAGAGGTTTGGCGATGCATAGTCCCTAATGGGCCTATTACGATCGTTAGCCAGAAGGATTGGATTCGCCATGACGTTATTTTCATTTAGTGCTCCATTTCCAGGCTGCTCCACCATATCTTCTTTATCTGACTATTGTTGTTCGTGGTCTCTTAATCTCCGTCTGAACGTCCTCTCAATTTCCAGGTTGTAATTCGCCAGAGATTGAGAGTCTGCCAAGAAATCAGAAGAATTACCGTTAGCCCACTATTTTGTCGAGGTCCCCGGCAACGGCGCCAAAAACTTGTTACGTTATTTTAAGATGTGGAATTGTGGATGAAATGCGATGATGAAAATGCGTTGAGCACTCAAGTTTTCTTAGTGGAATTCAAGTCTAAACCCCACTAAGTTTCCTGATAAATCCAGGGTCGAACTCAGGGACTTGGGAAAATAGGTTGTTGTGGTAATTTTTCAGATAAACTTTGCGATAACCGGTAACTCAAATAGTTGTTGGTTTTGTTTTTTGTGGTAATGAAATAAATAAATTCGGCGTTCGAAAAGAGTTGATAAAACGGAAGATATGATGAGTATGCGGTGAACGGGTTGAGAAGGGCTTCGGCTAACACTTCCTAGGATGTGTTCATGCTTTGCGATCATCACATACAAAACTAAACCATCTCTCGATGCAAATGCTACAGCTTCTAATGCTAGAACGCATGCGATATATGTGATAAGTCTATAGGACCTACACATAAGCCTCTATTCTTATTTATGCGATGACAAATGACACAAACACAAATAAGGCAACCACAAAATATCATACCTATCTCTAGGATGCATGCAATGCAGGTTGGAAAGCAGAGTTTATCTCTAAGTCCCTATCTCATGTTTATGCAGTTCAAATCTTGCTCTCTCGAGTCTAGATTCTAACCTAGCTCTCTCAAGTCTTAGGTTCTTTCTTTATACTCTCTCTCAAGTAGCTCTAAAGGGATGTTTGGCATAGCATAAAATAAGATAATTGCAAGCAATGAAAATCCTAGGTCATGTTAGCTTAGTTCTTCTCAACTCATTCAACAAGTTTAGCTACTCATGCGTGCTAAGATAGTGAACAGGTGTAGAATAAGAACTTCTATTGTATAAATATAAAGATGAAGTAAAAAACAACAATGCAAGAATAGAATAAAGAGCCTAGTAGCAATCTCTTGCTTCCAAGACTTTTACACTGTCTTTTCTACTCATGTTCAAAAGATAATCTCGCTCTCGCAAGGGTTAGCCAGCTCTCTGCTTCTACGCCTCCGGGTTCTCTCTCGAGTTTCCGTGAGAAATCTTCCGGCGTCTTAGCCCTTCTCCTTCTCTGCCTTAAAAATAAAAGAAAACTATGGACAAGGCTAAACTACTAAGGAAAATTCTCTAACTCTCCGAACTAGTTAACCCCTTTTCTAAAGGATGCCTTTGGTATTTATAGAGCTTCGGGGTGAAAGGCGGCTTCTCTCTTATGATTGCACAGATGGGATGGCTTTAATTCCCTGACTGATGCGCCAAATATTTGTCACCAAAAAGCTTAATGTACTCGTTATCGTTAGCGACTGTCAACTTAATTCGGATTCGACCGTCATCAGCTTCCTGTCCCATTGTGATTAATTATGCCTTTCACCCAGATGCGCCAACTCTATGTGGCAATCCTTTTTGAGCAGATGTTTGCAAACACAAATCACCACAAAGCCTTACGGTAATGCTGCGCTCATCCATTGATCTCTTGTGATCGCGCTTTTCGCCTTGCATCAATGCATATTCTACATAAAAATACAAAAATGAACTATTTCTATGCGATGAACGCATACGACTACAATATTATAAACTTAATGTTTTTTTATTCAATCTAACATATTTTATCAACGGAAACCTTCATTGTTTAATAACTTAGCACTGCAAGAACGTGCATTTCTGCTCATTATCAACCGCTTATCATGAGTATATTGCACCAAACTATTTATTTTGCAGTTGATTGCAGGATTTGTTGCATGCACTGATCTTCCACCCGATGAGCAAATAGTTGGTCACATGCCTCGGGATCTTTGAACCTACACCAGTGGATCCTCTATCAAGCATTCTAAATGTTGATCATGGTAGCACTACTGACATTCCTACATACCGCGTCAATGATGACGTTTAACTAGAGCGAGAATCCCAACTATTGGGAGTAAATGCTCTATATATAGACCCTTGACACTTTTGAGAGAGGGCCAATATTGGGAGACTTGAGATCTTTACATGAGAACTTCCATTTTCAAACTTCATCTCGATACATCATCGGAGCTTCAAAGGAGCAAGAGTCTAAGAGGGCCCTCTCTTTTCACACAACCATCTTATTACTACCAGCTTTGATATTCATCTATTGGAAGCAAAAAATTGCCAACAACTGCCCTTCTCTTTACTTCTTTACTGTTCTTTATTGTTATTTGTGTCACACCCTGCCCCGAACCACCCTCTTAGCCTAGAGAAAGGTGTGACTGTAGCAGTTACCAACCCTTAGGCTGACACTTACTGCCTAATAACTCTTGCGGAATAACTCTGATACCAATTATAATTCATATGCAACGGGACGATTTAGGCCCACAATTTATTAACTTAGAAACATGATATGTTTAGAGTCATTACAACACTAGATTTACAAGTCCCAAAACCCACAAACCCTAGTCCCTATATGAACAATAGTAACATGTGTACAATATTAACATTAACCACCTAGCAAACGGTTACAAGTCTTTTGGTCCTTTCCGCTACCTGTGGGGGGTGGGGGATACAAAATGTTTGAAAATGGGGTGAGCGTACGCCCAGTGAGTGACCAAGAAAACATAGTTGATTCTCATGTAAAATCTCAATAAAGAGTTTAACTGAAACATAAGCTTCTATAGTACGTGTACTGCAACATAAACATTTTCCAAGCATAAAACATATAAAGCTGTTTTAATCATAAAACAGTAAAATCATTTCTCAATTCAAAGTACCCCACTGTGGGTAAAACGATCCCAACACCAACTACTAGTCTAGAGAGAACCCTTTTGCTCAATCTTTGACTGTATTTACCTATGGCAACACTAGGTACCGTCACACATTAGGTACTTCTGCTCAAATACATTCTCAATGTCCTTTAGTATCGAGTTACTACGATGCCTTCTCAAACGTCCTTCAGTATCCTGTTGGCTTGATACCTTCTCAAACGTCTTTTAGTACCAATAGATACCTTCTCAAATGTCCTTCAGTATCTAGTTGGGCGGATACCTTCTCAAATGTCCTTCGATATCGCGTTTTAGTAAAACTGGTCATAAATGACTTTCTCTTTAAAGCATGCAAAGTATAACACATATAAAAACATGGCTTTAAAGATGCTAACACATGCTAAACATATTTAACACATATAAATCGTTTTTCAACAATTTCTCATACATGCATGTGTTCAAAACATAATTCATAAATTGCTTGGAAATAAATTTAGAAAATTAGTAGGCATGAGAATATTCTTCTATAAAAACATGATTTCTATAACACGTTGTAATAAAAAATTTTAAGCAAAATGTTTTAGTCAAAGCATTTTAGCCACTCACCTTGATTTCTTAGGCACTTTTCACTCTAATAGCTCCTCGGGCTCCTTTTCACCCCTAGAATCCATATTCAAATTACAGCTTAGATTACTCATAGTTCCAAACCTTATTTTGAAATATGTCCTTCTACAAATGTATTCTACAATGACTCAGGAAGATTACTCTAAAATGTGAGCTCAGAACTCTTTGTGGTTTGGCCGAAATCATAGAATATTCAAGACTGGCCCAAACTGATCGACAACCTAACCCTTCTGCCTTCATTTTAGTTTCCAGCCTGATTCCTTTGAGCGTTTACTCTGGCAGCCCCACTCTGGAAACTAGACTCTTGGAGCTTTTAGATGGCTTTAGAATCACTCCAAATGCACGAGTAGATTGGGATATTTTCTCATCTCAAGTTGATGCATTCTTCTCAGCCCTCACTGTCCAATGCACTCTACTCTCCCTCTCTTTTTACGTAATTTCTGATTTTGTTATTTGAGAATGAAGTCCCAAAGGCACTATTTATAGGCGTCCAAACTTCCCCTGGTGTTGACACCACCTACTTGGCTGCATGGCCATGTGTTTACTTCTCCCATCATCAACACAAGCTTCCATCATCTTGGCCCAAGGTGTTTTCTCCATATACGTCCACCACAATTCCTTAGCCCTTAAGAATTTCTCCCAAGATGACACATGATTTGGCTGACATTTGCCCTTGTGACCTCACCCTCCGTATGTGTTCAACTTAGGGTTTTCAATGCATAATTCACAATAACGCAGCCAAATTCAACACATAGGTGTTTTCCCGGCCGTTTGATGCATAGGCAAGGCCCTTCGACGTTCGTATGGGTGAGGCATTAAAAAAAAGTACCGAACGAGGTGTTGCTGCACGCATAGGCTGCTCTCCCTCTCTCCAACTTTCTCGCTCAAAATCTCACTCTCTCCACTCTCACACTCTCCAACTTTCTTGCTCAAAATCTTGCTCTCTCCACTCTCGCTCTCTCCAACTTTCTCGCTCAAAATCTCGCTCTCTTCAACTTTCTCACTCAAAATCTCACTCTCTCTACTCTCACTCTCTCCAACTTTCTCGCTCAAAATCTCGCTCTCTCTAACTTTCTCGCTTAAAATCTCGCTCTCCCTAATCTTTCTCTCTCCCATTTTCTCTCCAATCTCGCTCAGCTTGTTGTTAGCTACTGTGAACCTTGTTTGTCTTTGTGCAACTTCTACACGTTTGCCCACCACTTTGAGCCACTTTTACACGAACTTTCTAGATTTCCCCCAGATAATTTTCCATGCTTTCCTTTCAAATTTCCATCCCTTTCTTCACCATTCCATACTAGTTTTCACATCAACCCACTTATCACACAAATTTCAATAGGGAACACACTTAAGTAGAAAATTAAGGTTCGGTGTTTACATTTACCTTCCCTTTATAAAAATTTTGTCCTCAAAATTTCGCCACAAGTCCGTCAGTCAAACAAATATGGATACTTATTTCTGATTTGCTCTTCGGCTTCCCATGTTGCTTCTTCCGTAGTATGGTTTCACCATAGCACCTTTACTAATGGGATTGTCTTATTCCTTAAGACCTGTTCTTTTCTATCAAGAATCTCCACTGGTTTCTCTTCATATGGAAAATTCTCTTTCAATTGTACCGGTTGCTCAGGCAACACATGGGTAGGATCTGGCACATACTTTCTAAGCATTGCCACATGAAACACATCATGAATATGAGATAATTTTGGAGGTAAATCCAATCGATATGCCATTGGGCTAACTCTTTCTATTTTCTCATAAGGTCCAATATATCTAGGGCTTAGTTTCCCTTTCCTACCGATCCTGAGTATTCCTTTCCACGGAGATAACTTTAGAAATACTTTATCCTCAACTTCAAACTCCAATTCTCTTATCCGCTTATCGGTATAACTCTTTTGCCTATCCCGAGCTATCTTAAGATTATCTCTTACAATCTTAACGTTATTTGATGTCTGTTGCATAAGTTCTAGACCTAGTAATTTTCTTTCACCGACTTCATCCCAACATATTGGAGTCCTACATGGTCTACCGTATAGTGCCTCATACGGTGCCATTTCGATACTCGAATGGTCGTTGTTGTTATATGCGAATTCGATCAACGACAGATGTGTATCCCAACTGCCCTTAAATTCCAATATACATGCTCTCAGCATGTCCTCTAATGTCTGGATTGTCCGTTCCGACTGACCATCTGTCTGTGGATGAAAAGTGGTACTAAAAGATAACTTGGTTCCCATAGCTCTCTGCAAACTAGGCTAAAACTTCGATGTAAATCTGGAGTCTCGATCTGATACTATTGAAACTGGAGCTCCAAACTAACTCACAATTTGATCAACATACAACTTAGCTAATTGGTCTAGGGTAAAAGTAACTTTAACAGGTAAAAACTTAGCTGTTTTTGTCAATCTATCCACAATTACCCATATACCATCATAGCTCGCTGGTGTTCTAGGTAATCCAAACAAGAAATCCATCGTAATATGTTCCCATTTCCATTCTGGTACTGGGAGTGGATTAAGTAATCATGTTGGCCTCTGTCTGTCCGGTTTAACTTGTTGACATATTAGACACCTATCAACATACTCCGCTATTTCTCTTTTCATACCAGGCCACCAGTATGATCTCTTTAATATTCTGTACATTTTCGTACTGCCCGGATACATAACATAGGCCAAACTATGTGCCTCTTCTAGAATAGCTTGTTTAAGTGCTAAGTTCTTAGGTACACATACTCTATCCTCTTTTAATAGCACTTTGTGCGCTCTTAATTGGCAGTCCGTCCTTAAACCTTTACCTACTTCTTCAGCTAACTTTTGAAGATCGGAATCTTTTAATTGTACACATAGAATATCTTTTATGATAATAGGACTACTTGAAATGAAGCTAGTAACCCTCTTGTTTGACCGATTGATAATGCTGTCCTAGTATTATACAACTCATGAATAAGTGTACCCTTTAGTGAATTGATAATCTAGCTGATCCAGTTTTTCGACTTAGAGCATCAGTTACCACATTTGCTTTACCTGGGTGATAGTCAATTGTACAGTCATAATCTTTGATTAATTCGAGCCATCTTCTCTATCTCAAGTTCAGTTCCTTCTGATCAAAGATATACTTCAGACTCTTATGATTCGTAAATATATGACATGGCTCACCAAACAGGTAATGTCTCCACAACTTTAGAGCTAACACAACTACTGCTAACTCTAAATCGTGTGTAGGTTAGTTACATTCATGCTTCTTTAACTGTCGAGAAGCATAAGCTACTACCTTTCCCTCCTACATCAGCACACATCCTAACCCTTGTCGGGATGCATCACAATAGACCTCAAACTCTTTACTAGTGTAGGTAGAGTTAATACTGGTGCTGACACTAACCTCTGTTTCAATATCTGAAAACTATGCTCGTATTCTGGCGACCACTCAAACTTCGCATCTTTTCTGGTCAGGTTTGTCAATGGAAGAGCTATCTTAGAAAATCCCTCCACGAATCTCCTATAATAACCTGCTAAACCCAGAAAATTGCGTACTTCGGTTACATTCAGGGGTCGTTCCCAATTAACTATTGCTTCTATCTTTTGGGAATCAACGCTAACCCCATCAGCTGAAACTATATGCCCAAGGAATACGACTTGATTTAACCAAAAATCGCATTTACTAAATTTGGCATATAACTCTTTTTCCCTTAGAATTTGTAACACCATCCTCAGATGTTCTTTGTGTTTCTTCGCACTTCTAGAATATACTAGTATGTCGTCTATGAATACTATCACAAACTGATCCAAATAAGAATGGAATATCCTATTCATCAAGTCCATAAATACCGCAGGAGCATTTGTCAATCCAAACGGCATTACGAGGAACTCAAAATGTCCATATCTAGTTCTGAATGCAGTCTTTGGAACATCTGTGCCTTTCACCTTCAACTGTTGATAGCCTGATCTCAAATCTATCTTAGAGAATACTGTGGCCCCCTTTAACTGATCGAAGAGATCATCTATATGAGGCAATGGGTACTTATTTTTAATGGTCACCTTATTCAACTGTCTATAGTCTATGCATAATCTAAAAGTACCATCTTTCTTCTTAACAAACAAGACTGGCGCTTCCCAGGGCGACACACTGGGCCTAATGTACCCCTTATCTACAATTTCCTGTAACTGAACTTTTAGCTCCTTCAGTTCCGTTGGTGCCATCCTATATGGTGCTTGGGATATAGATGCTGTACCCGGAACTAACTCAATAGTGAACTCTATTTCCCTATCAGGTGGTAAGCCTAGTAACTCTTCAGGGAACACATCTAAAAATTCTTGTACCACAGGTACATCCTCAGGTTTCAGTTTCTTATCTTGTGAAACTGCTACATAGGCTAAATAGGCTTCACATCCATTACTCAACAACTTCCTAGCCTTCACTGCTGATATTAAACTTCCTAGAAGTATTCTTTTACTTCCCACCAGGGTTATTTCTTTTTCACCTGGTTTCCTAAACATTATTTCTCTCTTAAAACAATCCATAGTGGCATAGTGTTTACTTAGGAAATCCATACCTAGGATAACATCAAACTCTAGTAATTCTAATGGAATTAAGTCAACCCAAAAACTTTGATTTCCAAGAATTAATTCACAATTCCTATAATACTCATGTACAACTAGAGTATCTCCTACAGGTTTAGATATAAGTAATTCCTCATTCACACACTCAGGTACTTTATCTATATGTAATGCACACATACTAGATATAAATGAGTGCGTAGCACCAGGATCAAATAATGCATAAGCGGATTGATTACATAAAGTTATCGTACTAGTTACGACATCTGGAGCCTCTTCCGCTTCCTGGTGTGTCATAACGTATACTCTACCCTGCTGCTGCTGCGATTGCTGTTGGGGTCGTCCAGTTACACCTTTCTGCTTAGCTACACCTGATCCCTCACCTTTAGTTTCGGTCGTTCTAGGTTGGTTTACAGTCTAGGTAACTCCTCTTTGCTCATTCTGTGCTCCATGACCTAGCTGAGGACAATCTCTCCTGAAATGCCCAGCTTGTCCGCACTGGAAACACACATTCCTATTACCATAACATACTTCTGTATGAGACCTACCACAGTTTACACAAAGTGGTTTCCTCCCCGTACTAGCTACTGACTCACTAGCGCGACCTGATACCGATCTACCATTCGGTCTAGCTGCAGGTCTTGACCTCTTACGACTTGAACTTTGTTGGCTCATGCCTCCAAAGCTCCTTATACCTGACTATCCAGATAACGAGGGTCTAAATCTCTTACTTCTCGTTTCTCCAGGCATTCTAAACTATCCTTCACCTGACTAGAGTACATCTTCCCTCGCTACACTTTGCTTTACTCGGATAGCAGTTTCAACTAACTGAGTGAAATTCACCCAATTAGATGTAGAGGTAATGGGTGTACGTATTTTTCTTCTTAGGCTATTCTCAAATCTCCTACACCTTTCCTTCTCTTCCGCGACAATCGGAAGGGCATACTGAGATGACTCAGTAAATCTTTGCTCATACTCAGCAACCGTCATCACTCCCTGATTTAGCCTAAGGAATTCTTCCCTCTTTTCTTCTTTAAAAGAACTAGGGAAGTATTTATCTTCGAATACAAGTCATAGTTTTTGAACTACCCCTTCTAGTCTCTATCACTTTCCACCATTTTTCATCCCCTTTTTGCAGCAAGAATGTCGCTAACTCGACCTTATGGTCCTCAGGGAACCACAGGACCTTAAAACACTTCTCAATCAAATTCAATCAGATCTCAGCATCTACTGGATCTGTGGCTCCATCGAAATTCGTGGCTTCTAAAGCTTTATGCCTCTCGACGCCAAATTTCTTTTATGGATTGTACCCCTTCTAGTCTCTATCACTTTCCACCATTTCTCATCCCCTTTTTGCAGCAAGAATGCCGCTAACTTGACCTTATGGTCCTCAGGGCACCACATAACCTTAAAACACTTCTCAATCAAATTCAATCAGATCTCAGCATCTACTGGATCTGTGGCTCCATCGAAAGTCGTGGCTTCTAAAGCTTTATGCCTCTCGATACCAAATTTCTTTTATGGATTGTTTTGAATCGATCCTACACTCGCTGCCAATCTTTGAGTGATTCTATTGAACACTCGATCCTCCATCTTAGGATCCACATCCACTTTTGGTGTACTAGACTCGTTTCCAGAAGTTGCCTTCTATTCTACTGAGTCTCTAACTCTTTTTCTTTTTGGATCTGGGTCCTGTCTAACTTCAGAACCTCCATTGGTAGTGTCAACATTCCTCTCCTCAGTCTGCTTGCTCCGCTTGCCACTTCTCCTCAGCATCTTTGCCTAGTTATTAGGTACACATGTTAGGGACTTATCTATGGGACTTAATCTAATGCATGAACTCTCTCTTTCACCCAAAACCTTATGCTTTAATACTAATCTTGTTCAAACCTTTCCCAAGTTTACGTATACCTTTGCTCTGATACCAAGCTGTCACAACCCCGCCCCAGACCACCTTCTTAGCCTAGAGAAAGGCGTGACTGCAGCAGTTACCAACCCTTAGGCTGACACTTATTGCCTAATAACTCTTGCGGAATAACTTTGATACCAATTATAATTCATATGCAACGGGACATCTTTAGGCCCACAATTTATTAACTTAGAAACATAATATGTTTAGAGTCATTACAACACTAGATTTACAAGTCCCAAAACCCACAAACCCTAGTCCCTATATGAACAATAGTAACATGTGTACAATATTAATAGTAACCACCTAGCAAACGGTTACAAGTCTTTTGGTCCTTTACTTGCAGATCAGACGCAGAGCTATCTTCAGAGGATTTGATCACTACCTATGGGGGGGAACAAAACATTTGAAAACGGGGTGAGCTTACGCCTAGTGAGTGTACTGCAGCATAAACATTTTCCAAGCATAAAACATAGAAAGATGTTTTAATCATAAAACAGTTAAATCATTTCTCAATTCAAAGTACCCCACTGTGGGTAAAACAATCCCAACACCAACTACTAGTTCAAAGAGAACCCTTTTGCTCAATCTCTGACTCTATTTACTTGTGACCACACTAAGTACCGTCACACATTAGGTACTTCTGCTCAGATACCTTCTCAATGTCATTCAGTATCGAGCTACTAGGATACCTTCTCAAACGTCCTTCAGTATCTTGTTGGCTTGGTACCTTCTCAAACAAAGCAGTACCAATAGATACCTTCTCAAATTTCCTTCAGTATCTAGTTGGGCAGATACCTTCTCAAATGTCCTTCGGTATCGCATTTTAGTAAAACTGGTCATAAATGACTTTCTCTTTAAAGTATGCAATGTATAACACATATAAAAACATGGCTTTAAAGATGCTAATGAATGCTAAACATATTTAACACATATGAATCGTTTTTCAACAATTTCTCATACATGCATGCATTCAAAACATAATTCATAACTTGTTTGGAAATCACTTTAGAAAACTAGTAGGCATGAGAATATTCTTCTTTAAAAACATGCTTTCTGTAACACGTTGTAATCAAACATTTTAAGAAAAATGTTTTAGTCAAAGTATTTTAGCCACTCACCTTGATTTCTTAGGAGCTTTTCACTCTAATAGCTCCTCGGGCTCCTTTTCACCCCTAGAATCTAGATTCAAATTACAACTTAGATTACTCATAGTTCCGAACCTTATTTTGAAATACTTCCTTCTACAAACTTATTCTACAATTTCTCAAGAAGCTTACCCTAAAATTTGAGTTTAGAACTCCTTGTGGTTTGGCCGAAATCACAGAATCTTCTGGCCCAAACTGATCGACAACCTAAACCTTCTGCCTTCTTTTCATTTTCCAGCCTGATTCCTTTGAGCTTTTCCTCCGACAGACCCACTCTGAAAACTAGACTCTCAGAGCTTTCAGATGGCTTTAAAATCACTCCAAACACACGAGTAGATTGGGAGATTTCCTCGTCTCAAATTGATGCGTTCTTCTCAACCCCCACTGTCCAATACGCTCTTCTCTCCCTCTCTTTTTACATAATTTCAGATTTTTTGTTTTGAGAATGAAGTCCCAAAGGCTCTATTTATAGGCATCCAAACTTCCTCTGGTGTTGACACCACCTACTTGGCTGCATGGCCAAGTGTTTACTTCTCCCCTCATCAACGCAAGCTTGCATCATCTTGGCCCAAGGTGTTTTCTCCATATACGTCCACCACAATTCCTTAGCCCTTAAGAATTTCACCCAATATGACACATGGTTTGGCTGACGTTTGCCTTTGTGACCTCACCCTCTGTATGTGTTCAACTTAGGGTTTTCAACGCATAATCCACAAGAACGCAACCAAATTCAACGCATAGGTGTTTGTTTAGCCATTCGATGCATAGGCGAGGCCCTTCGACGTTCACATGGGCAAGGCGTTCGAAAACAGCACCGGACGAGGCGTTGTTGCACGCATAGGCTGCTCTTGCTCTCTTGAACTTTCTCGCTCTCTCTATTCTCGCTCTCTCCAACTTTATCGCTCAAAATCTCGCTCTCTCCACTCTCGCTCTTTCCAACTTTCTCGCTCAAAATCTCGCTCTCTCTACTCTCGCTCTCTCCAACTTTCTTCTTTCTAATCTTGTTCTCTCCCAGTTTCTGTCCAATCTCGCTCAGCTTATTGTTAGCTACTGTGAACCTTGTTTGTCTCTGTGTAACTTCTACACATTTGCCCACCACATTGAGCCACTTTTACACGAACTTTCCAGATTTTTCCCAAATAATTTTCCATGTTTTCCTTTCAAATTTCCATCCCCTTCTTCACCATTCCATACTAGTTTTCACATCAACCCACTTATCACATAAATTTCAATAGGGAACACACTTAAGTAGAAAATTAGGGTTCGGGGTTTACAGTTTGATTAAGACATTATTCAGTTTGTAACAACAACTCTATCTTTATTTATTTATGTGTCATCATGTTTACCTTTATCATCTTCTCCATCTTTATCTTCACTTTTTCATTTACCATAAGTAACTAATCTTCATGAGATTAGGGAGAAGGTTAATGCTTTGAACTAAGTTGAACCTTTAGATGTCAATCCTATTTGTTTAGTGTACAACTATTTGAATGCTTGACTAACTGCTCTAGAGGGTAAGTAGTTGTGGATATCTACATGTACGTATGATTATATTTGACACTGGTGGTATTGTAATTGCATACATCAACTAAGGTGATTGACGTGGAGCGATCGAGCAAAAAGACTCTCCCTTAACTAAGGCAAGGATTATAATTTTTCAAACCAATTATCAATGTTTGAGTTTTCCAAGATTTTAGAAATACTCACAAAAATGTTATATTCTTTTATGGATATAGTATTGTTTCTTAACCCTAAATTTATGAAAGTATTGTTAGATGACTATCATTTTCCTCATTTAATACGAGTGAATGTATTTAAGCATTGGACTTACTGAAAAACTATGTAGTATTATTCTCATTTTCAGTATGAATGTTTTATGTGAATGGTCTTCATCGGTTAAGGAGATGAAGTTGATGAACGACTGTTTCTTATAAAGTTAAAATATGGTTTTCCTGGATTTTACTGGAATTATGCTTAACAGTATACCATGACTTTAGTATGGAAGTTTATGAATGAAAATTCTGGTTTTGAGACAAAGATGTTTTGGTTAAATGATGTTCATGATTTTACCCGAACTTGGGTATGAGGAACCCTGTAGTTAAATGTAAAAGTGGTTTCTTGTTTTCACGGGGTTGTTTGAGAGTATAATGTTTATGTTTGTTATATGTTCCAAAGGATTTTCTAAGCTAGAGCTGGAGTAGCGTACTAATGATCTAGGATGTTGCTTTTCCCATAATGCCCAATTCCCAATATAGATATAATTATATAATTTCTCCCTTTCATTATTAAATTTCAAAATCCCAAATATATATATATATTATAAATTCCTTTTCTTTTCCTTAATATATATATTTAATGCTTGTTTTCCATCACCTCAAACCCCAATCAAATAATAAATCAACCAACAATAAATCCCAAATAAAATCCAAACCTCCATGTCCCTTAAATTCTGTAAACCTCTCATCAATTAATCCAAAATTTTTAATTTTCTCCAATATTTCAATCCTAAATATAAATCCACTAATTGAATTAAATCCAAATTTTAAATCTTGAACACTTAATTAAAATTAGATTATCTCAACCCAAAAATTAAATCTTAGCCTCAACACTAAAAATAAAACCTAAAATTTGGGATGTTATACTGCCAATCTCTATCAATCTGTATAAAAAAATATTAAAATTTTATTATTTTATATATGTAATTTTCCTTATTTTCTATTTTTTAAAATCCCCATTTAATTATTTGCCTAGTAAGCTCTACATCCGTATCCGTTCATCTACCTTTTTGTCAATTCATAGCGATTATAATTGAAGGTGAAAACCAAATACTTCCAAAGCCCATTCTCATTGTCAAGCCTAAACCTCACGGCACGACCCACAAGACGTGTAAAAGACTTCAGAATGTTGACAAAACTTTACTTCTCTAAAGCCATGGACAAGACAAAAAAGGATTTTTCTAAATATTATATTATTTTCCACTAAATTTCATGACCACATCCCACAATGTTATCTCAATAAAAATCTAAATTGGCCTTTGATTCATTCGTTAAAGTGAATAAGTCTCAAGTTAATAGGTTAAAAGTTAGAAAATTTTGTAAAATAGAGAAAGGTTATAAATTTCGTCGTTAACTGTACCAATTCTAATAATACTTACTATTTGAAATTGAGTTGTTTAAATTCAACTTAAGATGTTGGGCCAAATAGTCTCTAAATAGTTTCATTTAAAGTCAACAACGATGTCCATTCTTTAAATTAAAAATCAATTCATTCTAGATAAGATGTAATATGTTAAAGGTTAAATTACAATGTTTAATCTTTAATCTTTAAACTTGTTTGTTTATCTTGTTCTTAACTTTCTAGATAAAGTATATAATATGTCACTAAATTGTCAATTCTGTATCAAATAAGTTTCTAATTAACTTTAATTTTTGTGTTTAATACGTCGTCATACTTTAAATTTTGTATTTCATAGGTCTTTGATATATTCAATTTTTTTAAAAAAAATTAAATATATATAAAATAAAACCTTAAATTTTTAATTTTATGTTTAGTAGATACATGAGTTTACAAGAAAAAAAATATCAAATAGGTTCATGACCTATTAGTTTTATGCATTTTTAACAAACAATTCATCATTGCTAAAGTTTTATGCATGACTATTGACGGTTAGAGGTATGTCTTTTTCTTCTTGCTTAGGTATTGAATTACGATAAAGATAAGAGACATGACACAACCTAAGGTTAAGTTACAATCAAAACACAATAAGAAGAACTGAAAAAATAAAAATAAGGAAAATAACATCAACACAAAAATGTAAAACAAATCAAGGAGAAAGGTCTCAAAGGAAGAACAAACACGAATCATTTGAATAAAAGCTCCACGTCACTTAGAAAAAAAAATATTGAACACACAATCAGATTAATCACCTAGAGAAGTTGTCAGGTAGCCCACGGATATAAAAATTACCATCCGTCCAGATACTCTTTAGACCTTATGTCGCAACAAATTTTCAGCACGGGAGTAAGGTCCAGTAGCCCATAGGTTTTACAATTTATTTTGGGTTGTAATCCATGGGTTGGAATTTTCCTCTCCCTCTTATCTATGGGATGTTGAGGTAACTTCTATATAATTTTTGGAGCAAGAACCCTATGTATTTTTTCCTTTTTTTTTTTACTAATATGAAAAATACCAAATTCGACCTGTCTGATTCTCTTCATAAGATATAGAGCCTTATAGACTTACCAGACTATATCGACTCATCCAATAATGGACCAGAGAATATGATAATTTTTTTGGCTTTGACAAGAGATAGGTCACGTCGAGCAATAGATGTTAAAAAATTACCCTTCCTTGAGGTAGCAAGGTGATAAAATTTACTTTTTTCTTTATTTGTTTTCTATATTAGCTTTCTTTTTGTTTTTGCTATTCTTTGGTCTCAGAACTGGGTTGTGGGACCCGGTGAATGAAGGAATGAAAAGAGAATAAAGGGAGATTTAAGGTTAATGTGAGAAAAAGGAAAAATTTGGTGAGAATTTTGGAAACCAAAATTTAAAAATTTGGCTTGCTTAAAGGAGAAAAGAAATTCCACTAACTCTAGTAAAGGGCAAAATGGTTTTTTTTCATTTGGTCAAAGTCAAACTTCGACTTTCCCTAGTGAAAAGTTAACCCTTTGACTTTTTACAGTTTTGACCCTGTTGACTAATTTTGACCTCCCGAACATGAATCAACATTCATATTTTCAAAATTCAAATCACATTTGAATATAGAGCACCATACAAAAAACCGATAGTGATATTGTATATACTTGCCCGTTTTAATCCCTTTTCCTAATTCAAACAATTCAAATTAATCCAACATACTGTTTTAAGTTTAATCCATATGAGCTAGTAGAGGGATCTAATGGACCTACAGATCATGGACTCCAACAATCCGAGATTAACCTGTAAAACTCTTTAACCTAATTAATCAACATTTGTTAACTAACGGGTCATTCCACTAAAGTCTCGTAGTTGCACTCCCTTCACTGTAGATATGTTTCTGTCCATCTGATATAACCATAACCAATAAGTCAATCTTTCACAGGTTGTTCGTGGTCTTAGCTGGGTCAAAATATTGTTTCACCCCCGAGAAAACTTCTTCTTCCTTCAGTCCCACTGAACCTCTAAAGAACAATTGATTTGTGGTCCAACCAACAAATCGAGTCCCTCTTAGCCTAGTGAGAGGGCAGGGACCCTTAATTCTTATTTTAAAGTTAACACTTAAAGGAACAACTTATCTAACCCTTAGAGATGGGTAGGAGTGAAGTCCATCTTGCACCCTATGTCCCCAACTATTTACCTGGTCTTACCCCGGAAATGGGAGGTTTATTGAGCCAGCACTGTTGAGCTGCACTCACCCATGCAGATCTAAGGATAATCCCGAATAAATAGGAGTTCATAGTTAGCTCAGGATTGAGATCAAGTTACCTAGGTCATCAAATTTGAATTAGTCAATTTTAAACAGTAAACGGTGTTATGAGGTAAAAGTGACTAAATCGTGGTCCATTCTTATACAAACTCATTGCATAGGATGCCCCTACTCATATATCTCTATATGAACGATTCAGGATCACATCGTTTGTACTAACTACAAAGTGGGCCGCATCCATAGTGTCCCCAGAACAAGGCGCCCAACCTTATGCCTATACTATAGACCATTTTAAGCTATATACTCGAACTTTGATCCATGTTTTATGTCATCACATAAAGTTCAAGTCTACATTAAATAGCCTCAGGACCTTAGTTTATTGGATTCAAGATTACTATTTCAATAACAATTTTATCGAGAAAAAAAAAACAGAATATGTTTATCAATTTACAAACTACGAGTTTTAGGACATAAAATCCAACATTTATGTTATAGTGACGACCTAGAAGAGAACAACATCTTTTTTAGAGGCAAGCCCTACTACAACACCTCAAAAACAATGCACGAAAATGTCTACAAGGGAGCTTTTCTGTTTCTCTTTCTTTATTTTCCTTGGGCATAGATTAGAGATACATTGGGGATAATGTATCATTTTAAAGTTAGGGGTGGTGGTTATATATGCATGTTTGTCATGTCCTTGAGCACTTGGACTTAGACTTTGAGGTTGAGCTACTGATATGATTTTTGTGATGCTTGTATTATGATGATGACTTTTTCTGTGATAGGATTTAGATAACTCTCTATTCGATCTATTCAAGATTCACAAAATGTATGTATGATTTTAGGCTACATTTAGAAAAAAAAGAAAATTATTGATTCCCTTGCATATTTTAAGCACATAGCCATCTTATTTATGGTTTTGAATGCTTAGGCTTGGATATTTGATCCATATGCTTGTTGTCACTCTGAAAAGTCTACATGATAGTTGTTAAGTAACTGAAGCTCAACTTAGTAATGCATGCTTAGGGTTTTGCCAAACTCTTGTTTTGTAAAGTAAAAACCTGTTGTATGCTAAATAAAAGGAAAGCATGTTATGGAGTAAAAGTAAGCTTGTATGATATTTTTGAAGGGGTTTTGTAACGACCCAAATTTTTACGCATACAGGAAATTAAATATCAAATAATAAGCAGGACGAAATTTTATTTAAAGGGGTGGAAATTTAGAAGAAAAAAAAAAATTTGAAATTGGAAATTTATTCATTATCCAAAAGATAATGAATAAGGGAGCGAGCGGGAGCGAGAAAGTGGGAGAGAGCGAGAGCCACACCCGCGAGAAAACTGGAGAAAACGAGATTCTGAGAAGATAGCTGCGCGATCGAAGAAAGAATTGGAGAGCGAGAAACCCAGCGAGCGATGCTAGCGAGATTGAGGCTGGCGAGAGTAGAGAGAGCGAGATTGAAGGAAAATTGGAAAGAGTGAGAATTGTAGCAAGGAAGTCAGAGAGAGCGAGATTAAAGAGAGCTATTCTTAGCAAGACAGTAAAAAAGAGCGGGAACGAGCGAGAGAGCGAGAGCGGGAGCGAGAGCGAGAGCGAGAGCGGGAGCGGGAGCAAGAGCGAGAAAGCTGGAGAGAGCGAGACGGAAGAGAAAATTTGAGAGCGAGAGTGGAGAGAGCGGGATTTCCAGCAAGAAAGCTGGACAGAGTAAATTCCTAGCGAGAAAACGGGAGAAGGCGAGATTTTAAGAGCAGAGTGAGCGAGATTTGGACAGAAGCGTGAATTATGCGTTGAATTTGGCCACGATCTTATAGATTATACATGGAAAAACCCTAAAATTGAATACAAACAAAGAATGATGACGTAAGGGCCAACGTTAGCCAAGATTAGGTGTCTTATTGAGAGGAATCCATAAACCATAAGTAATTTTAAAGAAGCCACCTGTACGATGATTTGTCACACTGAGAAGAGCTGAAAACTACTATAAATAGGACCCTTTGCCAAAGATTTAACCCATTCTCAAACAAATCTTAGTAACAAAGAATCGTTTGAAAAAGTAAGTGTGAGTGAGGAAGTTCTGTGAGATTAAAAGAGAAAAGCTCGGGTAAAGTGCTGCCCAAATTTCTTCTTTTGATTTAAAAAGGGAAAACTCTACTGATAAAATCATAAAGAATAATAAAGAATAATTAGATCACAGTCAAGGTAAGTAGTTTATCTCACCCTTTCTTTAAATGTTCTATGGTAGTGTACCTTTATTATGTTGCATGGTTATGTTAATTGTTATATTGCTTTACATGTTTAGAACACGTTTCTCTACAAGGGACCCCATGCATTATGTTTGTTCACGATTACGTTAAAATCAAGTTTTAATTAGGTGTAAGTTATGCTTCCAGTCTAATCTTATGGTTATGCTAATGGTTGATGTTGGATGTGACTCTGACCCTACTGACTGCATGACCCGCTAATCATCAGATGGGTTAGTTTCCGCTTAAGTCCTCATCTTCCTATCAGGGCGGAGAAATTTATGCTTCCAGGGCTGGTAGGGCATGTATGGTTGCACCCCTCCAGGCCTAATCTTACGTTATGTTTACGCTAGGGACTAGCAGGGTATGTATGGTTGCACCCCTCTAGTCCAATATTACGTTTATGCTAATGGTTGATGTTGGATGCGACTCTGGCCCTATTGACTGCATGACCCGCTAATCATCAGATGGGTTAGTTTTCGCTTAGGTCCTCATCTTCCTATCAGGGCGGAGAGATTTATGTTGGAAGCATAACGTTTATGCTAATGGTTGATGTTGGATGCGACTCTGGCCCTACTGACTGCATGACCCGCTAATCATCAGATGGGTTAGTTTCGCTTAGGTCCTCATCTTCCTATCAGGGCGGAGTGATTTATGTTGGAAGCATAACCGACCATCACGTGTTATTATACGTTTTCGGTCCCAATCATATGTTTTCATGACATGTTGCTTGTGATTGTGCATTTGGTCACTACCCTACGTGAGAACTACTTACTGGGTATATTATATACTCATCCTATATTTTTACAGACTTTGTAGGTAAGGACACAGCATAGATGGCAGAGTTGGACGTCACTCAAATGGCAAACCATCAAACTCACTATTATAGGCACATGCATTTTGTACCACCACGGTAATGTTTTATGGATCCTGGTGTTTTGATAAATAAATTTTTATATAGTTTTTCTATCTAATTAATAAAATTTAGATATGTTCTTTGAATTTTCAACCAAAACTCATCTCATGATAGAAAAGTCTAAGTATGCATGTCGTAGCGGTCGGATCATAATGTGTAAGGATCTGGGCGTTACAGGTTTACTCTTCTTTCTTAAGGGTGTGATTAACCTGGGGTGTCTATGATACCTGTAGTTTCCCTCTGATCTAAAGTGCTCTTGAGGAATGAGTAAGCTTTAGTATCTTTGAAGGATACGTTGCTCATAGTTGGATGTCCTTCACGTAACTTGTGTGGGCAAGCTAAAATAAAAGTGGTGTAATCTGGATAAGTGTTCCTCTTTTGTGTAAAGTAATAAAAACATAAAAATACAAATAACAATAAAAATAAACAGTGGAATAAAAGTTTGGTTTCCCTAAGTTTTAGGTTGCCAATTTGAGTCTAGGGAGCTTAATACTTTATCCTTCGAGCTAGAGTAGGGGGGAAATGAGTTGAGGGTTGAATAAAACCTTACTGGGCTAGTAGATACCTAGATAGGCTTGGCTAAGCATACACACATATTGGGGATAGAGAATTAGTTTTAAATTTCATGATTAAATGCATGCATATGAATGACCCTTTTTTTAAAAAAAGTTTGTTATCTTTAGCCTTGAGATTCGAGTCGTTGATTGACATCATAAATTTCAAGTCTATATTTGGTTTTACTTTGCTCGGAATGAGCAAGAATTAAGTTTGGAGTTTTAGATAGTTCTCAAAAAGAGCTATTATTCCAAGCTTCATTTTGAATAGTTGTTGGATTTTATGTGTTTATTGTCTTATTTTATAGGTGCCAAGAAATTATGAAGTGGAATTTACCATTTGGACTTGAACAGGGTTAATTTGAAGCAAATTAGAGTTTATTTGAGCATTCGGGCTTCAAAAGAGTAAAATGACCAAAATGCCCCTGTTTCAATGTCGCAACACTAGTGTCATGCATAGGCCCAACGCTCGCACAATGCTAAAAGGTAGTGGCTTGACAATACAGAGTAGCATCACAATGCTACCCTTAGCATTACAATGCTACGAAGTTTGTCGCAACGCCACCATCGCAATGCTCCCCTAATGCTCGAGGTTTGATTCGATTGGAGCATTGCAACGCTTTTCCTAGGTTTGCCACATTGCGACTATTTTCTATAAAAAAATCTCTTCGATTTTAGATCAATTCATGCTATCTTTTTATGGGCAAGTTCAATGGAGGTCGACTTCTTATTCTGTTTCCTTCAGATTTTAGTATCTTAGGTTAGGTTTTACAATTTATTTTGGGATTTAATCCATGGATTGGACTTTTCCTCTTCCTCTTGTCTATGGGATGTTGAGGTAACTTCTATTAAATTTTTTAAGCAAGAACCATGTGTATTTTTCTTGAGATTTATGTTATTTTGACTAAATCCATAATGAATTTATGTTTTCTTGAATCTTTCTTGATTTTGATATATATTTGTGTGTTGGATTGACGCTCCTATCATGAATGTATGTCGTAGCTAGTTGATTTTTTGCTTGCATGTTTCTCTAATGTTCGTCCATATTTAAAAATCACCCCAGTAGAAATGGTTGATTATGTATACTAGGATTTATAGGCTGATCTTGGGTCTTAGGATGCATACTTGATCTGTGTTCAAGAAAAATCTGAGTTAGGGTTTTCCCATTAATTAATCCATTAGGCCCTCCTACTAGCTCACAAATGGAATAAACCTTAGAATAACATCATGAGTGAATTTGAAACGTTTAAAATATTATTAAAGGAATTAGTAATTATATGCGATATATTTTCACGTTTAATTACTGAATTAAACGAAATTGGAGATCATGAATAGGGATTCATGGTAGTGGAATTGGTGTTTAATTAATTTAATATTTGATATTAAATTAATAGAATTAATTAAATCAAAATTGAAAATTTGAATTTTGAGTAAATTAAAATCAATTTTAAAAGAATTGTTTTTTGAAAATTGGGAAAATGCAATTTCAAATTTAATTTGATTAAAAATTGAAATATGAAATAAAAATTTTGATTTTCATGCAAAAGTGGGTTTCCCCACATTTTGTCATTTCCACTCAATCCCACTATAATTGAAGAAGTAGGAGCTGTTGTATTGTGATGCAATCTAATTACATGATGGCTTAGTACAAAAACACAAGTTTTTGCTGAGATTAAGGTCGTGCATAATAGAGATTTCTGAGAAAAAGAGGGTTGAAGAAGTGTTCTTCAAAGTTTGCTGCAAAACTTTCTTCACACTTTTTCGAGTCTCACAACTCAATCTAAGGTTCTTAGAGGATAATAGGGAAGACCTTCTGGTGGCTCACAACTTGTAGCTGAGGAGATTGGAGCTAATTTTCATAGATAAAAGGTATTTTTGAAACACCGTTCTTATTGTATGAACATGCTTAATTTGTTGCTAAAATTAATGAATCAGATTGCTTAATGATCCTGAATTCTTCGGTTGTTTGCTTGCCTAAACCAACACATCTAACTACTTGCTATCAATTCAAGTCTATAATCAAGCCTATTTCTCTTGCCAACTGTGATCTTGGGAGATCTAACTGATGCTTGTATTTATGAAGTGGAAATATGGATGCTATGCTTTGAGGGGATTGCGTTGTGCACTCAAGTTTCCCTAGTGGAATCCAAGTGTAAATTCCTCCGAGTTTCCTGGTAAGTCCAGGGTCAAACACAGGGACTTGTGAAAACAATTGCGTTGGTAATTTTTATGAAGAACTTTGCGGTAACCGGATAAATAAATAAGGTCGATGATGCAAAATGCATAAAAGAAAGGTGACCGCATACAATCATATCCTATCTCTAGGATGCATGCGATGCGTTGATAACAAATAATGCTCATTCCTAAGCGCCTATCTCTTGTTTATGAGTTCTAATCTGGCTCTTCTGAGTCTAGATTCTAACCTGACCTTCCCAAGTCTAGATCCTGTCCTTAGACTACCCTCCCGAGTATCTCTAACGGAAAAATGAAGCATACATAAACAAGATAATCGTAAAGAATGAAGATTCCCTAGTTGTGCTAGCTAAATGCTTCTCAACCCATTCAACTGATTTAGCTACTCATGCTGTGAATAACAGAGAGTGACCAAATATAGAGAAGGGAATTCCATTTTTATAGATTAGTTGAGTACAAAATGACAATGGAAAGTAAAGGTAGAGAGCCTAGTAGAAATTCCTTGCTGACTGAGGCTTTTTACACTGGAATCTCTATTCTGATCTAAAGATGTTCCCACTTTCGCAGGCGTCGGCCCTCCCTCTATCCTTGAAGCTTCCGGAGCTCTCCCAAGCTTACCGGAATGATCTGCCGGCATAACTTCTTCCCTCGCGTCCGCCTTAAAATGAAAGAAAACTAAAGATGTGTCAACTGGAGTATGAAATTTCTAACTGCTAAACTCGTGAACTGGTCAACTCCTTCCTTGAAGAATGCCCTTGGTATTTATAGAGCATCCATGGTGAAAGCTTTAATTCCTTTCCTGGTTGTATAGATGGGACAGCTTTAATTCCTGATTGATGCGTCGAATAATTATCACCGATAAAGCTGAATGTACTTTATGACCGTTATCGGCTGTCAGCTTAATTTGGATTCGACTGTTATCAGCTTTTTGTCCCATCGCTCTTAATTGGCCTTTCATTTAGATGCGCCCACCATGTTGAACTGACCAAGTTGCGGCGATCCTTCTTGAGCGAATGTTTGTGAGCACGATCAACGCAAAGCCTTGCGGTGAAGTTGCGCTCGACCAATGAATTCCTATGATCACAATCTTTTCATTGCATTAACACATATTTTGCACAAAAATACAAAAATCAACTATTCTAATGCGCTAAATGCATGCGACCGCAATATCATGAAAATGATGCTTAATGGACGCAAGTTAACATATTTCATCAACGCAATCCAACATTGTTTAAGAACTTAGCACTATGATAACATGCATTTCTGTCTGTTATCACACCCCCAAATTTACACAATGCTTGTCTTCAAGCATAAGTTATAGATTCCTTTAGTGAGTCAACCGCACTGTTCTTTTCCTGGATTTCTCAAGAATACTTCGTTCAAATCCTATATACCAGAATTTTCTTAAGTCTTATTCAAGTCTCTTCTTAAAATATTTCTAAGACCTAGGGACTGCAAGCTTAACTTTCAAAAGGACTTTACTAAATTCCGGAACATTGCATGATTTATTTCAAAAAGAAAATTTTCTACCGGGTGTCAAATGATTTCATCCTTGCACACAAAAATTTTCTTCATTGATATTTTTTTTCTGACCTTGCTCTGATCAAGTGCCTTGCCTTCATTTTGGCTTGCCCCCATGGGTGTCATGCGGACATCCAACAACGAGCAATGCACTCTTTCTCAGACTAAACTCATACCTATTTGGCAGTGGACTTTGCGATCATTTATTTATGCGTTGATCCTGGTGACTTACTTTCGTTTTGGCTTGCCCCCACGTGTGTTATGCAGACATCCAACTACGAGTAAGTGCCTTTCACAACTTAACTCTTATCAACACGGGTTTCCCATTGCATTGATAGTGGAGTTGTTATTCTCAATGTTTTTTCTTCAAAAATTAGCAAGGTCGAAAATAAATACCTCACCCCCAAATTTAAAATGTGGCAATGTCCTTATTGCCAAAAGATTGAAATGAGTCATGTGATATTCTTGTAAAGAGAGTTTGAAAGAAAGCTAGCAACCCCTAACTTCTAGAAATATTTCATGAGGGACTATCTTAAGATTAAGTTGAATTTAGTATATACGAAATAAATAGAAACATATTTTTCATCATTGAAATCATACTTGACAAAGAAACAAAATGTGGTAAACTACTAAATTTATCTACGTCAAATGATTGCGGTAATCAAAGAGGATGCAGTGATAAAACTGTGAATGCTAAAATGCAATGTGATAGCACAAAATTTGAAATAAAGATAAGGAAGAATACACCCCCAAATTTTGCGTTGTCGCCCGCATGGTGTATTGACGCATCCATCTTTGCAGCGATCTCTCTTCTTTGGATTGCGGTGATAGAGTGAGATAATTTGCTGCTTCAAGTAACATCTCCACAATCCTGTGCCATAATCGTTGTAAACAGACAAAGAGAGGGTCAAATGATTTAAAACAAAACAACAATTTTTTTTTTTAAGAAGTAAAATTAAGTAAGACTCAGATAGCTAAATACTAGTAAAAGTGACGAAGTAATAAGAAATCAAGAATCATGTAAGGGGGTAGTCCGGGGTTTTCAGCTTCATGGAGACTTTTTCTGGCTGGAAATCACCTCTGCAATATGCTTTAACTCATTGTCCATTAACCTTAAATGTCTGGCTGCCATCCTCAGTGATCAGCTCCACCGCACCATGTGGAAATATTTCTTTAATGATGAAGGGACCGGACCAGCATGATTTTAATTTTCCTGGGAAGAGTCGCAGTCTTGAATTGAAGAGTAAAACCTTTTGCCCAACTTGGAGGTTTCTAGCACATATGCGTTTGTCATGCCAGCGCTTGGTGTGCTCCTTATAAATCTTCACATTCTCATATGCGTTGATCCTCCATTCTTTTAGCTCGACTAGCTACATTTTCCGCGCGTCTCTTGCTTTCTTCAAATCAAAATTCAACTTCTTGATCGCCCACAATGACTTATACTCCAACTCCAAAGGCAAATGACATGCCTTGCCAAATATGAACGCATATAGGGACATACCTATTGGTGTTTTAAATGCAGTCTGGTATGTCCACAATGCATCATCAAGCTTCATTGCCCAATCTTTCTATGAAGGCTTTACTACCTTCTCAAGTATCAACTTAATTTCATGATTGGACACTTCAGCTTGACAATTCGTTTGTGGATGGTATGTGGTGGCTACTTTGTGGAGGATGTTGTACTTGCGCATTAGCTCTTTGATATTATGATTCACAAAGTGGGATCCTTCATCACTTATGATGGCACGAGGAGTGCCAAAACGAGTGAAAATATTTTTCTTCAGGAACGCCGCATCCCTTACGGCGCATGCTATTGCCTCTACCCACTTGGAGACATAATCGACGACCAATAAAATATAATGCTTTCCATGCGAAGGAGGGAATGGTCCCATGAAATCAATCCTCCATACGTCGAATAATTCCAACTCCAAGATAGTGTTCATTGGCATGCGTTCTTCCATGAAATGTTACCTGTGCGTTGGCACCGATCACATTTCATTGCATAGTCAGCCGCATCCTTGAATAATGTAGGCCAAAAGAATTCACTTTGCAAAACTTTGGCTGTGGTGCGCTGCCCTCCAAAGTGCCCACTGATAACTTGTATAAATACAAGTTATTTATACTGTTTTATTTAGATATTGCGACAAAAAAAAAAGTTCCGTCAATAGTATGAAAATTTGCTAAGAAATCAAGAATTATAAATTGTCGTCAATACACCCACTAATACCATTGTGATTGTAGAAAAGAATGTTTCAGTTCTGTTTTGCAGGAAATCAAGTCACCGCATGCGTTCATGGCTTAAAGATGAAACGAACAACGCATCTACATCGCATTACGCCCGTCAATCAATAATGAAGAGACGATCAACGCAATGACAGTGCATGCAACAATTGATCAAGAGCTTTGCGATCAACGCAATGTCAAACGCATGCGATAATAAAAAACAACACCGCAAGCGGGCAAACAATCGAAGATGTAAAGAGCAACGCAATTGCGGAGGATTCAGACGCGTGTACAGCTGTCAGTTGTGCATTTCTGACGGGATTGATTGCCTAACAGAAGGAATATTCACTCCACTATTTTAGGAACTGCCTTAACAATAAAGTGGGGACCACAATACAAAGAGTCAAAGCTTCGTCTATAAATAGCTTCTGTAATTCCATTGAAGATATATACTCGATACGAGAATCTTGTATACTGATCTGAGATAGAGACTGATATGAGCGCCTGATCAGAGTAAATCCGGGAAGAATTAAGAGACAAGGCCAAGAGGTAGAAAAGAATTCTTTCAATCCCCGCCATTGAAGCTCTGTACGAAGGTCACTTCTACCAGAAAAGCAAGCCTGAGAGGGAAGCTCTTCTATTCATCCATTCCACACACCAGCAAGTATAACCTCCGTCCAGATTTTTGACAAGATATTGACACTCTTCTGTATTTGTTTCTATATCTTTTTCATCACTTGTACTCATCCTCTTTACTCTATCATTCACACCATGTATCAGACGTTTAATCATAGTATTAAATGTTATGATCAATTCCATTATCACCTCTCTGTCTATTTCCGTTCCTCCACGATTCACTTTCTCCATGATGTTTTATTAATCTCCTGGGTAACTAGTAAGAATTAAGCAAGTAAATTAATCTGTGTTAAGGAAATAATTATGTTTAGCTGAGGCATGCTAGATGGCATCTTCAGCTGTGAGAGCAGAAGTGAAGATGCTATTCCGCCTATCGAGAGAGGGTTGGAAGAATGCGTTAACTAAAGCGAGAAGTACTTCTAGAGATGGAAGCAACATTGCATTCATTATGTTCATCCCTGTTTCACCATAGAGATATGGGAACGTGGCCGATCACCAAGAGGTGTATGCCAAGGGAAAGCAAAATCTTAGTTATATCTTTAACGCAATTAACGAACTTGCGATGTTTTCACTAATTATTCTTTCTCTTTCTGATTCATCCATAAAGGATTGTCATCACATACCACAATCCTTTGTATAACTTCACAATCAGTCTCGAACTCAGTATCATGTATCATGAATCTTGTATCTTGTATCATAGTTTAGGACTTTACTTTTATCGCACTTTTATTTTATCAACGCAATTTATGTTTATCGCAATTTAAATTCATGTACAAACCAAATCTTTTATTAATTGTAAAACGGGTCGCAAATATCACAAAAGTAACACATTAATGAAAACAATCCCTGTGTTCGTGCAATGAGTGACAACGCATTACTCCACTGCATATTACAAGCATATAGTTAACAACGCATATCTAGAAGTAGTAATGCATAACACAGCATCAACATTCCATTTCCATCTTTACGTCATCAAGTTTATGGCAACATGAACTTGTTGTTCATTCATCCATATTCATATTTGTTCGCATGTTGTAAGTAAGAGACACATTTTAGCATTACAAGTTTATGGCACCGTTGCCGGGAATTGGTAACGGTTAGTGTTGAGTACGTTTGTGATATTTTGCAGGACAGATCTCTTTGTACTAACTGTTTATCGCGAAGAGCAGTCTGATGGTTTATGAGTACTAGAACTGATCCATAATTCGAAGCTGATCAAGAGATCGCGCGTACATTTCATGCAAGGGCACGACAGAACAGAGGAAGCCGAAAGAGAGCCAACATGGCAGAAAACAACAATAACAATGAGGCACCCGAAGTGAATCATCTGTATGACTTTTCTCCTAGAATTTCATGTCCAATAGTTGAGGAGAATGTAAGATTCGAGATTAAACCGGTCATGCTCCAAATGATTCAAAATACGGGCAGTTTGGTGGTCTACAAGATGAGGACCCACATGCCCATCTGACCTGTTTTGTCGATATGTGCGGTAACTTCTCCATGCTTGGTGTTACCCTCGAAGGTATTAGACTATACCTCTTCCCTTACACCTTGAGGGATGACGCTAAGAGGTGGGCTCATTCATTGGAGCCAAATGAAATAACTTCTTAGGATCAGTTGATTGAACAGTTTATGAAGAAATTCTTCCCTCCCGCAGTCAATGCAAGAAGACGAAAGGACGAGTTGAACTTTGAGAAGATGGATAACGAGACTCTGAGCACCGCCTGGGTGCGATTCAAAAGATTGTTGAAGAATTGTCCGCATACCCGATTGCGGTCTGATGGAAACATTTTACAATGGCCTGAATAAATCGACGCAGGCTTTTGTTGATGCCTCCGCGGTGGGAAGTTTTATTGATAGAACATACACAGAAGCCAAGGTCATCCTTGACTGCATCTCACGAAATCTGGAAGAGGCTCCAAGAGAAGAAGAAATGATAATGCCATTGTACTTGCGGAGACAATGACAACTTTGGTTGCACAGATGGTCGCGGTAACCTCTATCCTCCAGTCGATGGCGCTTAATCAAGGTGCCCTCTCTCAAGGATCAGCATAACCCAATGCGTCAGCTCAAGTGGCCGCAATAAGTTACGTCCAATGTGGAGGGGGCCATGCGATGGAAATGTGCCCATCGAACCCACAACAAGTATGCGCTATCCAGGTTAGAGGAATCACCCTAACTTCAGTAGGGGAGGAAATCATAACCAAGGTGGGCCAAGTAACCATCAGAACAGCAACTCCGAGAATCGAGGAAACCCTCCACCTTTTCATCAAAACCAAAATCAAGGGCATCAGAGACAGCCGCACAACAACAATCATCTTCTAACACCTCTAGTAATTCATTGGAGTCCCTGCTCAAGCAATACATCAGGAAAAATGATGCGGTAATGCAGTCGCAGGCATCTTCAATTAGATATTTGGAGATTCAAATAGGGCAGCTGGCATCTGACTACGTAATAGAACACTTGCAACCCTGCCAAGCAATTCTGAAGCCCCTGGATCTCATGGGAAGGAGTAATGTCCGTGAAGACATTGTCCAGGCAAGCTTGATCGCCTGCGGAGATGTGGATTGCGTTCATCATGGAAAACTATCTTCCGGTCCATATCTCTAAATTCTATGTTTACGTGCTTTCTTAATTACTGTCTTTGTTGCTTCATGAATTTTGTCATTTATTGCTTCATTAAACTTGCTTTCACTGATTTATGAATTTATGTTTCATTTAATTCACTTGCATTTATTTCCGTGCTCTCTTTAATTTCTTTACTTTTTTGTCATAAATGCGTTATTCTTAAATTGTGGTGAATGATTTTTTAATAAGAAGAGAATTAATACCGCAAGGTCCTTGTGACTCGTGTTGATGAATATATATATATATATATATAAAATAATTATTATTATTATAAAAATAATAAAACAATCAACACTCGATATGCATTGCGATGATGGGTGCATCTTGTGCCAACAAGATACACTTTGCATTCATCCAACTCAAAGGCATTGCGATGAGGGGTGTATTTCGCTCGTATGTATTCTTTGCCCATCCTTAGCGAAAATGCACTATGTTGAGGTAGTGTTGCGCTAGTAGAAATATCGTGCGCCCGTCCTCCAAAAATTCATTGAGTTAAGGGGTGTGTTGCGAGGATACATGCATTGTTGCCCATCCTCTGTAAAGATGCATTTGCGTTGATGGATTCATTGTGTTGATTCTTAACCTTGTGCCCATTCGAATAAAACATTAAAGATAAATTCTTTTTGCAAATTAAGAAGTCCAATTGTTTCTTCTTCCAAGGAAATGATGATTTAATAGACGAAAGGACGTACTTATCCGCTACTTCATAAATGTGAGGAGCGCGGCGGCAGGCTTTTTGAGTACCTCGAGGCCTGCCACCGCAGAATTTGCATTGGGCTTATCAAGGCCCAACCTATAAATTCCCACTTCCTCCATCTGTGAGTCCATTTGAGTCTTTTTGCAATCAGAAACCCTAGAGCTTTTGCATACCAAACTTACCCTCTGCCCAAAACCCTAAAGAATTTCCCAGCTTTCTTACTCAGTCATCCATGGCAGACCAGTCTTCTCAGCCATCTTCTTCACCCTCATCACCCTCAAAAGCCCAACTCACTACACGAGAGGCGGCATTCCTTGCAGCAAGCCGCCTTCTCGCCGCCCTACCATAAACCATCCCTCGAGTCGCCGAAAAACTCTGGCGAAATCCCTTAGCAGTCAGACCACTCCAGTTCAAAAGGGGGCATAGCTCAGAAAGCACCCCACTCCCAACATTTTCCTCTGAAAGTGAAAAAAAAAAAGGGACGATAAGGAGGTGTTTGGGAGTATACTCAGTAACATGGAGAAGGAAGGAGTATTGTTTGAAGCTGGGGTTGGGAACCAACCACTACCTTTGGAGGAGGAGATGGAGGAAGCATCAAGAAAAAGCGCTCTGGCAATCTTGGATCCTAACGAAACTACTCACGTAGAATCCTATGAGGGACCCTCCAGAGTTGCTTTAGAGGAAGTAGTGGCGGAGAAGCAGCCTGAAGTGGCTGAAGAGAAGAAGAAGAAGAAGAAGATCATCAAAGAGAAGAGGGCTGAGGGAGATGAGCAAGCCCATCCAATCAGGAAGGAGAAGAAGATCAAAGAGAAGGGGGATGAAGGAGATGAAGAAGCCCGTCCAAAGAAGAAGAAAGAATGGAGTGAAAGAAGGGAATGCAGACGGGAGGAGAAGCGCCTGAAGAAGGAGGAAGAGAGGAGAAAGATGGCTAAAAGCACAGAACTGGACAGAGAATCCACCTCCATAAGGGGGGATAAGGGGGAGTCAGTGCAACTGAGAGAATCAGCACAACCCGAGGAGGAAACAACACAAGTAATATTGGTTGCGACTGGTGATGGAGAAGATGCAGACATCACCCCCTTGACGCGTCGTCGCAAGGGTCAACAATTGCCCCACCAATTTTGCAAGATGTGTTAGAAGAGAAGGAGAGAAGAAGAAAATATGAGGAAGAAAAGCAAGAGAAAATGTTACGGGCACAGCTAATCATCGCAGAAGGTAGTCGAACAAGAAAATTACAAGATGAGGAGGTGCGCCGCAACAATGAGATATCGACAGAAGAGGAAAGGAAAAGGCTCGGGGAAGAACAGCGCATTTTACTGACCTCAAAGCAGTTCGAAAAAGAATTTGAGGAAGAAATGAGAGAAGAGGAAGAAGAAGAAAGGAAGAAGAAGGCGGAGAAGGAGAAGCAGCGTCGAGCAAACGTTCAACGCATAAGAGAGAAGAAAGGAAAAGAAATTGCTGAATGGGAGAAGGAAGAACAACGCTAGGCAAGGGAAAGGAAAAAAAAGCAAAAATCCCACCTTGCGTTGACCAAAGAGAAGGGCAAAGCAGTTGCAGAAAGCATTGAGCCTGCATTGGCTAAGGGAAGACCATCAAGGAAGAAAGAAAATGATGATATGATGATGGACATAGGATTCTTCCCTGCGCCAATGCCACTACCAGACCTGATCACAAGCATTGTATTGGAGCATGGATGGGAAACATTTTGCCAGTGCCCATCCATCGTCATTCCAAAGGTAGTGCATGACTTCTACAATGGACGGCTCCATGGCATCAAATATGCGCTGACCATGAAAAGGGAAGTGGTGTCTTTCAGCGCAAAGGACATCAATGAATTATATTAGATGAAGGACATCCCGGATGCACCGTGTAATAAAATCATTGATGATCCTACCGAAGAGGAGATGGAAGATGCGCTGAAGACATTAACGCAACCGGGCACTCAGTGGTCGATTTCCTTAAAAGGCATCAAAACCCTAGTGTCCAAGACACTACTTCCAGAGGCGCGACTTTAGGTATATTTGGTAAAACGGTGACTCATCCTGACTTCCCATGACAAAACAATTTCGAGGGATAGAGTCACGGCCGCATACTGCATCGCACGCGGCATTCCAATAGACGTGGGCCAGTTGATCGCAAGAAAAATTCGAGGTTTTGTGGGGCACATAAGAGGCCAATATTTCTTTCCTTGGACAATCTCAAGCCTATGCCTCTCACTAGGTATGGGTATTGAAGAGGAACCAATGTCGGAAGTATATGGTCTCATCAACGTCAAGATTTTGAGAATGCTTCTCAAAGATTTCCCATATTTCACCGAACTTCCACGTAAAAGGCCCATGATCGACTTAAATGTGCCGCAGTAGCCAAAGCTAAAGAAAGATTGCAAAGATGACAAAGGAAAGGAGAAAGTCTAAGAAGCATCAACATAAGATCAAGAAATCTTGGATCCTTTGCCTTTGATAATTCGCCCTCCATGCCCTCCTGCAGAACCTTCCCCTTCACTTTTCGAACATTTCACTAACTTTCTCTTTGCCTCTGATTCTTCAACCGCTTATCCAGTAGCTGCATCTTCACCTTCATCATCACCGCAACTTTCCCTTCCACCGCCGCATGTTGATGACCCACACGATTTGGGTGAAGGCACCTCTGCCCAACCTCAAAACGATGATGGCGAAACATCGCAGGCATAACCCACCATTACCTCCTTAGCTGCTGAACTAGCAGATATGCGGTCCCTTCTCTCCAAACAATAAGACTTTTTCTGCCAGAGATTATATGAGGTAAACGAGCGAGTAGAAGATTTGCAATGCAATGTTGTGATGATAAGGTAGGTGATGATAAATATTCAACACAACATCTATATGATCCACCTGACCCAGAGGCAACTAGCGGAGCGTAACCATGAATATTTCAACTTTCTGACAGCATATCTTCATGGTCCCATGGTTCCTCCGCATCTTCAGCAGTATCTAAATTTCGAAGAAGCTCCTCGCGTACCTTATTAAAACCCTCCACCAGAACTTCCCCCTCCTCAATAACTTTACATTTATTTTTTTATTGCGGTCATTCTTTTATTTATTACTTCGTTCCTTATTTTTCTATGTATAGAAGCTAATTCTTTGATTATTTGTGCATGCAAAAATTTTGTATTGCGTTATTTGTAATTCTTGAAGAAGCTCCTCGCGTACCTCATTAAAACCCTCCACCAGAACCTCCCCCTCCTCAATAACTTTACATTTATTTTTTTATTGCGGTCATTCTTTTATTTATTTTCATTCAATTTTTCTATGTATAGAAGCAACTTTGATTCTTTGTGCAGCAATTTTGTTGCTTATTTGTAATTCTTGTATACTTAGTTAATTTTTAATATAACTGATCAGCAATTCTTTCCAGCGATAGCTCTTCTTTATCATCCTTTGTCATTATTTGCGGTATTCTTTGTCCATTACTTTACATTATTCATTGCGCTGCCATGATGATTAATATGCATATACTGAGTAACATTTCCCACACTTTGTATTTTCTAACTAACACTTAGTTAATTCATAGCTATAGCACTACTTTACCTTTTATCTTGCAAAATTCTGCTCAAATCTTCTTTTCAAAATTTTGTCTGAGTATTTTTCTATTCTGTCCAAAATAATGCAATGAGGACCTTGAGCATCTCTAAATTTGGGGGTGGGGAAGGTCTGAGCAGATGAGATCAAGTGATGCGCTCATTAAGAAAATGCGTTCATTTCCATATATATATATATATATCATATAAAACTCCAAATTCAGCGCAAGGGAAATCCAAAACAATCCAAACCTGATAAGAGTTAGTCGTGAAAGGAACCTGCTCGTAGTTGGATGTTCGCATGACACCCGTGGGAGCAAGCCAAAACGAAGGTGGGTTCCAAGAACGACGAAATATGAAAAGGGAAATATGAGAAAAAAATAAAAATAAAAGAATATAAGAGACAACTCCTCTGACCAGCAAAAGTTATACTTAGCTAAAATTCAAGAGTTGAAGTTGAGATTGGCACACAACCGTAGTTGGATGTTCGCATGACACCCATGGGAAAAAGCCAAAACGAAGGGTGTAACCATGATTAACAGTCTCTAATAAATGACGCAAATCAGACCACCGCATTTAGACGCATCAAGTTGTTTTCTCAAGAAGAGGTAAACATTCTTTTAAAACTAGAAGGGAATTTTTGAGTAGAAATTTGTTGTATAGAAGAATAAATTAGGGTTTTGTTATGAACTATCAAGGATAGGAGGAAATTGTGTTGTTAAGTAATGTTGCCTAAGTGGAGCATTCGAAGCAACAAATCGACGCAAAATTTAGGATAAGAATTGAACATTATTGCCTTAGGAGAAGATATGCTTGGGGACAAGCATATATCTAAATTTGAGGGTGTGATAACTCGTAGAAATACAAGTTATTTACACTGTTTTATTTAGATATTGCAGCCAAAAGAAAGAAAAGTTGTGTCGATAGTATGAAAATTGACTAAGAAATGCAAGAATTATAAATTGTCGTCAATACACCCACTGACACCATTGCGATGGTAGAAAAGAATGTTTCAGTTCTGTTTTGCAGGAAATCAAGTCAACGAATGCGCTCATGGCTTAAGGATGAAACGAACAACGCATCTACGTCGCATTATGCCCGTCAATCAATAATGAAGAGACGATCAACACAATAACGACGCATGCGACAATCGATCAAGAGCTTTGCGATCAACGCAATGTCAACCGCATGAGGTAATAAAAAACAACATCGCATGTGGGCAAACGATCGAAGATATAAAGAGCAACGCAATTGCGGAGGATTTAGACGCGTGTATAGCTTGTTAGTTGTGCATTTCTAATGGGATTGATTGCATAACAGAAGGAATATTCACTCCACCATTTCAAGAACTACCTTAACAATAAAGTGGAGACCACAATGCAAAGAGTGAAAACTTCGCCTATAAATAGATTCTACAATTTCATTGAAGATATATACTCGATACGGGAAACTTGTGTACTGATCTCAGAGAGAGACTGGTCTGAGCACTTGATCAGAGTAGATCTGGTAAGAATTAAGAGATAAGGCCAAGAGATGAGTCTCCGGGCAAAGAATCCTTTCAATCCCCGCCGTTGAAGCTCTGTACGAAGGTCACTTCTACCAAAAGAGCAAGCCTGAGAGGGAAGCTCTTCTCTTCATCCATTCCACACGCCGGCAAGCTTAACCTCCGTTGTGTCAAGATCTCTTCTGTATTTGTTTCTATCTCTTTTCATCACTTGTATTCATCTTCTTTACTCTATCATTCACACCATGTATCAGACGTTTAATCGTCGCAGTATTAAATGTTATGATCAGTTCCATTATCATCTCTCTGTCTATTTTCATTCCTCCTTGATTCACTTTCTAGATGATGTTTCTTAATCCCCTAGGTAATTAGTAAGAATTAAGCAAGTAAATTAATATGTGTTAAGGAAATAATTATGTTTAGCTGAGGCATGCTAGATGGCATCTTCACCTGTGAGAGCAGAAGTGAAGATGTTATTCCGCCTATCGAGAGAGGTTTGGAAGAATGCGTTAACTAAAAGCGAGAAGTACTTCTAGAGATGGAAGCAACCTTGCGTTCATTACGTTCATCCTGTTTCACCATAGAGATATGGAAACGCGGCTGATCACCGAGAGGTGTACGCCAAGGGAAAGCAGAACCTTAGTTATATCTTTAACGCAATTAACGAACTAGCAATGTTTTCAACTAATTATTCTTTCTCTGTCTGATTCATCCATAAAGACATGATCCTTTGTATAACTTCACAGTCAGTCTCGAACTCAGTATCATGTATCATGAATCTTGTATCTTGTATCATAGTTTAGGACTTTACTTCAACATAGTTTAGCGCACTTTTATTTTTTCAACATAATTTATGTTTATCGCAATTTAAATTCATGTACAAACCAAATCTTTTATTAATTGTAAAATCAGTTACATATATCACGAAAGTAACACATTAACGAAAACAATCCCTGTGTTCGATCTCGGATTACTCTGAGAAACTTGCGTTGGAATTATACTTGGTTTAAATGCAAAGAAACTTGTGACAATGCATTACTCCACTACATACTACAAGCATATAGGTAACAACGCATATCTAGAAGTAGTAATGCATAACATAGCATCCACATTCCATTTCCAGCTTTACGTCATCAAGTTTATGGCAACATCAGCTTGTTGTTCATTCATCCATATTCATATTTGTTCGCATCTGGTCTGCACCTCTTTTATACAGATTTGGCTCATCCCAATAATAATGTTTGCATTCGTGTTTGAGCTTCTTCTGTTGGTGACAGGTGTAATCTTCAGGGAATTGATCGCAAACCAAATAATTGATGATGTCCGCATACCGGTGCAATTCTTCTATGTGGAACAACTATTCATCCAGGAATATGGCATTCACCTTAGATTCTTTGCGGTTAACCTTAGGATTTTCCAGTCTAGACAAGTGATCCGCAACTTGATTTTTCGTCTCCTTTCGATCAATTATTTCGATATAAAATTCTTGAAGGAGGAGAACCCATCTGATCAACCTCGGCTTTGCGTCCTTCTTTGTCATTAAGTATTTGATCGCCGAGTGATCGGTGTTGATGAGTACCTTGGTTCCCAATAGATATGCCCGAAATATTTCCAACGCAAAAATCACAGTCAGGAGTTCTTTCTCTGTGGTGGTATAATTTGTTTGAGTAGGGTTTAAAGTTTTACTCGCATATGCAATGGGATGCAAAATTGTTTTTCTCTTTTACGCTAAAGGTGCTCCCATCGCATACCCGCTAGCGTCGCACATGATTTCAAATGGCAGTGTCCAGTCCGGCGCAAGCAACACGGGTGCAGTAATTGGCGCATCTTTCAAAACTCTGAATGCGTTGAGGTAGTTGTTGTCAAACTCAAATTTTCTGTCTGCCTCTAACAACGCACTCAGTGGTCGTGCTATCTTAGAAAAGTCCTTGACGAATCGTCTGTAAAATCCGACGTGCCCCAAGAAGCTTCACACAGCCTTCACACTGGTTGGAGGTGGAAGTTTTTCAATTGCTTCAATCTTTACTTTGTCCACCTCCAATCCATCCCGGGAAACCTTACGTCCCAACACTATGCCCTCCTTAACCATGAAATGACATTTTTCCCAATTGAGCACCAGATTCGTCTCTTCACAGCTTTTCAGAATCTTCTCCAAGTTGGCTAAGAAGACTTCATAAGTGTTTCCATAAACAGAGAAGTCATCCATAGATATTTCCACGAAGTCCTCGAGATAATCTGAAAAGATAGCCATCATGCACCTTTAGAACGTGCTTGGCGCATTGCAGAGGCCAAACGGCATGCGGCGAAAAGCAAACATCCCATATTGGCAGGTGAATGCGGTTTTGTCTTCATCTTCAAAAGCTATCATGATTTGATTGTATCTGGCATACCCATCTAGGAAGTAGTAAAAATCATGCCCTGCTAGTCTGCTAGCATTTGATCGATGAATGGTAGAGGGAAATGATCTTTTCTTTGTGGCAGCATTCAACTTGCGGTAGTCCATGCATATGCACCATCCAGTGATGGTCCTTTGCGGTATTAATTCGTTGTTCTCATTTGGGACTACCGTCATTTCGCCCTTCTTCGGCACACATTGCACGGGGCTAACCCATGTGTTATCTGCTATGGGATAGATAAGGCCCGCATCTAACCATTTAATAATTTCCTTCTTGACGACCTTCTTCATCGCAGGGCTGAGTCTGCGTTGATGTTCAATTGTTGCATTTTGGTCATCTTCAAGACAAATACGGTGCATGTAGTACGCAAGGCTAATTCCTCTGATGTTAGCGAGCGTCCAGCCAATTGCTCATCAACGAGCATACATGTTTCTTGAGAATGCTCATCAATGCATTCTCCTGATCTTTGTTGAGCGCAGAGGAAATGATCACTGGTAGCTTCTCATTCTGCCCCAAAAATGCGTACTTCAAATGGGTTGGTAGGGTTTTTAATTCAAGTGTTGGTGGCTCCACTAGGGAAGGCTGCATTATTTTTCTTTCTTCTATTGGCTCTACTTCATGCTTTACGATCATTTCTTCTTCCTTGTTTGTTTTTGTTGTGATCGCATTGTAGGCAGCAATGGATGCGCTGGCATCCTCTTCTTCATACTCTTCATCAGACTTTTCTTCTTCAATCAAATTCAAGTCGTCATCAGAATCTTGCAGATCTTCTTCATCCAGAAACTTCATGGCATGAATTATATTAAATTTGAGCTTCTGTCCGTTGATACTCAGTGTGATTTCTCCTTTATGCACATCAATTTAGGCACGACCTGTTGACAGAAAAGGTCGCCCCAAAATGATGGGCACATCTTTATCGGCCTCATAGTCTAAAATGATGAAGTCAGCTGGCAGGATAAATTTGTCAATTGTTATCAGCACATCTTTCACCTTACCTTCTGGATGAACCAGAGATTTGTCGACCAGTTGGTGAGTAACTGATGTGGGCACGAGTTGCCCCATATTTAATTGTCTAAATATTTACAAAGGCATTAAATTTATGCTGGCTCCCAAGTCCCACAAGGCTTGCCCAATGTAGAGTCCTCTTATGGAGCAAGAATGGTAAAGCTCCCAGGATTGCTCATCTTCGATGGGATTATTGATTTGGAACTTTGCATTAACGCCACTGTGGCAAATTTTCCAGCGCCCCTCTTCTTAATTACCATATCCTTCAGAAACTTGGCATATGCAGGCATTTCCTCAATCGCTTCATTGAAAGGAATATTAACATGTAATTTCTTTAACATAGATAAGAAGCATTGATATTGTATCTCTTCGTTTTTCTTCTTCCTTAGTCTCTGTGGGAAAGAGGGTAACTGAACTTTCATGGTTCTCGTTTCAGTTGGCTTTGAGATCGGCGCAACCTCCGGTTCTACTACTTCATTTTCTCTTTCTTTTTTCTTGCATTACCACAATCTCATGTTCAGCTGCAATGGAAGTTGTTCTACTATGCTCCTTCTTTTCTCCCTCTACAGTCTTCCCACTGCGCAATGTCACAACCTGACATTGCTCCTTACCTGATCCCCTCGGGTTGCGTGGAAGTTCGATTGAACTTGACAGCGCCCCTTGTGGTCTACTTTTCAACTCACTCGCAATCTGGCCCATCTATAATTCGAGGTTGCGGATGGATGTGGCCTGACTTTGAAGAATGGTCTCGTTTTTCTCTATGTATTGCTTCAATAGGCTCTCCAAGGAAGAGGATTGCGGTGGTTGTTGTGAGCTACTTGCTTGATTGCTCGATTGACCATTGTGGCATGGAAAGAATCCTGGTGGCCCTTCTTTTTGCACCATAGGTTGGAAATTTTGTTGTTGATTCTTCCAAGAAAAATTGGGGTGGTTTCTCCACTCGGGGTTGTAGGTGTTTGAAAAGGGATTATTCTTTACAAAGTATACAGATTGTGGATTTTGCGGGCAATCTTCCATCGCATGCCCATCACCACAAGTCGCACACCTTGCGATGTTTTGACTGATTGCGTTGATTTGCCCACCTTGCGGTGTTCGGCTACTGATCGCCATTCCTTGGATCAAATTCATCATTGCGGTCATTTGGTTTTGTAATGAAACAATAGCACCGTTGTTTGCGTTAGAGTCTTTGAGTCTCAATCTCTGGTCACACTCTCTCCAGTCTTCATGGTTCTTAGAGATGTGATCCAGGATATTCTTCTCCCCTTCGTATCTTTTGTCAAGCAGATCACTAGCAGTTGTCGCATTGGCAGTGGTCTACGGAGCGGGATTCAAACCGTGATAGAAAATCTCCATTTGAAGGCAATCTGGTAACCCATTATGTGGACAATCCCGGACCAACCTCTTAAACCTCGCCCAAGCATCGCTGAACGATTTGTCAATGTCTTGTTCAAAAATTGTAATAAGCTTCCTTCGTCTGGCGTTCTCGGTAGGTGGAAAATACTTTTTCATAAATTTCTCCACTACCTATTCCCAAGAAGTGATCTCTCTCGGCTCGAGAGAATACGCCCATTTCCTAGCCTGATCACAGAGAGAAAATGGGAATAATGTTAGTCGAACTTCTTCAACAGCGATGTTCGGGAACACAAAAGTATTGCAGATTTCAATAAATCTTCGGAGGTGGGCGTGCGGGTCCTCGCCATGCCTTCCTCCAAATTGACCTGCAGTTTGGATCATCTGCAGCATCACCGGTTTCATTTCGAATCTGCTTCCGTCGAGGGCAGGCCTCATGATTCCCGGAGAGAAATCATAGAGGTTTGGTGATTCATAGTCCCTAATGGGCCTATTGCGATCGTTTGCCAATAGAATTGGATTCGCCATGACATTATTATCATTTGGTGCTCCATTTCCAGGCTGCTCCGCCATCTTTTCTTTGTCTGATTGTGGTTGCTGTTGGCGGTCTCTCAATCTCCTTCGAAATGTTCTCTCAATCTTCGGGTCGTAATTCCTCAGAGATTGAGAGTCTGCAAAAAAATCAGAAAAATTACTGTTAGCACTCTATTTTGCCGAAGTCCCCGGCAACGACGTCAAAAACTTGATGCTTGTATTTATGTTGTGGAAATATGGATGCTATTCATTGATGGAATTGCGTTGTGCAATCAAGTTTCCCCAGCGGAATCCAAGTGTAAATTCCTCCGAGTTTCCTGCTAAATCTAGGGTCGAACATAGGGACTTGTGAAAACAGTTGCATTGGTAATTTTTATGAAAACAGTCAGATCGAATGAAAGTTGTAATCAAGAACGAAATTTGATTATGATCAATCAATGAAGCACAAGTTGAAGAATGTTCTCTATCTAAACATGCAGAAGTAAACCAAGAGTTTTGCTAGTTAAGTTTGCATAGCCTGGAAAAGTTTTAAAAGTTTCTCATCCCGTTTTCCCCATAATTTGGTTTGGTTATCGACCTCGGATGTACCATACTTGCAAAAAAAGGGCAACAATAAGACAAAGGTGCCTAAACACACACACACACAAAATATAAAAGGGCATTTCTTTTACCTAGAGGGCTAGCTTTCACACTCCAGCTTTGGGAACTTATCACTCTTTTCTCGCGGGCCATAATAGCACACAACGGAGGTAGCTCTTTTCACCTCTATCCATGCACACAAGTACACTATTTTTTTGTAGGCACATCGGTTATCCTCATTTTTTTGGATTTTTCTATTTTTTTCTTTCAGAATTGCAACTAATTTGCTTTTCTTTATTTTTTTCTCTCTCTCTTTTTTTTTACACACATAGGCCAGCTTTTTTATTCGCTTTGTCAAATTTTGCTCTAAAATAAGGATAGTTACTCCTAAGTGAAAGGTGGACCTTTCGGGGTGACAACAGAAATACAGACCAAATAACCCAATTTTAAGCATGCAAGGCGTTAATGCCGCAAAACAATGACTCAAAGATGCAAGTGACAAGAAGATTTTTTAAAAATGGGCTAAAAATCATGATCATGCAATCCTAACGATCCTTCATACAAGTTTCACTACAGAAAGAGTGCATCATAGACTATCATGATAACAACAGAGCAAGCAGGGTAGCAAGCCAATAAAAGCACACAACCTAGTCCGAGCACAACGCTCAAGGACCCCAAGCTAATATATAGAAAAACTACCCAATGAGTACCACATCCGTAACTTAAAAACATACATTGTCTCTAATGTATTCTAAGTAAAGCTCAAGAAGAATGAAAATAAGGGAACAGAAAACATCCCATGATAACAATGTTGTGCATCGGGCAGTGGTGGCATTGGGCTCTCCTCTTTGCTCAAAAATAGATAAGGCTTTAGAGAGGCCTCCAAAAAGGGAACATAGTAGAAAAAAAAAACTGCAAAACAAAACCTACAAAACAAAGAAATTAGCAAAACAAAAACGATAAAAGGAAAAAAGGAAAGAAAAGAAAAGAAACTATCGAGGGCACACGAAAAGAACTAAAATAGAGTAGAAGGAAAGAAATAAGCCTCAATCGGAATCGGGAGAGTCTGGGTCCCTCTGAAGGCCACTCTAAAAACCGATGTTGGCATAGTAGAGGCAATTCTCTTCAGCAATGAAGTTCACCATTCTCTCCATACAGCTCGCTCGACACGTGGTCTCTTGACTCACTCACAGTGACTCAGTCGCTACCCGAAATGCCTCAGCTAACATCCTGTATGCTTGCTCTGCATAGGACTCCCCTCCAACTAGAATGTCGGTTTGATCTTAGGGACCAGCACATGGGGGTGCCTCTATCTCTAGAGCATGCTCATCCTCTCCTTCCTCCTCGTCGTCATCATCATCAAGCTGGTCCACTCCTCTCCTTCTAAAGTCCGAGACCATTGACCTACTGAGGGAGCTTGACCCCCCATCTTCTCCTCATCATCGGAGATCTCCACCCTAGTCCTCTGACACAACTCAGTAATCAGGCTCGAGTGACCGAAGTTACCAGTGGTGGAACACCGCCCACAATGACGGATTGACGCTCTAATGACTCAATCGATGTTGATGGACATCCCTTGAATAAGGTAATAAAGGAGTTTGGCCCAGTCTCTCGTGATGTCCATGAGATGCAGCACTGGCATCAATCTGGAGCACTCAAAGGCGTGCTAAATCTGACCAGGGACTTTCATATCCATGCTCCTGAAGCTCACAGCAACCCCTCGGAACCTAGCTCGCTGAACTCCTGGCCCACCTAAGGTCTGAATAACCTCCTCTTCCAGGAAATTCCCGAAGGAAAACCTGCCATACTCATCATTGAAATCATGTAAATCGTAGACTTCATTGATGTATGATGATGAAAAGGGAACCCTAACAAATTTAACTAATGAGATATCCCTAGTCTCGTCCATGTTCACGTAGAACTCCCTGACTACGGCTACAACCGCCTCGCCAGGACGGCCGACTAAAGATTCCCACCCTTTCTCGTGGATCTACTCGATAATGTGGGGGTAATAGTTAGCCTCTAGGCTTAGGGCTCTCTCAGGAACTAACCTCCTAGAAGAAACAACATAGTTATATCTATCTAGGGATTCCCTAGAACTAAACTTAGGATGGTCGAACTCTAGTGCGGGGTCTTGCCCACTAGTGCTAGCTTCGCTCCTCTGTACCCTTCTAGGACCCATTATAGATTTTTCAAAAAAAGGTTCACAAAATTTGGTTCCTAGATAATATCCAATACACTTCTTCTAAAACACACCAAAACCTACCCCCAACTTCCAAAAATTAATCAAAATTTCAACCTGCACGCAGAAAAATCCCCATATTCATATAATATTCAATATTATTACCATCTCAAACCTATACAATAATCAAATAACAATCAAGCAGAAACAGATTTCTTGCATCCACACACTACAAATATGCAACAAGAAATAAGAATGGCCAATGATTTTTACCTTTGAAGTGACGAAATCTGAAAAAAAAAAAAAAAAAAAAAAAAAAAAACCCAAGAACTTGCTAGACCTTGAATGGATGAAAAACCCGCTAAACTTTCAACCGATTTAAGGGAAAATTGTGAAGGGATGGGTGAAAATCGTGCAGAAGATGAAAAATAGTGAAGAGATTTGAGGAAAAGTGGGAGGGTTGGCTTGGGGTTGAGGGAAAAATTGAAGAAGATGAAGAAGAAAAGAGACAGATGCAACGCTTTAATTTTGTTCTATCAACGCCCGATATTGTGCCCTAAATTCAATTTTTTTATTATTAATAAAAAATTAATCTTAGAATAAAAAAAATAAAACTAAAATATCTATCCTAAAGTTAAAATGGAAAAGAGAAAATAAAATAATCCTAATAAAATAAAAAGTAAAAGTTTTAAAACCTGGCTGCCTCCAGGAAGCACAAATTTTTAACATCGGTTTCTTGACGTTACCGCATCCTCTATCAAGGTCCCTTCTTGGATGAGTCGATATGGTCTGGTAGGGCCATAAGGGTTTCCATTTTCTTTAAAGAACCAGACGGGTTGAATTTTTTATTTTTAATTTTTGAAAATGGTGAGAGAATAACAGACTTTAAGATTGACTCAACTGAAAAGAAAGACTCTAACTCAACTGACTCGCGAGGTGAAGGCAAACAAAACTAAAAAATAAGAGGAATACCAGTATAAAGAACAGGGCGAGGCTTGATAGCCTCTAACTCTTTTACCTGAAATTCTTCTAAATTAAGCCCATGCTCATCCTTAACCTCACTAACTCATTCTTGTTGTGGCAGAAGATAAACTTCATCGTCCGAATCGGTCCACACATATTCCATCGTAAGGTCGAGCTCAATGCCACAAATGCGAGATGACTCTAAATGATTTCCTGCGCCCTTAGAAAAATCATTAGTACGTTCACATATTAAATAATCCAATGCCTTACCTTGCTCAGAAATTTGAGGGACAATGGGTTTTGCGAGATCATCTATGCTCATATCTCCGCTGCTCACCTCAGCATCCTCAGAGGGTGATTCACAAAACTCCTCCAGTTTCCTAGCCGATTTAGCAATTTAAGCGATTTGGTTAATCAAATTTTGAATTTTAGCTCTGACCTCATGTTTGAAATAGAGATCATCCTACTGGAAATTGATGGGTTCTTGAAAATAGTAGGGGCATTCCTACATAAACTCACTAGAGCGATTAGAAAGTTCCCTAACATATCCTCTAAAGAAATACCAGCGCGGGTAGCCTGATATGGCATTGGTAGCAACGGTGTTGGCTAGCTAACTCCTAAGGAGAATAATATCCACACTCAGGCCCATGCAAATTCTGAACCTCATATTAGCCAAAACTTGCACAACAGAGGTTAGTTCAGAAATTTGATTTCTAAGGCCATCAATCTCTCTTACCTCTGGTGATTCCCATTGCTCCGCATATGGAAAACCATACTTGTTGATATTTCCTAAAATAAAAGAACAAATAGACACAAAAAAGGAATATATATATATATATATATATTTGTTTTTAATGTTTAACAGCCAACTCTAACTAAAAGATATTAATTGTCTTGCCTCCTCGACAACGACGCCATCTTTTGTCCTGACTCGGTTCAGTGTCGTTTTATTCCCCGAAATGGATCACGAACCAAAAGAAAATTTGTAATAACATCGAACTACTCCTATTACTACTAAAACGTAGTAACAGTGGTAAGTGCGGGACCGAACCACAGAGAAGCAAAAATTTAATTTCTTTTTGGTATTAGATTTGACTGCGGGAAAAACAGTAATAACGGGCTTTTGGTTTTTATTTAGAAAGACGCAAGAAAAGAAAATTGCAAGGGATATATGGAACAGTAAAGGACTCGTTTAGTTCTCAGGTTAAGTGCTCATTCGATATAAATTAAGTCATTGTTATATGCCAAATAACTAATTTTCGAATTATGCATGCATAGCTACTTAATTTGATAAGAACTAATCAATCCCTACAAAGGCCGAAAATCAATTAATCTAAACCAAATCAAGTGTCCTAATCCATGGTTGAGGTTGGAAGACCGTGCCCTAACTGGCCTACATGCTCCTAGATGCAATTGGGTCCTTAGTGGCCATCAAGAACTAGAAACACATGCATGAAAATCAAGGATTCAACTATGTTGATTAAGTGTCAGGGAAGCCATGTTCAAATAATCAAGGTATTTCTTTAATTCACGATGCAAGGATTCATACACCTAAGCATGCTCATCTAATCTATGCTACCGGGGTAAATTCAAACCATGGACGATAACAAGGATACGTGCGAGCCTGAAATTAACTAGCAAAGACTTGCAATCGTGATAGGATCGTCAGTCCAACACACAAGAGCATGTCTAAATCATGCGAGATTAAAGAAAAACATAATTCTTAATTGAAAAACAAAATTGAACATATAACTCATTAAATTGGATCACAAATCAATTGTTCATTAGAGGATCAGTGGGACTTAAGGAACAAGAGGTAATCTCGAGGGTAAAATAGACATTTGACCCAACCATTATTACGAACAACCTGTGAAGGGTTAACTTACTAATCATGGTTATATCGAATGGACATAATATATCTATAGTGAGGGGAGTTCAACCACGGGCTTTAGTGGGGTGACCCATTAGTTAACGAATGGGGGTTAATTCGGTGTAATGAGTTTAGCTAATTAATTTCGGATCGTTGGAACCATTGATCTGTAGGTCCGCGAGGTCCCCTTACTAGCTCGTAAATGGATTAGCTTTAGAGTAGTGTGATAAGTTAATTTGAAACGTTCAAATTAGAATTAAAGGAATTAGTAATTATATAAGATATAATTACACGTTTAATATTAAAAATTAAACGGAATAGGAGAATTAATATTTAAATATGATTTAAATATATGAAGGTGAATTTGTGTAAAATTAATTTAATATTTGATATTAAATTAATTAGATTTAAATAAATTAGTTAAATAATTACTTATTAATTTTTTAAAATTAATAATATTTTAAATTTTTTTAAATCAAATTGATTTTTGAAATCATTTGAAAAATTTGAAAAGTTTTAAAACACAAAATGGAATGTTGGTTTTTTCCATTAAGTCTTCTACTTGCTCACACAAAACTCACCAATTTTGGCTTCAATAACTCCAAGCATGAGTTGTATCTCATGCAGCCATCTTCTTTGCAATATAGCCTACAATAAATAAAGAAGATTGGAGTGGAATTGAGGCATGCATCTATAGAATTTTTTGCTGAAAAATTCGGGTTGAAGAAGTTGTTCTTCAAGTAGGTTGAAGTAGTGAGCTCTTCTCCAAGTTCCTTTTGTTCAAGCTTATTTTGAGTCTCACAACTCAATCTAAAGCTCCAAGATCTTGAGGTGGTCTACATCAAGATTTAGAGAAGTTTGCAGCTAAAAATCAAGATTTGAAGAAGTTGTACAAATGTATTGTTTGAAACCCTCTTGTTTTAGTATGAGCATGCTTTAGTTACAGCCAAAATTAATGAATAGAGTGCTTATTGATTCTTGTTGCTTGCTGATATATTTCTAACAATTGGTATGAGAGCATCAATTAAGCATTCAATTTGGTTTAATTTTGGGGTGGTGTGTGTTTTTCATGAGTTATATGAACATGGTACATTGATATGGTTTTCTGAGATTTGGCATTTTATTTCTCTTTGATTTCATGATTAAATTTGTAATTGGCTCTTGATTGATGAGCTTATATGTGTTCTCAAGAATCTTTAATTTATTTGGAGTTATTAGAGTTGAAATTAAGATGTAATTGAAGAAACAAGTGAAGAAGGTCGAGCTACAGATTCCGGTTTTTTAGCCTTTGCTCAAATATTTTCGTTGAGGTATAAACGCTAGACGATTGTGTAGCTACGAGCACTTAACAATGTGAAGAAATGCTAGACGATCGTGTAGCTATGCGTTGATAAGGGGTAGAAATGCACGTTATCATAGTGCTAATTTCTTAAACAATGCTGGCTTGCGTTGATAAAATGTGTTAGATTGCATCCAAAAAATATTAAGTTTATTACATTGCGGTCGCATGGATTCATCGTATAGGAACAGTTGATTTTTGTATTTTTATGCAGATTATGCGTTGACGCAAGGCAAAAATTGCGATCAGGAAATCATTGGTCGAGTGCAGTATTACCGTAAGGCTTCGCGGTGATTGTGTTTGCAAACATTCGCTCAAGAAGGATTGCCGCAACTTGGTGGGCGCATCTGGGTGAAACGCATAATTAATTGCGATGGGACAAAAAGCTGATGACAGTCGAATCTGAATTAAGTTGACAGCCGCTAACGATAACAAGTACATTTAGCTTTTCGGTGACAAATATTCGGCGCAACAATCAAGGAATTGAAGCCATCCAATCTGTGCAATTATAAGAAAGAAGCCACCTTCACCCCAATGCTTTATAAATACCGGAGGTATCCTTCAAAAAAGGGGTTCGAAAATTGATAAGTTCGGATCGCACGTCTTTATTCATAGTTTTCCTTTCTATTTTTAAGGTGGAGCACGAGAAGAGTAGAGACGCCGGAGATCGCTCAGGGCAACTCGAGAGAGAACCTTGAGGTGTAGAAGCAGAGAGCGGGCCGACTCTCGCGAGAGCGAGATTATCTTTTGAACACGAGTAGAAAGACAGTGTAAAAGCCTGGGAAGCAAGAGATTGCTACGAGGCTTTTTATTCTATTCTTGCATTGTTGTTTTGTAATTCATCTTTATATTTATATAATGGAAGTTCTTATTCTACATCTGTTCACTCTCTTAGCATGCATGAGTAGCTAAACTAGCCGAATGGGTTGAGAAGAAATAAGCTAACATGACCTAGGAAGTTTATTGCTTGCAATTATCTTGTGTTATGCTGTGCCAAATATCCCTTTAGAGCTACTCGAGAGAGATCTAAAGAAAGAACCTAAGACTTGAGAGAGCTAGGTTATAATATAGACTCGAGAGAGCTAGATTAGAACTGCATAAACAAGAGATAGGGACTTAGAGATAAGCTCTGTTTGCCAATCTGCATCGCATGCATCCTAGAGATAGGAATGATATTATGTGGTCGCTTTATTTGCATGTGTGTCATTTTGTCATCGCATAAATAAGAATAGAGATTTATATGTAGGTCCTACAGACTTATCGCATATATCGCATGCATTTTAGCCTTAGAAGCCGTGGCATTCACACCGAGAGGTGGTTTACTATTGTATGCATGTTACATGATCGCATAGCATAAACGCATCCTAGGAAGTGTTAGCCGAAACTTTTCTCAACCCGTTCACCGCATACTCATTGCATCTTCAGTTATATCAACTCTTTTCAAACTCCACCGCATTTGTTTATTTTTCATTACCACAAACAGCAACCTCAATAACTATTTATTTATTTGGTTACCGCAAAGTTTTCCTAAAAATTACCAACATAAGCTGTTTTCCCAAGTCCCTGAGTTCGACCCTGGACTTACCAGGAAATTCAGTGGGATTTACACTTGGATTTCGCTGAGGAAACTTGAGTGCTCAATGTAGTCACATATCATCCATAATTCCACATCATAAAACCATGCATCACGCACGCTGAACAATGTGTAGAGGTGCTATATGATAGCACTAAACGATCGTGTAGCTTTGTGTGGGTGTTGAACGATGTGTAGAGGTGCTATCTGACAGCACTACACGATTGTGTAGCTTTATGCGTGCATTATACGATAGCACTACACGATCGTGTAGCTTTGTCCGACACTAGACGATGGCAATACAGGATAGTTGGAAAACACTAGGTGTAATACCCTAACTCTTAATCTGAAGGGAATGAAGTTAAATAAGGAAATAGGATAGAACAAATAAAATTAGAGAAAATTTAGATAAAAATGATTCAAGTGTTATCTATATGTTGGTGGGTGCAAAAGGGCATACGGATGTGAGGGTATCTAAGAGTGAAATCAGCAAGAGCACTGAAGAACGAGAGCATTGAGAGAAGAATCGACGAGAGTGGAGAGAGCGAAAGAATTGGAGAGAGCGAGAGTGGAGAGAGCGAGAGCCTCAAGAGCAAAACTAGCGAGAAAGTTGGAGAGAGCAAGAGCCACGAGAGCGAAACCAGCGAGATTGGGACAGATGGACGCATTAGACGAGAATTGGGTGCGTTCATTAGTAATTTGGATAAATAAATCAGAAATTAAGTAGATGAAGTGGAAAAAGGAGATTACATGCAGGAATATTTTTATCAACTTAAGTAGGTGGTGTACGGTTGAGATTACATGCAAATTAAGATAATTTTGGTTGGCAAACCAAGAATTAGACAACTCAAAGCTCGGCTAGCCAGAGTTAGCGTGGGCAGCCTAAGGAAGAGCCATTTGTATCGTGAGTTGTCGTGAGGAAAGAGGCTGGGAACGGCTATAAATAGAAGGCATCGGCATGAAGGTTAAACTCATTCCAAACAATTTCAGTAGTAAACATCCTAAGTAGAGAGTGAGCATTTAGTAGGAAAGTTGCCGTTGGTGGTGGAGGCAAGGAATTTGAAGAAGGTGCTACACAGATTCATATTCTGTTTGAGTAGGGAAGATATTTATAAGTAAATTGCATTAGGAGGATTTTCTGACGGTGAGTTGTTACTATGTGTTGTTTTGATTTATGTATGTATATATGAGCCTTGTACGTAGAGGGTAATGTTAAATGTGCATGAGTAGGGATGCATGATTTCTGTTGTGATTGTCATGATATTGCATGTTATATTGTGATGGAAACTAGAATTATACCCGGGATATGGTTAGTATGCTTGAAAAGGGTACTTAGTGGGGAAATATGGTCGGCTTCGGTCAGAGAGAAACGATAGTCGGTGACAACCGGCGGGAAAATATGGCCAAGTTACCTAAGCATGACTAGCAGGAAAGAAATGGTCGATGTGTACATTAACGGGAAAATGGGGTATAGGGAAAGTTTCCATAAAATTATTGTTGTGTTGTTGGGTTGATGGTAGTTGACTATCAATAGGAAATGATTCAGCGGCTTGGCTGAGGAAATGAATTTGAAATGGTATTATTGTGTTGTTGATTGCATGTTGTTTTCCCCAAAAGCTTATTTTGATAAGCCAAGGTTTCATTTATAAAAAAAATATATACCACTTACTGGGCTTATTAGCTCATGTTTTCCAAATGTTTTCTTATATCCCCTCCCCAGGTAGCAAAGTGGAGCGTTTGAAGAGGAGTCCACCACCCACCACCACCATCTCAGAATTTGGTAAACTCTCAGGGAATAGCTCAGACCATGTAACAAAGATTAGAGAAAATTTAATTATATGTATAAATGGGTAAGGGGAATACTGTAAACTTATTAAATTCTGTAATAAATATGGGGGGAAATATTGAATATAAGTATTTTCTTAGGATGCTATTAGTTACCCTCACGCTCCCTTCCCGATCTTGGGGTTTAAGGCTTAGGAGGGGGTGTGACACTAGGCGATCGTGTAGCTTGGTCCAGCACTAGACGATCACGCTACACGATCAAGCAGACACTAGACGATGGTGCTAGACGATAGTTGTGAGCGCTACACGATGACCCTCAGCAAGATTTCGACCATGAAGCGAGAGTAGCCGATTTGACCAGATTTCTTGAGGTTCTGTCTGGTTCAGCCTGAAAAGGTTTTAAGCTGGTCTGATTTAGGCTATTTTGGTTTGGTTCAATCCATTTGGGTTTGGTTTGAAATAGTTCGAGCGATCCGGAAGCGGTTTTGTAGCTATCACTGGCTGTTTTGTAATAATTAGGCTTTTGTTTGCTTGTTTATGCCAAAACTAAAACCATATCAGTTTGTGTTTAATTATTTATGCATTTGATATATGTTATAACTAAATAAATCTTGTATGAGCATACAATATGCCATGTAGATTTAAAATCCCACTATAGGAAGCATGTTACATGCTTTGAAAGTATGTTATAAAATGTTATAATATATAGTATCCATGTTTAGGGTTTCTTATATTTAATATAATTGTTATATTAAATATTGAATGCCTTTGATGTATGTTGTGGATGTTTACCATGTCTAAAATTTGGTAAGCTCTTATAAAATTGTGTTAGACGTTTAAAATCCATAACAAAGAATAGCTGCATGCTCACAGAGGTTAACCACTCGTTTTAATAGTTAATATAGATCGTTAAACTTGTTAAACTCGGGTTACAAACTCAACTGGTATATAATCCTATCTAAGGTTACAAACTCAACCGGTATATAATCCTGTCTAAGGCTGGGGGTACTTAAGTTAACGGTCTATGGAACATCTCCTACCTGAGGATTATGGCCGAATTGTTTAGCGTTGTTAACCGATTTTATGAGCATAGGTGAGCGATGTGAGGTAATAAAATGGTTTATCACCTAGACATCATAGGTTTAAATCTATTTATAAGTGTTATACTTGGATAAAACACATAGACTTCAGTGGGAGATTATTAACATATAAGATACATTATTTTTAGCTCTCACGTCCCTAAGAATTCACAATCCAGATTTAAGCGGTATTTCATGTCACCATGGGAGTGACCTCCATACGAAAAATATTTTTTAGCATAAATCTAAATTTCGGTGAATAAGGGGAAGTTGTTCAAACATAAATCTATTATATGATATATAGATTTCAACTTTCACGTCTCCACATAGTTTACACCGTGAGATTCATATGACGCTTCGTGTCACCTTAGAGTGACCTCCATACGAAAAGTGTTTGTATGAGTCAATAACAAGGTAAGCAGGGGAAGTGATATGTGTCAGCATATCCTGCAGTCTCTTCTGTTAGTTTGGTCCATGAGATTCCTATGTTGCGCCTGCTAGTGTGCTTTAAGTGGCCCTTGCTAGTCGTTTAACAACGGCTTTCCCCACGGAGTGTTGTAACATAGGATTCGGAACAACTTAAACTCCAGAAATGGATAGAATTTCTTATGTCCATTCCCAACCTTGACTCTCCATTTTGGTAGCATAGTGACAAGGCATAAAATGATGCGATGATTCTAAATAAGCATGTGGATGGCGATGAATGATGGATCAAACAAGGTCATGTTGCCATAAACTTGAAGAATTGGGATGGAAATGGAATGTGGATGATGTGTTATGCTTATTCAGATTTTATGTGATACTACTTCTAGATATGCATTATTAATGGAATGCTTGTAGTATGTTATGCATTGTCACAAGTTTCCTTGCGTTGAAACCAAGTATAATTCCACCACAAGTTTCTCGGAGTGATCCGAGGTCGAACACAAAAATTACATAGTTAATACATTACGTTTGTGATATATGCGACTGGGGGTTTTTCAATTAAAAAGAGTGTATGTGTACAAGTATTTAAATTTCGGTAAAGTCAAATATTGTGGTAAAGTAATGTTGTGATAATAAAATAAAATGCGATAAAGGTAAACCTAAGCTATTATGATACAAGATACAAGATGCTGATACGTGATACTGAGTTTGAGACTGACTGTGAAGATTATACAAAGGGTCATGTTATGCGGTGGTAAGTCTTTATGTATGAAATAGAAATAGAAAGAGTAATTAATATAAACATAGCAAGTTCATTAATTATATTAAAGAAATAACTACGGTTCCGCTTTCCCTTGGCGTACACCTCTCGGTGATCGGCCGTGTTCCCATATCTCTATGATGAAACAGGGATGAACGTAATGAACGCAAGGTTGCTTCCATCTCTGGAAGTACTTCTCGCTTTAGTTAACGCATTCTCGCAACCTTCTCTCGACAGAAGGAATGGCATCTTCACTTCTACTCTCACAGGTGAAGATGCCGTCTAGCATGCTTTAGCTAAACATATTTATTTCTTTAGCACAGATTAATTTACTTGTTAGATTCATGCCAATTACCAAGGGATTAAGAAAACATCATGGAGAAAGCGATTAATGGAGGAACAAAAATAGACAGACAGATGGAGATGAAAATGATCGTGACATTCAATACTAATATTTTGTGTCCGATACATAGTGTGAATGATAGAGATTAAGAAGATGAATACAATTGATGATGAAGAGATAGAAACAAATACAGAAGAGTGCCAACGTCTTGACACAGATCTGGATGGTGGATTTGCTTGCTAGCGAATGGGTTGAATGTAGAGAAAATCTTCCCAGATCTTGGCCGATCAGGCTCTTCAGACCAGTCTCTCACTCAATATACAAATATCAAAATATGCCCATATCAAGTATGTTTTGCAATGGAATTTCAGAGGCTATTTATAGGCTCAGCTTTGACTCTCTGCAGTGTGAACCCCATTTTATTGTTATGGCACTTCCGGAAATGGTGGAGTGAATATTCCTTTTGTTATGCGATCAATCCCGTCAGAAATGCACAATGGTCAGCCGTACACGTGTTTGAATACTCCGCAATTTCGTTGCTCTTTTGCATCTTCGATCGTTTGCCCGCATGCAGTGTTGATTTTTATTATCGCATGCGGTTGAGGATGCGTTACTCGCTTAGCTCTTGATCGATTGTCGCATGCGCCGTCATTGCGTTGATTGTTTATTCATCCCTGAATGATGGGCGCAATGCGACGTAGATACGTTATTCTTTTTATCTTGAGCCATGAACGCATACGATGACTTGATTTCTTGTAAAACAGACTTGAAATATTCTTTTCTACCATCGCAATGCTGTTAGTGGGTCTATTGACGACAATTTATAATTGCCGCATTTCTTAGCTAATTTCAATACAATCGACGCAACTTTTCTCTCTTTTAACCGCAATATCTAAATAAAACAGTATAAATAACTTGTATTTCTACAAGTTATCACACATAAACTTGACAAGGCATAAAATGATGCGATGATTTCTAAATAAGCATGTGGATGGGGACGAATGATGGATCAAACAAGCTCATGTTGCCATAAACTTGATGATTTGGGATGGAAATGGAATGTGGATGGTGTGTTAGGCTTATTCAAACTTTATGCGATACTACTTCTAGATGTATGCGTTATTAATGAAATGCTTGTAGTATGCTATGCGTTGTCACAAGTTTCCTTGCGTTGAAACCAAGTATAATTCCACTGCAAGTTTCTCGGAGTGATCTGAGGTCGAACACAGGGATTGTGTAGTTAATGCGTTACGTTCGTCATACATGCGACCGTGGGTTTTTCAATTAATAAAGTTGTGTTTATATAGGTATTTAAAATTGCAGTAAAGTAAAATTGTGCGGTAAAGTAAAGTTACGATAATAAAATAAAATGCGATAAAAGTAAACCTAAGCTATTATGATACGAGATACAAGATACTGATAAGTGATACTGAGTTAGAGACTGACTGTGAAGATTATACAAAGGGTCGTGTTATGCGGTGGCAAGTCTTTATGTTTGAAATAGAAATAGAAAGGGTAATTAATATAAACATCGTAAGTTCATTAATTGCGTTAAAGATATAACTACGATTCCGCTTTCCCTTGGTGTACACCTCTCGGTGATCGGCCGTGTTCCCACATCTCTGTGGTGAAACAGGGATGAATGTAATGAACGCAAGGTTGCTTCCATCTCTGAAAGTACTTCTCGCTTTAGTTAACGCATTCTTCCAACCTTCTCTCGACAGGAGGAATGACATCTTCACTTATGCTTTCACAGGTGAATATGCCGTCTAGCATGCTTTAGCTAAAAATATTTATTTCTTTAGCATAGATTAAATTACTTGTTAGATTCATGCCAATTACCAAGGGATTAAGAAAACATCATGGAGGAATGAAAATAGACAGACAAATGGAGATGAAAATGATCATGACATTCAATACTAATATTTTGCGTGTGATACATGGCGTGAATGATAGAGATTAAGAAGATGAATACAATTGATGTTGAAGAGATAGAAACAAATATAGAAGAGTGCCAACGTCTTGACAAATTTTTGGACGGTGGATTTGCTTGTCGGTGAATGGGTTGAATGTAGAGAAGAGCTTCCCTTTTAGGCTTGCTCGTCAGGTAGAAGTGACCTTGGTACAGAGCTTCAACGGGGGGATTGAAAAGATTTGCCCTGAGACTCACCTCTCGACCTTGTTTCTTAAATCTTCCCAGATCTTCTCCGATCAAGCTCTTCAGACCAGTCTCTCTCTCAATATACAAATATCAAAATATGCCTTATCAAGTATGTTTTGCAATGGAATTTCAAAGGCTATTTATAGGCTCAGCTTTGACTCTCTGCGATGTGGACCCCACTTTATTGTTATGGCAATTCTAGAAATGGTGGAGGGAATATTCCTTCTATTACGCGATCAATCCTGTTAGAAATGCACAACGGTCAGCCGTACACGTGTTTGAATCCTCCGCAATTGCGTTGCTCTTTTGCATCTTCGATCGTTCTCCCGCATGCGGTGTTATTTTTTTATTACCGCATGTGGTTGAAGTTGCGTTAATTGCTTAGCTCTTGATCAATTGTCGCATGCGCCGTCATTGCGTTGATCGTCTATTCATTCCTGAATGATGGCCACAATGCAACATAGATGCGTTGTTCTTTTTATCTTGAGCCATGAACACATACGGTGACTTGATTTCCTGCAAAACAGACTTGAAATAATATTTTCTACCATCGCAATGGTGTCAGTGGGTGTATTGACGACAATTTATAATTGCCACATTTCTTAGCTAATTTCTATACAATCGACGTAACTTTTCTCTCTTTTAACCACAATATCTAAATAAAACAGTATAAATAACTTGTATTTCTATAAGTTATCACATAGTTAGGGTCGACCTCTGATGTTTGAAAAAGGAGGGTTACACTTACAGAATTATTAAAGTGTTAATAACTTCTGACCAAACGCGATAGCTAAATGATTATCAGAATATGAGTTATTCCGGAGATAATATTTAGTCAAGAATATCTTGCTGTAGTATTGTTGCAAAAATAATTTTGGGTATATTATTACTTTGCTAAAACTTGATTGGGTTTAAAAGCAATTCATTTATCGAATTTGTTTATAATTTCATAATGACAAGTTCACTAGTACAATTATTGGCGTCTGATAAACTGATAGGGGATAATTATGCAGCCTTGAAATCAAAATTTGAATACTATACTAGTGTTAGACAATTTACGGTTCTTCTTAACAGAAAATTGTCCTCTCGTTCCGAGCTCTAACACAAATCGAACTGGTCGGGATGCATATGATAGATGGATCAGAACAAATGATAAAGTTCGTGCTTATATCCTTGCCAGCATATCTGATGTTTTGGCAAACAAAAATGAGGATATAGGTATTGCCAAAGAGATTATGGAATCTCTACGAGGGATATTCGGGCAACGGTTCTTCTCCCTAAGGCATGATGCTATAAAGTATGTTTACAACTGCTGCATGAAAGAGGGGGCCTCTGTTTGTGAACATGTCCTGGACATGATGGTCCACTTTAATGTAGCAGAAATAAATGGCGCTGTTGTTGACGAGAGAAGTCAAGTCAGTTTTATTCTAGAATCTTTTTCGAAGAGTTTTCTGCAGTTCTGCACGAATACACTCATGAATAAAATTGAATACATTTTGACTACTTTGTTGAATGAGCTACAGGCTTACCAGACTATATTGAGAACTAAATGTCTGGAATCAGAAATAAATGTTACTACCGCTGAGAAGAGAGGAACATCCTTAAAGAAGCCTGATGTTGCTTCCTCTTCACGGAGTAAGAACTCCTGCTAAGAAGAGCAAAGGGAAAGGGAAGAAGAAACCTGCTGGAAAGAAAGGCAAGAACAACGCTGCAGATAAAGGAAAGTGTTTCCACTGCAACGAGAAGGGCACTGGAAGAGAAACTGCTCTCAATACCTTGCTGAGAAAAGAGTAGAGAAAGAAAAATAGGCAAACTAGTTCCTGAGGACCGTTTGGTCAGCTTAATAAGTGGGAGATGTTGTCTGATGATAATCTTACTGACCTTTGTTATCTTGTAAAGAACAAAATGTAAATATTTTTGTTGTAAATGAAATGTTCATTTTAAAAAATTATGTTTGTTCTATTTCATAGCAACTTCTGTTAAGAATCAAACTAGATAAAAGCCATTTACAAATATTCAAATATTTAAAATAGCTAGAAATCAATTAAATTAAACTATAGAAAGTTTAAAGATTTCTGGATCTATTTAATTAACACTATTAACAAGAGTTGTTAAGATAGGTCAGATGTGTTTACTCAAAGAGTTGAGAGTACCTCAATGTAGTGGGAGGAAAGGATGACTTCCTGGTCATTATTGAGAACAAGATGCATTCCCCATATAGTTTAATAAGAAGTCTATTGTACACTAACATGTTTACAATGATTCTCTCAACTAAAGTGTTTGAGAATTACCTAGTAAGACTAGGAATACCAAGTAAATAACCTAGGGCAAGTGGGAGAAACATTGGGTATGGGATACCGAATGGTAAACCATGGGTATTAGATGCCCTAGTTTATTGTATTTCTCTATAAAACTCAGAAACTCAGTCTTATATATTCATATATATAAGTTACCACTAGAGTTTTAGTCCAAGTGAGAGTTTGTTGGGTTTTATGTCCTAAAACTTGTGGTTTGTAAACAATAAAATTTATTCTAAAAATTCAATAAACCTAAAAGACCCATGACTATTACATGAGTACTTGAACTTTATGTGGAGACATAAAAGTGGATCAGGTTCGAGTAAATAGTCAAAATGATCTATAGTATATGAATAAGGTTGGGTGCCTTATTCTGGTAACACTATTGGATGCGGCCTACTCTGTAGTTGTTACAAAGAATTGTAAAGTGCTACAAACGAAGTGATCCTAATTCATATATGTTATGACATGAGGAGTGGGGACGTCCTGTGCAAATGGGTTTGTACAAGATCGGACCACGAAATCAGTCACTCTTACTTTATAACGTTGTTTACTATTTAAGATTGACTATTTCAAAGCAATGACCTAAGTAACTTGACCTGAATCCTGATCTAACTATGAACTCCTGTTTATTCGAGATTATCCTTAGATTTGCATAAGTGAGTGTTGGCTTAACAGCGCCGGCTCATTAAACCTCCATTTCAGGGGTAAGACCAGGTAGATAGCTGGGGACATAGGGTGCAAGAAGGAATTCACTCCTACCTACTTTTAGGTATAGTAGAGAGATTGTTCCCTTAAGTGCTGACTCCACGTCTTGAACAAGGAGCCCCACCCTCTCATTGGCTCGAGAGAGACTTGATTTGTTGATTGATCACAAATCAATTATTCATTAGAGGATCAGTGGGACTTAAGAAACAATAGGTAATCTCAAGAGTAAAACAATTATTTGACCCAGCCGTTATTACAAACAACCTGTGAAGGGTTAACTTACTAATCATGGTTATATCGAGTGGACATAATATATCTACAATGAAGGGAGTTCAACTATGGGCTTTGGTGGATTGACCCATTAGTTAACGAATGGGGGTTAACTCGGTGTATGAGTTTAGCCAATTTATCTCGGATCGTTGGAGCCCATGATCTGTAGGTTCGCGAGGTCCCCCTACTAGCTTGTAAATGGATTAGCTTTAGAGTAGTGTGATAAGTTAATTTGAAACGTTCAAATTAGAACTAAAGGAATTAGTAATTATATAAGATATAATTACACGTCTAATTTTAAGAATTAAACAGAATAGGATAATTAATATTTAAATATGATTTAAATATATGAAGGTGGATTTGTGTAAAATTAATTTAATATTTGATATTAAATTAATTAAAATTAATTAAAATTAATTAAAATTTTTAAATAATTATTTATTAATTTTATTAGAAAAAATAATTTATTAAATTAATTTTTATAAAATTAATAATATTTTCAATTTTTTTTAAATCAAATTGATTTTTAAAATCATTTGAAAATTTTGAAATGTTTAAAAACACAAAATGGAATGTTGGTTTTTTTCCATTAAGCCTTCAACTTGCTCATACAAAATCCACCAATTTTGGCTTCAATAACTCAAAGCATGAGCTGCATCTTATGCAATGATGCGTTATTTTATTGAATGAAAATATGGATGAAATGCGTTGGTGGAATTACGTTGTGCACTCAAATTTTCCCAGGGAAATTCAAGTGTAAATTCCCCTAAGTTTCCTGGTAAGTCCAGGGTCGATCACAGGGACTTGTGAAAATAGTTTTCGTTGATAATTTTCTTATGAAAACTTTGCGGTAACCGGGTAAATAAATGAAGTGGTTGGTTTGCTATTGTGTTGATAAAAAGAAATAAATAAATGCGGCGGATTTGAGAAACAAAGTTGCGCTTATAGAAGCAATGAGTATGCGATGAACGGGTTGAGAAGATCTTTAGCTACCGTTACTTGGGAATGCGTTAGACTATGCGATCATACTACTATCATGCACAGCAAGTAATTTTCCAATGTAAATGTAATGCTCCTAAATGTAGGACGCACATGTTACATGCAAAATGTCCGTAGAGCTTATTCCTAAGTCTCTACTCTTGTCCTATGCATTGATGCAAAATGCAAGAAAGCAAGGTGACCACATACAATCATATCTTATTGCTAAGATGCATGCGATGCATTGATAACAAATAGTGCTTATCCCTAATCGCCTATCTCCCGTTTATGCGTTCTAATCTGCTTCTTCCAAACCTAGATTCTAACCGGACCTTCCCAAGTCTAGGTCTTGTCCTTAGACTACCCTCCCGAGTATCTCTAATAGACGAATGAAGCATACATAAACAAGATAATCACACAGAATGAAGGTTCCCTCGTTGTGCTAGCTAAACGCTTCTCAACCTATTCAACTAATTTAGTTATCACAGAAAGTGAATAGATATGGAGAAAGAAATTCTATTCTTATATATATGTTAAGTACAAAATGCTAATAGAAGTTAAAGTAGAGAGCCTGGTAGTAACTCCTTAGTAACTGAGGCTTCTTACACTAGAATCTCTATTCTGAACTAAAGATATTCCCGCTTCCGCAAGAGTCGGCCCACTCTCCGTCTTAGTAGCTTCCGGTGCTCTCCCAAGGTTGCCGAAATGATCTACCGACACAACTTCTTCCTCGCGTCCCCTTAAAAATGTGAAAGAAAACTATGGACAGAGGCGTGAACTAAAAATGGTGAACTAATCAACTGCTTAACCCCTTCTGTGAAGAATGCACTTGGTATTTATAGGGCATCAAAAGGTGAAAGGCGGCTTCTCTTTCGTGGTTGTTCAAATGGGATAGCTTTAATTCCTAACTGATGCACCAGATAATTGTCGCCGATAAAGTTGGATGTACTTTGTGACCGTTATCGATTGTCAACTTAATTTGGATCTGACTATTGTCAGCTTTTTGTCCCATCGATCTTAATTGTCCTTTCGTTCGGATGCACCCACCATGTTGCGTGATTCTTCTTGGGTGAATATTTTTTAGCGCGATCAATGCAAAGTCTTGCAGTGTAGTTGTGCTTGACCGATGAATTCCTATGATCGCAATCTCTGCAATGCGTTAACGCATATTCAGCATAAAAAATACGAAAATCAATAGTTTCAATGTGCTGACGTACGCGATCGCACTATTATAGATTTTATGCTTAATGGATGCAATTTATCATTTTTCATCAATGCAATCCATCATTGTTTAATAACGTAGCACTATGATAACGTGCATTTCTGCCCGTTATCACACCCCCAAATTTAAACAATGCTTGTCCTCAAGCATAAGCTAAAGATTCCTTTAGCAAGTCCATCGCAAAGTTCTTTTCCTAGATTTCTAAAGGATACTTCATTCAAATTCTATATACTAGAATTTTCTTAAGTCTTATTCAAGTCTACTCTTAAAATATTTCTAAGACTTAGGGACTGCAAGTTTAACTTTCGAAAGGACTTTACTAAATTTTGGAATATCGCATGATTTATTTTAAAAAGAAAATTTTCTACCGGGGTGACAAAAGATTTATCCTTGCACAAAAATTTCTTTATTGCTATTTTTTCTAACCTTGCACTAATCCAAGTGCCTTGCCTTTGTTTTGGCTTGCCCTCACGGGTGTCATGTGGGCATCCAACTACGAGCAATGCACTCTTTCTCAGACTAAACTCATACAGATTTGGCATTGGAGTTGCGGTCATCGATTTATGCGTTGATCCTGGTAACTTACTTTCGTTTTGGCTTGTCCCCACGTGTATCATGCAAACATCGAACTACGGGTAAGTGCCTTTCACAACTTAACTCTTATCAACATGGGTTTCTCCCTTGTGTTGATAGTGGAGTTGTTATTCTCAGAAATTTTTTTTTTTTTTTTTTTGAGAGAACATAACAAGGTCGAAAGTAAATACCTCACACCCAAATTTAAAATGCGGCAATGTCCCCATTGCCAAAAGAGGAAAATAAGTCATGTGATGTTCTAGAACGCTTTGTAAAAAGAGTTTGAAAGAAAGCTAGCAACACCTAACTTCTAGAAATATTTTAAGGTGACTATCTTAAGATTTAGTTGACTCTAATATATATGAAAGAAATAGAAGCATATTTTTCATCATTGAAATCTTAGCTTATTTTTCATCATTGAAATCTTACTTGGCAAAGAAATAGAATGTGGTAAACTACTAAATTTATCTACTTGTTAAATGATTGTGGTAATTAAAAAGGATGCGATGATAAAAATTTGAAAAGCAAAATGCAATGTGATAGCGCAAAATTTGAAATGAAGATAAGGAGGAGTACACCCCCAAATGTGCGTTGCCGCCTACATTGGATTGACGCATCCATCCTTGCAGCGATCTTTGCTACTGCGGATTGCGGTGATGTAGTGAGATCATTTACTTCTTCTAGTGATATCTCTGCAATCCTGTGCCTTAATTATTATAAACAGATAAAGAGAGGGTCAACTGATTTTAAACAAAACAACAAGAGTTTTTTTTTTTTTTTTTTTTGTTTGAAAGAAAGAAATGAAAAACTGATAATAGCAAAATGACGAAGAGTTAAATGTTCAAGAATAGAGTAAGGAGTAGTTCGGGTTTTCCAACTTTGCGGAGGCCTTGTCTGGCTAAAAATCTCCTTTGCAATAAGCCTTTATCTGTTGTCCATTAACTTTAAATGTTCAGCTACCATCCTCGGTGATCAGTTCCACCGCACAATGTGGAAATATTTCCTTAATAATGAAGGGACCGGACAAGTGTGATTTTAATTTTCCAGGGAAGAGCCGCAATCTCGAATTGAAGAGTAAGACTTTTTGCCAGACTTGGAGGTTCTTGCCGCATATGCATTGATCGTGCCAGCGCTTGGTGCTCTCCTTATAAACTTTCGCATTTTCATATGTGTTGTTCCTCCATTCTTCTAGCTCGACCAATTTCATTTTCCGCACTTCCCCTGCCTTCTCCAAATAAAAATTAAGTTTCTTGACCGCCCACAATGCTTTATATTCCAGCTCCAAGGGCAAGTGACACGCTTTGCCGAATACCAACGCATAGGGGGACATACCTATTGGTGTTTTAAATGCGGTCTGGTATGCCCACAATGCATCATCAAGCTTCACTGCTCAATCTTTCCGTGAAGGTTTTACTACCTTTTCAAGTATCAATTTAATTTCACGGTTGGACACTTTAGCCTGGTCATTTGTTTACGGATAGTATGCGGTGGCCACTTTGTGAAGGATATTGTATTTGCGCAGCAACTTCTTTATATGGTGGTTGACAAAGTGTGATCCTTCATCACTTATGATGGCACGGGGAGTGCCAGAACGCGTGAAAATATTTTTCTTCAGAAACTGGAAGACTACTACCGCATCACTTGGGGCACATGCAATTGCCTCTACCCACTTGGAGACATAGTCAACGGCTAATAAAATATAGTGCTTGCCATTTGAAGAAGGGAATGGTCCCATGAAATCAATCCCCCATACGTCAAATAATTCTAGTGCATTCATCGACATTGCGTTCTTCCATGAAATGTTGCCAGTGCATTGAAACCGATCACATTTCATTGCGTAGTCAGTAGCATCCTTGAATAATAAAGGCCAAAAGAATCCACTTTGCAAAACTTTGGTTGTAGTGCGTTGTCCTCCAAAGTGCCCTCCATAAGGAGAATCGTGGCACTCTGACAATATGCGTTGTTGAGCAGCATCTGGTACACATAATCAAATGATTTGGTCTGCACCTCTTTTATACAGATTCGGCTTATCCCAATAGTAGTGCATGCATTCATTCTTGAGCTTTTTCTGTTGATGGTAGGTGTAATCTTTAGGAAATTTTTCACAGACCAAATAATTAGTGATGTCCGCATACCATGGTAGTTCTTCTATGCCAAACAACTGCTCGTCCAAGAACATGTCACTCACTTCAGATTCATTGCGGTCAACTTCAGGATTCTCTAGTCTGGACAGGTGATCCGTAATTTGATTCTCTGTCCTCTTTCGATCAATTATCTCGATATCAAATTCTTGAAGTAGGAGAACCCATCTGATCAATCTCGGCTTTGCATCCTTCTTTGTCATCAAATATTTGATTTTCGAGTGATCAGTATGAACGAGTACCTTGGTTCCCAACAAGTATGCCCGAAATTTTTCTAACGCAAAAATCACAACCATGAGCTATTTTTCAGTGGTGGTGTACTTAAGTTGAGCAGGGTTCAGGGTTTTACTCACATATGCGATGGGATGTAAAATTGTTTTCTTCTTTTATGCTAATGTAGCTCGCATCGCATACCCGCTTGCATCGCACATGATTTCGAATGGTAGTGTTCAATCCAGTGCAATTAAGACGGGTGCGATAATCAGCGCATCCTTTAAAATTTGAAATGCGTTCAAGCAATTGTTGCCAAATTAAAACTTTTTGTCTGCCTCTAGTAACGCACTCAATGGTCTTTGTATCTTAGAAAATTCTTTAACGAATTGTCTGTCGAATCCGGCATGGCCCAGGAAGCTTCGTACTGCCTTCATGTTGGTTGGAGGTGGAAGATTTTCAATTGTGTCAATCTTTGCTTTTTCCACCTCCAACCCTTCTTTAGAGACCTTGTGCCTCAACAATATACCCTCTATCACCATGAAGTGACATTTTTCCCAATTAAGCACCAAGTTCGTCTCTTCACACCTTTTCAAAATTTTATCCAAATTGGCCAGGCATACTTCATAAGTATTCCCATAAACGGAGAAGTCATCCATAAATATTTCTACTGAGTCCTCGAGAAAATGTGAAAAGATTTCCATCATGCACCTCTGGAACGTGCGTGGCGCATTGCAAAGGCCGAATGGCATGCGGCGAAAAGCGAATGTCCCATATGGGCAGGTGAATGTGGTCTTGTCTTTGTCTTCAGGAGCTATCATGATTTGATTGTACCCGGCATATCCATCCAAGAAGCAGTAAAAATCATTCCCCACTAGTCTGTCAAGCATTTGATCAATAAATGGCAAAGGGAAATGATCTTTCCTTGTGGCCGCATTCAGTTTGCAGTAGTCCATACAGATGCGCCATCCAGTGATGGTCCTCTGTGGTATTAATTCATTGTTTTCATTGGGGACTACCGTCATTCCGCCCTTCTTCGACACACATTGCACAGGGCTGACCCACGTGCTATCGGCAATGGGATAGATAATGCCCGCATCCAGCCGTTTGATAATCTCCTTTTTGACGACTTCTTTCATCGTAGGGTTAAGTCTGCGTTGATTTTCAATAGTTGCCTTGTGGTCGTCTTCGAGACAAATGTGGTGCATGCAGTACGCGGGGCTAATTCCTCTGATGTCAGTGAGGTCCAGCCGATTGCTCGCACATGCTTTTTGAGAATGCTTATCAATGCATTCTCTTGTTCTGTGTTGAGCACAAAGGAAATTAATACTAGAAGCTTCTCATTCTGCCCCAGAAATGCATACTTTAAATGTGTTGGTAGGATTTTTAGTTCAAGGGTTGGTGGTTCCACGAGAGAAGGTTGCGTTATTTTTCTTTCTTCCTTTAGCTCTTCTTCTTTTATTACGATCGATTCTTTTTCTCTGTTTGTCTTTGCTACAATCTTATTGTAGGTAGCTACGAATGCATTGGCATCCTCTTCTTCATACTCTTCATCAGACTTTTCTTCTCCAATCAAATTCAATTCATCTTCTGAATCTGGCAGGTCTTCCTCATTAGGAAATTTCATGGTACGAATTATGTTAAATTTGAGCTTCGGTTCCCTGATGCACAAAGTGATCTCTCTCTTGTACACATCAATTTGAGCACGACCTGTTAATAGGAAAGGTCGCCCCAAAATGATGGGCACATCTTTATTGCCCTCATAATCCAACATGATGAAGTCAGCTGACAAAATGAATTTATCAATGGTGATCAGCATGTCCTTCACCTTTTCTTCTGGATGAACCAGAGATCTATCTGAAAACTGAAGAATCACGAATGTGGGCACAGGCTCCCCCACATTCAATTGTCGAAAGATTGACAGCGGCATCAAATTTATGTTGGCCCCCAGGTCACACAGGGCTTGCCCAATATAGAGTCCTCCTATGGAGCAAGGAATGGTGAAGCTCCCAGGATCGCTCATCTTCGGTGGGATAATAGATTCGGAACTCTACGTTAATGCCATCGTGGCAAATTTTCCAGCACCTCTTTTCTTGGTTACCATGTCCTTCAGAAACTTGGCATAGGCAGGCATTTCCTCAATTACTTCACTGAAACGAATGTTAACATGTAATTGCTTAAGCATAGACATGAAGCGTTGGTACTATACCTCTTCGTTTTTCTTCTTCTTTAGCCTCTGAGGGAAAGGTGATAACTGGACTCTCACGGTTCCCGTTTCATTTCACTTCGAGGTTGATGCAACCTCAAGTTCTACTGCTTCATTTTCTTTTTCTTCTTCTTGTGCTACAGCAATCTCTGGTTCAGCTGCGATGGAGGTTGATTTGTTCTACCCTTTCTTTTCTCCTTCCACAGTCTTTCCACTATGCAATGTCACAACCTGACATTACTCTTTACCTAAACCCCCTGGGTTGCATGGAAGCTCGGTTGAACTTGGCAACGCCCCTTGCGATCTACTTTTGAGCTCGTTTGCAATCTAGCTCATTTAAAATTCAAGGTTGCGAATGGACGTAGCTTGACTTTGAAGCACCGTCTCATTTTTCTCTATGTATTGCTTCAATAGGCCTTTTAGGGAAGAAGATTGCGATGGCTATTGTGAGCTACTTGCTTGGTTGCTATGTTGATCGTTGCTGTGTTGAAAGAACCCTGGTGGTCCTTCTTTTTGTGCCACATATTGAAAGTTTTGTTGTGGATTCTTCCAAACAAAGTTTGGTGGTTTTTCCACTCAGGGTTATAGGTGTTGGAAAAAGGATTGTTCTTTACAAAATATACAGACTATGGGTTTTGTGGGTAATCCTCCATAGCATGCCCATCGCCGAAAGTGGCACACATTGTAGTGTTTTGACTTATTGCGTTGATTTTCCCACCATGCGGTGTTGGGCTACTAATATCATAAGTCTTGTCAAGCAAACCACCAGATGCTGCCGCATGGCAGCGGTCTACGAAGCAGGATTCAAACCATGTAGAAAATTTCCATCTGAAGGCCGTCTGGCAGCCCATTATGTGGACAATCTTGGACCCAACATTTTAAACCTCGTCCAGGCATCGCTGAGCGATTCGTCCATGTCTTGTTCAAAATTAGTGATAAGCTTTCTTCGTCTGGCATTCTCTGTAGGTGGAAAATACTTCTTCATAAACTTCTTCACCACCTGCTCCCAAGAAGTGATCTCTCCTGGTTCGAGTGAGTAAGCCCATTTCTTAGCCTGATCACAGAGAGAAAATGGAAACAACGTTAGTCGAACCTCTTCAGCAGAGATATTCGGGAACACAAAAGTATTGCAAATTTCAATAAAACTTCGGAGATGGGCGTGTAGATCCTCGCCATGCCTTCCTCTGAATTGATCTGCAGCCTGGATCATCTACAGCATCATCGGTTTCTTTTCAAATCTACTTCCGTCTAAAGCAGGCCTCATGATTCTTGGAGAAAAATCATAGAGGTTTGGCGATGCATAGTCCCTAATGGGCCTATTACGATCGTTGGCCAACATAATTGGATTTGTAATGACATTGTTGTTATTTGGTGCTTCATTCCTAGGCTGCTCCACCATCTCTTCTTTATCGGATTGTGGTTGCTGTTAGCGATTCCTCAATCTCCTCCTAAAAGTCCTCTCAATCTCCAGGTCGTAATTCGCCAGAGATTAAGAGTCTTGCAAAGAAATAAAAAAAAAAACTACTGTTAACAAAATATTTTGCCGAAATCCCCGACAACGGCGCCAAAAACTTGATGCGTTATTTTATTGAATGGAAATATGAATGAAATGAGTTGGTGGAATTACGTTGTGCACTCAAGTTTCCCCAGCAAAATTCCAATGTAAATTCCCCTGAGTTTCCTGGTAAGTCCAGGGTCGATCACAGGGACTTGTGAAAATAGATAGCGTTGATAATTTTCTTATGAAAACTTTGCAATAATCGGGTAAATGAATGAAGTGGTTGGTTTGCTGTTGTGTTGATAAAAAGAAATAAATAAATGCAGCGGATTTAAGAAACAAAGTTGCGTTGATAGAAGCAATGAGTATGCGATGATCGGGTTGAGAAGATCTTTAGCTAGCGTTACTTAAGAATGCGTCAGACTATGCGATCATGCAACTACCATGCACAACAAGTCATTTTCCAATGTAAATGCAATGCTCCTAAATCTAGGACGCACGTGTTACATGCAAAATGTCCGTAGAGCTTATTCCTAAGTCTCTACTCTTGTCATATGCGTTGATGCAAAATGTAAGAAAGCAAGGTGACCGCATACAATCATATCTTATTGCTAAGATTCATGCGATGTGTTGATAACAAATAGTGCTTATCCCTAAGCGCCTATCTCCCTTTTATGCATTCTAATCTGGTTCTTCCAAACCTAGATTCTGACCTGACCTTCCCAAGTCTAAGTCCTGTCCTTAAACTACCCTCCCGAGTATCTCTAATAGACGAATGAAGTATACATAAACAAGATAATCACATGGAATGAAGATTCCCTCATTGTGCTAGTTAAACACTTCTCAACCCATTCAACTAATTTAGTTACTCATGTGTGAATCACAGAGAGTGAACAGATATAGAGAAAAAAATTCCATTTTTATATATATGTTAAGTACAAAATGCTAATGGAAGTTAAGGTAGAGAGCTTGGTAGCAATTCCTTATTGACCGAGGCTTTTTACACTGGAATCTCAATTCTGAACTAAAGATATTCCCGCTTCTGCAGGAGTCAGCCCTCTCTCCGTCTTAGTAGCTTCCGGTGCTCTTCTAAGCTTACCAGAACGATCTACCGACATAACTTTTTCCTTTCATTCGCCTTAAAAAGGTGAAAGAAAACTATGGACAGAGGCGTTAACTAAAAATGGTGAACTAATCAACTGCTTAACCCCTTCTCTAGTATTTATAGGGCATCAAAAGGCGAAAGGAGGCTTCTCTTTCCTGGTTGTTCAGATGGGACAACTTTAATTCCTGACTGATGCGTCGGATAATTGTCACCGATAAAGCTGGATGTACTTTGTGACCGTTATCGACTGACAACTTAATTTGGACCCGACTGCTGTCAACTTTCTGTCCCATCGATCTTAATTGTCCTTTCGTCCCTACCATGTTGTCGTGATTCTTCTTAGGTGAATATTTGCGAGCGCGATCAATGCAAAGTCTTGCGGTGAAATTGCACTCGACTGATGAATTCCTATGATCGCAGTCTCTGTAATGCGTTAACGCATATTCTGCATAAAAAATATGAAAATCAATAGTTCCAATGCACTGACACACGCGATCGCACTATTAAAGATTTTATGTTTAATGGATGCAATTTATCATTTTTCATCAACGTAATCCATCATTGTTTAATAACTTAGCACTATGATAACATGCATTTCTACCCGTTATCATGCAGTCATCTTCTTTGCTATATAGCCTGCAATAAATAAAGAAGATTGGAGTGGAATTGAGGCATGCATCTTTAGAATTTTTGTTGAAAAAATTGGGTTAAAGAAGTTATTCTTCAAGTGGGTTGAAGCAGTAAGCTCTTCTCCAAGTTCCTTTCATTCATGCTTATTTTGAGTCCCACAACTTAATCTAAAGCTCCAAGAGAATAGTGAAGAAGATATTGAAGTGGTCTATAGCAAGATTTGGAGAAGTTTGCAACTAAAAATAGAGATTTGAAGAAGTTATACAAAGATATTGTCACACCCCCACCCAGACTATTGTCTGAGCCTAGGAAAGGATATGACTGTAGCAGTTATCAACTCTTTTACTGACACTTACTGTCAAATAACTCTAGCGGAAATAACTCTGATACCAATATGCAATCCCAAAACAGCGGCTGCATCTATGGCTAAAAACATTAAGTTTACACACAAAACATTTACAAAGATTACATTACAAGTTCCATAAATCCCGATACCCAAAACTCTTATGTCCCTATATGAACAACTATAACATGTGTACAATATTAACAGTAACCACCTAGAAGATGGGTTACAATAATTTTTGTCCTTGAGTGGCAGAGCAGATGCAAAGCTACATCTTGGGGATTTGACCACTACCTGGGGAAAGAAAAACATTTAAAAACGAGGTGAGTTTGCTAGCCCAGTGAGTGACTTAAGAAAGAAAACTTATTCTCATGCAAAAGTCTGAATAAAGAGATTCAAACTGAAATTATAAATCTCTATAGTAACCTTGTACTGAGATATAAACATTTTCCAAGCATAAAGCATATAACGTTGTTTTCATCATAAAACATTAATTGTTCCTTAGTTGAGAATAACCCTGCTGTGGTTTAATCCCAACGTCAACTACTAGTCAAGAGAGAACCCTTTTGCTCAATCTTTGACTTTAACTACCTATATGCATGGGATTATAACTAAGTACTATCATATCTTAGGTACTTCTACTCAGATACCTTCTCAAATTTCCCTCAGTATCGAGCTGCTCAGATACCTTCTCAAATGTTCGTCGGTATCGAGTTTCAAGTAAAACTAGTCATACTATGACTTTCTCTTTAAAGCATGCAAAGAAATATGCATAGAAAACATGTCTTTAAAGATACTAATGCATACTTTGTGTAATTATACACACATGTTTTTCAATAAACTTTCATACATGGCATGCGTATAAAACATAACTCATGATTTGCTTGGAATTTATTTTGTAAAACTAGCTACCATGATAATAATCTTTCCTTAAAACATGATTTCTTTAAAACATTGTAAATATTTAGTTACTCACAACTTTTAGAACTATTCCTCATGGGTCAATATGCTTTTATCACTGGTGTCAATCCTGTGGACACAAAAGCATATATTAGCTACTAGTATAGGTCTCCCTTTTGAGACTAACCCTTAAGTAAACTTTGCATTTAGCCTTCCCTTTTGAAGACTTTCACTCAATGCACTTTGTTGTATTTCTTAACACTTAGGAATTTCTTTAAGATTTAGCTCATGCACAGCTGATGACGGGAAATTGGAAGTCAATTTTACTCGACAACCAACTTTCCTTGGACGCGGTATGCGATGCATGTTCCTAAGATATGCGTTGATAGTCATGTGTCGATGGTCATGCGTTGGAGTGAATAATGCGTTAACGAATGTATGAGATGATCATGCGTTTTCTTGCGTTCATGCCAAGTATAACATGAACGCAAGTTTCTTAGGTAATCCGAAGTCGAACACAAGGACTTGTAGCTATATGTTTGCGGTGACATGCATGCGGCGGTTTGATTAAAAGAATGGAGGGGATGTTTCTATGTTAATCCTACTCCTACTCCTATCAATCAAACAATGCAATGAGAATATGCATGAAAGGTAGAGATACGACAAACCTTGACATAAAATAAATGAATGGGAAAATGGATAAAATGCAGAGATGTTTTCATTGTAAAACTTAAGAGTGATCGCAAGGGCAACCCTAGTAAACGCAATCCATGCAATCATGCTACAACCATACACGGTAAGTCATTTTCCAATGGAAATGTGGTGCTCCTAATTCTAGGACGCATATGTTGAATGCAAAAGTGTCCATAGAGCTTATTTCTAAGACTCTACTCTTGTCCTATGCAATGATGCAAAATGCATGAAAGCAAGGTGACCACATTCAATCGTATCCTATCTCTAGGATGCATGCGATGCATTAATAACAAGTAGTGCTCATTCCTAAGTGCCTATCTCTTGTATTATGTGTTCTAATCTGGCTCTCCCAAGCCTAGATTCTGACTTGACCTTCCCAAGCCTAGATCCTGTCCTTAGACTACCCTCCCGAGTATCCCTAATGGACGAATGAAGCATACATAATGCAAGACAATCGCATGAACTTCACTAACCTACGGTTGTTACTATCTCTAGTGAACAATGCATAACTCGCTTAATGCGTCCAACCACTTACCCTTCCGGACAGTTGATTGTTGTTGAATTCACACATAGACAAGCAATGCGTTAACTTATAGACAGGCGTTACAGCAACTTCACACTAAGAAAATAAGATTACTCACATACTCGCACAATACACACCTCTTTTGGATTGTTGCATGCTTCATATCCCTAATCCACATGACTAAGTATGCAATACCCAAGCAATCTCACTAAGTGTTGCAATGAAAGTAAAGATGCTAAGCAAGAAGATGGAGATGAAGTCGAAGGAATAAAGAAATGCATTGAAAACACATTGTATTAATTTCTTAATTCAAAATGTCATACAATACAATATAGGAAAAGAAAGTAAAAAGGAATGACCGGCTGGAAGCACAACTTTACTTCCAGCGGATGCACATCAAGGCTGCTGGTGGTGCCATGGATGGGTGGAGGAGCTGACTCTTTCGAGATCAAACTCTGATTGAAGTCTCCAGTCGTCACTCGGAATGGATGAAGGAGGTGAAGAACTCTCAACTGTCTTCTCATGCGTTTGTCTGGATCGCAAGGATCCTCCATAGGCAAACCTTAGGCGAAAACCTTGGATCAAATGAATTTTAGCTCATCGGCTTCTATTTATAGAGCTTGGATTACCAACAGCATTGATTGGACTGCTTTGAGTCTAACGTTCGGCACGTTAGTCCTTTTCTGAACCTCTGCCACTAACAGCGTGGTAGATGAAATGTCAACATCATCTTTGGATTTTCTCGAGGTAGATGCGTTGATGCGTTCATTCAACCTACCTTGCATTGATCCTATTAGAATGCATTGTCGCGTAGCCGCAATCATTCAATGGCCGCATTCGCTTAACACAACAACTCTACATGATGACCGCAATCGCTTGATGAGTGCAACTTCCATGCGATGGACGCATACGGCTGATTACCGCAACATCCATGCATTGATCGATGAATTTGCCTTGCGGTGGAGTGTTTCTCCTCATGCGGTTGTCTAGGCGATGGTCTGATTCCCACATTTGCGTTTATTTCCTGCATTGGCTACAAAATAAGAGCATTGAACGCATAATTAACGTAAAATAACGGGTTAGCTGTGATTCGACATGTTGATCGATGCAAGCTCATATTCTTGTGAATTCCTATCATGATTGATGCATATTCTGCCTAACAACCTTCATAATTCTAAGTAAAAGGCCTAAGATGACATACATTTCTGCATGTCATCACACCCCCAAACATAAAATCATGCTTGTCCTCAAGCATGCGTCATACTCAAGAAATTCTAACTCACCTTCATGCTTTCATTTGCGATGACCAGCTTCTTAGAATATAATTTACACACACCTTTGACCATCACCACAATGCTCTCCTCCACTTTGGCTGCTTCTTCAAAAAGATTTTTTCTAAGTTTAAATCCGACAAGCCTTTGCTCAAAAACTTTTATTCATTCACCGCAATTTTGTGTTTAGCTTTTTGAGATTGTGTTCATTAAAAATATTTCAAAACTTTGCGATGGTTTATTCAAATGCGGCATTGAACCTAGTTACGCCCTTCGTTTTGGCTTACCTCTACGTGTATCATGTGGGCATCCAATTTCGGTTGCATTCCATATTCAACTTCAACTCTTGTCTCTTTTGATTTGGCTTGCGTCGGACAAAGGAGTTGCGCTAATGCGTTAATCCTGGCGACTTGCCTTTGTTTTGGCTTATCCCCACATGTGTCATGCGGACATCCAACTACGAGCAAGTGCCTCTCATAACTTAACTCTTATCAAAATGGGTTTCCCCATTGCGTTGACAGTGGAGTTATTATTCCCAAAAGCTCACTTCAACCTTTATATATATATATACATATATATATGATCGCAATATAATGAATGAAATTCCCCAAGACCACTGCCACCCCCAAAGGTAGAGGTTGGCAACGTTCTCACCGCAAAGCTAAAGACAAAATTACAAGAATGCGTTAATAAATGTTTGAACAAAGGTTTGCACAAGATAAACTCAAGACTTCGAAAATTTGAAGAAGCTAATAAAAGTGAAGAATGCCTTGCGTAGATTAGTTAGAAAATGCGTGATAACTTGTAGAAATACAAGTTATTTATACTGTTTTATTTAGATATTGCGGCCAGAAGAGAGAAAAGTTGCGTTGATTGTAAGGAAATTGGCTACGAAATGCAAGAATTATAATTTTTCGTCAATACACCCACTGACACTATTGCAATGGCAAGTCACCGTATGCATTCATGGCTCAAGATAAAAAGAACAATGCATCTACGTCGCATTATGCCCATCATTTAGGAATGAATAGACGATTAACGCAATGATGGTGCATGCGAAAATCGATCAAGAGCTAAGCGATTAACGCAATCTCAGCCGCATGCGGTAATAAAAAACAACATAGGATGCAGACAAACGATCGAAGTTGCAAAGGAGCAACGCAATTGCGGAGGATCCAGACACGTGTACAGCTGACCGTTGTGCATTTCTGACGAGATTGATCGCGTAACAGAAGGAATATTCATTCCACCATTTCCGGAACTGCCTTAATAATAAAGTGGGGAACACACTGTAGAGAGTCAAAGCTGAGCCTATAAATAGCCTCTGAAATTCAATTTCAAAATATAATTGATACGGTCATATTTTGATATTTGTATATTGATAGAAAGACTGGTCTAAGTGCTGATCGGAGAAGATCTGGGAATAATTAAGAGACAAGGCTGAGAGGTGAGTCTTAGGGCAAATATTTTCAATCCTCGTCGTTAAAGCTCTGTACCAAGGTCACTTCTACCGGACGAGCAAGTCTGAGAGGGAAGCTCTTCTCACATTCATTCCATACGCCAGCAAGAAAATCCACCATCTAGATTTGTGTCAAGACATTGGCACTCTTCCGTATTTTTTCTATCTCTTCATCATCAATTGTATTCATCTTCTCAATCTTTATCATTTGCACAATGTATCAGATGCTAAATATTAGTATTGAATGTCATGATCATTTTTATCTCCATCTTTCTGTCTACTTTTGTTCATCCATGAATCGCTTTCTCCATGATGTTTTCTTAATCCCCTAGTAATTAGAATGAATTAAACAAGTAAATTAATCTGTGCTAAAGAAATAAATATGTTTAGCTAAAGCATGCTAGCCGACATCTTTACCTGTGAGAGCAGAAGTGAAGATGCCATTCTGCCTGTCGAGAGAAGGTTAGAAGAATGCGTTAACTAAAGTGAGAAGTACTTCCAGAGATGGAAGCAATCTTGCGTTCATTACGCTCATCCTATTTTCACCACAGAGATGTGGGAACGCGGCCGATTACCGAGAAGTGTACGCCAAGGGAAAGCGGAACCTTAGTTATATCTTTAACGCAATTAATAACTTGCAATGTTTATATTAGTTATCTTTTCTATTTCTGTTTCACACATAAAGACTTGCCACCGCATAACATGATCCTTTGTATAATCTTCACAGTCAGTCTCAAACTCAATATCATGTATCAGTATCCTGTATCTTGTATCATAATAGCCTAGGTTTACTTTTATCGCATTTTATTTTATTATCGTAACTTTACTTTAATGCACAATTTTACTTTATCGCAATTTAAATACCTGTACACACACACACTCTTTTATTAATTGAAAAACCCCCGATCGCATATATCAGGAATGTAACGCATTAACTAAGCAATCCCTGTGTTCGACCTCGGATCGCTCCGAGAAACTTGCGGTGGAATTATACTTGGTTTCAACGCAAGGAAACTTGTGACAATGCATAGCATACTACAAGCATTTCATTAATAACGCATACATCTAGAAGTAATATCGCATAAAGTCTGAATAAGCATAACACATCATCCACATTCCATTTCCATCCCAAGTCATCAAGTTTATGGATACATGAGCTTGTTTGATCCATCATTCATCCCCTTCCACATGCTTATTTAGAATCATCGTATTTTATGTGTGTCAAGTTTATGGCGCCATTGTCGGGGATTGGTAAAGGTTATTGTTGAGTATGTTTGTGATATTTTGTAGGACAAATCTCTTTGTACTGGTTGTTCATCATGAAGAGCAGTCTGATAGTTTATAAGTACTGGGACTGACCCAGAATTCAAGGCTGACCCAGAGATCGAGTGTACATTTCACGCAAGGGCACGCTAGAACCGAGCGAGGCGAAAGAAGGCCAACATGGCAGATAATAATAATGACAATGTGGCTCCCGCAAAAAATCAAGGGGTGGGATGGCCAGCGTAAGATCTAGTTTTCCTTGCCACTGACCGCAACATTACGATGAGGAACTATGCAGCACCCAATCTGTATGATTTTTCGTCCAAAATTTCAAGGCCAATCATTGAGGAGAATGCAAAATTCGAGATCAAACCGATCATGCTCCAAATGATTCAAAATGCAGGGCAATTTAGGGGTCTGCAAGGTGAGGACCTACATGCCCACCTGACGCCACTGACCGCAACATTACGATGAGGAACTATGCAGCACCCAATCTGTATGATTTTTCGTCCAAAATTTCAAGGCCAATCATTGAGGAGAATGCAAAATTCGAGATCAAACCGATCATGCTCCAAATGATTCAAAATGCAGGGCAATTTAGGGGTCTGCAAGGTGAGGACCTACATGCCCACCTGACCAGTTTTGTCAAGATGTGTGGCAAATTCTCTATACCTGGCATTACCCCTGAAGGTATCAGATTTATCTCTTCCCTTACACCTTGAGGGATGAGGCCAAGAGGTCCATTCACTGGAGCCAAATGAGATTACTTTATGGGATTAGCTTGTTGAGCGATTTATGAAGAAGTTCTTCCCTCCGACTGTCAACGCAAGGCGACGGAAGGACGTGTTAAACTTTGAACAGATGGATAACAAGACCCTTAGCACCCCCTGGGTGCAATTTAGAAGACTGGTGAAGAATTGCCCGCATATCGGGATACTCGATTGTGTCTTGATGGAGACATTCTATAATGGCCTGAACAGATCAACGCAGGTTGTTGTTGACACCTTCGCGGCAGGAGGTTTTATGGATAAGACATATACTGAGGCCAAAGTTATCATTGACCACATCTCGTGAAATATGGATGATTGGGTAGACGATGGATATGGAAGAAGAGGCTCCGAAAGAAGAAGAAATAAAACTTCCATTGTCCCTGTGGAGACAGTGACTACTTTGGCCACCCAGATGGCCGCAGTGACCTCTATCCTCCAGTCAATGGCGCTTAATCAAGGTGCCCTCTCCAAAACAACAGCGTAACCCAATGTGTCGGCACAAATGGCCGCAATTAGTTGCGTTAATTGTGGAGGAGGCCATGCAGCGAAAGTGTGCCCATCGAATATGTAGCAAGTATGTGCAATCTAGAATAACCCATATAGCAACACGTATAATCTTGGTTGGAGGAGTCACCCTAATTCGGTTCGGGAGGGAATCAAAATCAAGGTGGGCTAAGTAACCATCAGAATAGCAATTTAGGGAATCGAGGAAACCCTCCATCTTTTCACCACAATCAGAATCAGGGTCAATAGAGATAGTCGCACAACCAACAACCCTCATCTTCAAACACCTCTAGTACTTCATTGGAGGCCCTGCTCAAGCAATACATGGATAAAAATGATGCAATGATGCGAGCGCAGGCGTCTTCAATAAGAAATTTGGAGATTCAAGTGGGGCAACTGCATCCGAACTTCGAAATAGAGCACCTGAAACGTTGCCCAGCAATTCTGAATCCCCGGGATCTCATAGAAAAGAGCAATGTCTCTGAAGACATTGGCTAGGCAAGCTGGACTGCTTACGGAGGTGTGGATTGCGTTCATCAAAAGAAACTATCTTCCGATCCATATCTTAATTCTATGTTTACATGCTTTCTTTTAGATTCCTGTCTTTATTGATTTATGAACTTTGTCTTTTACTGCTTCATTCAATTTGTCTTTCAATGCTTTATGAATTCATGATTCATTTAATTCTCTTGCATTTATTTTTGTACTCTCTTTAATTTCTTTAACTTTTCTGTCATAAATGCGTTATTCTTAAACCTGATGAATGATTAATTGTATAAGAAGAAAATTATTACCGCAAGGTCTTTATGGCTTGCGTTGATGAAAAAAAAATTTTAAAAAAATAATAATAATAAAACAATCAACATCCGATATGCATCACGATGATGGGTGCATTTCATGACAACAGACACACTTTGCGTCCATTACACCCAAATGCATTGAGTTTAGGGGTATGTTGCGCTCGTATGTGTTCTTTGCTCGTCCTTAACGAAGATGCACTATGTTGAGGTAGTGTTGCGCTGGTAGAAATACCGTGTGCCCGTCCTCCAGAAATGCGTTGAGTTAAGGGGTGTGTTGCGGGAATACATGCGTTGTTGCCTATCCTCAGCAAAAAAGTATTTGCGTTAATGGAAGCGTGGTGTTAATTTTTAATCGTGCACCCTTTTGAATCAAATTCAAAAGATAACTGCAACTTATTATGTTTCTATGTTTAGCTAAATTCTTTGATTCTTTGTACAGGCAAAAAGTTTTGTATTGTGATATTCGTAATTACTTGTATACATAGTTAATTTTCAATACAACTGAGTATCAATTCTCTCTATATGCTTGTGCCTCTTCTTTATCATCCTTTGTCAACTTTGCGATATTTTTAATCTTTCTTTTTGCATTATTCATTGTGCTGCCATTATGGATAATATGCATACACTTAGAAACATTTCCCATACTTTCTATTTTCTGCCTAACACTTAGTTAATTCGTAGCTTAGCAATGCTTTACCTTTTACCCTTTAAAATTCTGCTCAAACCTTCTTTTCAAAATTTTGTCTAAGTGTTTGTCTAGTCTGTTCAAACAACGCAATGAGAACCTTGCATATCTCTAAATTTGGGGGTGGGGAAGGTCTGAGCAGATGAGATCAAGAGTATGTGGTCATTAAGAAAATGTGCTCATTATTTTCATCTCAAAAATAAAAAAATTAATTTTCATATAAACTCCAATGTCAACGCAAGGGAAACCTCAAAAACATTCCTAACCTGATACGAGTTAAGTTGTGAAAGAAGCTTGCTCGTAGTTGGATGTTCGCATGACACCCGTGGGATCAAGCCAAAATGAAGGTGGGTTTCCAAGAACAACGCAATATGAAAAGAGAAAAATGCAAAAAAAAAATAAGAGAATGCAAGAGACAACTCCTCTGAAAATCATGAGTTAAAGTTGAGATTGGCACACAACCGTAGTTGGATGTTTGCATGACACCCATGAGAACAAGCCAAAATGAAGGGTGTAACCATGATCAACAGTCTCTAATAAATGACGCAAAATTTGACTACCGCATCTAGACGCATCAAGTTGTTTTGACAAGAAGAGGTAAACATTCTTTTTAAAACTACAAAGGCATTTTTTAGTAGAAATTTGTAGTATGGAAGAATAAAGTAGGGCTTTGTTATGAATTTTCAAGGATAGAAAGAAATTGCGTTGTCAAGTAATGTGCCTAGGTGGAGCATTCGGAGCAACCAATCGACGTAAAATTTAGGATAGGAATTGAGCATTATTACCTTAGTAGAAGATATGCTTGAGGACAAGCAGATATAAAGACACGATAACTGTTGGTGTGAAGTAAATGGATGGAAAATAGATAAAATGTGAGGATGTCTTCATCACAACCCTTAAGAGTGACCACAAGGGCAACCTCAGCCAACGCAAGCTATGCGATCATGCTACATACACTTGAGCCTAACTCTAGGACGTATGCAGTGTATCCGCGATAGCGCCGAAGCCTATGCCTAAGCTTCCATAACCCGCTCACGTGCTCTTGCCGCATGAGCATGATAGCCGCATACCACCGTATCCTACTTATTGGACGCATGCAATATCCTCTCCGTAGGGTGCATACGCTGTGTGATAGCAAATGGAGTTTATTCATAAGTTCCCCATTCTTTCCTATGCGTTCCAATCCACTCTCCCAAGACTTAGATTTCGATTTTAAACTACTCTTCCAAGTATGCCTAAATGATGAATGATGCGCTCATAAGACAAGGTAATCACATAAACCTGGCTGACGCAGGATTATTCCTCTCTCTAGTGAACACTAGCTTACATTGCTTAATGCGACCAACCACTTATCCTCCCCAGCAGTTAGTTGTTGTTGACTTTACTCATAGAGAAGTATTGCTACAGCTTCACACTAAGAAAATAAGGTTTTCTCACAACACTCATGCAACGCTCAACTCCCGGTGGTTTGCTACATGCTTTATATTCATATGCCGCATGATTAAGTATATGATACTCTAGCAATCTCACTAGGTGATTCAATGAAAGTTAAGAATACGAAGTAATGAAGATGGAGATGGAATCAAAGGAAACATAGAAATGCATTGATCACATAATGTATTAATTTCTTAGTCTAAAATGTAATACAATACAATATAAGAAAAGAAAAGAAAATGAAATGACCAGCTGGAAGCAATGTCTTGCTTCCAACGGATGTGTGTCAAGGCTGCTGGTGGTGCCATGGAAGGGTGGTGGAGCTGACTCTCTCGAGATCTAGCTCCAACGAAGGCTCCGGTTGTCACTCGAAATTGATGAAGGAGATGAAGAACTCTTAAGCTGTCTTCTAACGCGTTCGTCTGGATCATAAAGATCCACCCAAAGGTAGGAAACCTTGGGTGAAAACCCTAGATGATTTGAAATTCTACTCAGCGGCTTCTATTTATAGAGCTTGATCGCCGACAACATTAATGGACCTACTCTGATTTTGACATTAGCGGCGTATTGGTCCTTTTCTGAATCTCGACTGCTAACGGCATGGTAGGTGAAATGTCAATATCATCTTTTGATTTTCCCGAGATATGCGTTAATGCTTCCATTCCACCAACCTTGCGGTGATCCTGCTATTATGTTTATCATCATGTAGTCGCAATGTTGAAATGACCGCAATCGCCTGGTTACCACAACTTCTACACAATGACCGCAATCGCTTAACGATCGCAACTTCTATTCGATAGACGCATGCAGTTGATTACCGAAACACCCATGCATTGAATGTATGCGTTTTCATTTGCGATGGAGAATTTCTCCGCATATGGTCGTCTATGCGATAGCCTGTCTTCCGTGTCTGTGTCCGATTCCTGCATTAGCTAAAAAGATATACAATTGAACACATAATAACGTATAATAGTGGGTTAGTCGAGATTCTTAATGCTGAATAACACAAACTCATTTTCTCCTGAATTCCTAACATAATTGTCGCATATTATGCTTAACAGCCCTCATAATTCTAAATAAAAGACCTAAGATGACGTGGATTTCTACATGTCATCATGCCCCAATTGAGAAACAAGTGTCGCCTCGGCCGAATACAACCCATTTATGGCCCATGAGGGTTGTGGGCATACGTACATCACTTCATGACATAGACCAGAGAGTGTTTATGATGGAGCATACATTGAACGATTTGTAGTCAGACTAAAAAGATGTGAAGTCTGACTTGATTGTCCTTCAAGTCAGTGTACAAACAATCACCAGCTTATTGTGGTCCTTGTTTGGGTACGCAATATTATATTGAACTTGTTTTAACGTGAATATATAACATGTAGTGTTTGATCTAATGTACTTCGCAAACGATGTAAGGTTTATGCATGAATTCCACTGAGACCAGTGACCCCATTCATCTACCATCCACCGAGTCCCGTGACCCCATTCCTCCCCCTTCCATTGAGTTCAATGTCCCCATTCCTCCACCTTCCATCGAGTTCTATGACCCCATCTATCCACCATTCACAGAGTTCATTAACCCCATCCATCCACCATCCACAAAGCCCATTCACCCCATCCCTCCACCATCCGCAGAGTCCATTGGCCTCATACATCCACCATCCACCAAGCCTGACCGCATCCCTCCACTCCCATCGGAACCAGTGACCCCATCTCTACACTCTCCATAGAGTCCATTAACCCCATCCTTCTCCCCTTCATAGAGTCTAATGACCTCATGCATCAACCTTCTACCGCATCTAGTGACCCCATCCCTCCACCATTCACCATGCCACACTCCTCATCGTTATAGTATCCACCACTCTCCCCGAGATACTATATCTTTCTATGTTGCTTCCCGAGATACCACCCTTTCCCCAATTGACACTATTACGTCCTGAGTTGCTTCCACCACAAGCATTGAAGAAGTTTAGGATTAAGATTCAGCCCAAGGTGAAGGACAACCTAATGTGAAGGACGAGCCTGATGTGAACGACGAGCCTGTGGCCTTTGATGGGAAATAGAGACAAACAAGTAGGAAGAGGAAGCCAACACAATCGTATGCCCCTCAAGTGACACGACTAGGGTGGCAGGGAAAAAGAAAAAATACATTCAACTATGTTAACATCCGAATGACATCATCCTCTATGATCCAACACATGTTATTCCAGAGGATGTGATGAATGTGTTCACGGTCTACTTGACCAGCACGTATATGGTTCCTCATTGGTCAAGTAATAAAGTCATCTTCAGGAAAAATTGCACAATGAAGGAGTTGTTCCTTGAGCTAACACGTGACAATTATTGGGTTGAGAACAACATATGGTAACATCTTCATTACATTTGTATGCTTGTTATTTACTATTTCCACTCATTAACTGAACTTATATATTATAGATTCTCGATGCTTTATTCATGTTTCTCTGCTGGAAGTTTAATAGCTGGCAGAAGATATGTGCTCATCGGTTCACAACATTGCCACATGGAATATTGGTATATATTATAGATGATTTAAATTTTGCACGATTGATATACACTTAACCTATTGTTATCTATTTTGTAGAGTCACTTGAACCTACAGGGTCTAGATAGCTTGTTTCATGCCATATATAAGAAAACACGTGAAGAAGCTACTAAAGTATGGTAGAAAGAGCATGTAGATGTCGATTACATGCTCGAATTTGTAGTTGAACATCAGCCTGGATGGGTAGATGTCGATTACATATATAGCCCACTCAACTACAAACAACACTGGATTATGTTGATGACAGACTAGAAACTTGGGCACATCCTTTTGTATGACTCACTCCCCAAGTATATCACACATAAGGATCTGGTATCATTCCTAGGGCCCCTATGCTTCACTCTCCCTTCACTAGCACATTTCTGCAACTTACACGCTACAAATAAACCTTGCAAATAGTCCTTGGAGGTTGAGTCGTGTCAGTATAGGCTTCCTACAAGGGTCAGATACACTAGATTGGGGGATAGTTTGTCTTATGTTCTTTGAATACTTGGTGATCGAGTCTAGTCTAAAGAGTTCAGCAAGATAAAATTCATGATTTTAGGTTGCAATATGGTGTTCTGGGTCGATCAGTTTTTTTATTAGATATTTCTATGTAAATTTTGACAATTTTTATAAATGTATGAACCTGTTAATTTGATATGAGCAATTCGTATATTTCCACATCTTATATGAGCAATTTTCCACATCATGCAACTGTATGTGTATCGAGTGTACATGATTTTAGGTGTCGTCTATCAAGTATCATGCATCAAGCATCGAGTAAATGCATCGAGTATCGAGTAACTTGCATCGTGTATTGGGTAACTTGCATTGAGTATTGTATAACGAGTATCGTATATCGAGTGAAGTTATCGGATTGAGTATTTTTTATTGAGTATTTTCGAGTAATCATGTATCGAGTAACATGCATCGAACAGCGAGTAACGAGTAAAATGTATCGAGTATCGAGTATTTATCAGAAAGTCTTTACTTTACATAATGAACAATATAATGCAGAGTATTAAATTATGAAGTATTTATCATAATGTTATACATTATTTGACATTGATTGTGTTTAGGTCCCTTGAGTCTTGATCCTTGTCCGTTTGTTGCATTTGGACGTGTCAAGTGGTTCGTTGCACTTTTGGCTATTATGTCCCAGTTGGCAACACCATCAACATTTATTTAATGTGACATGTTTTCTATATAATTGTATCTTGTTTACCCTTCGACTACCAACCTGTACCACTTTTTTCGGTGGGAGTATTTCTACCTCGGTACACCCTGGTGGCTTTTTCCATTTGGATACATGACCAAGTGGGTTTATGACTTCGTGAATGATAGCACTAGATAATCAATACTGTAGAATCTATTGCCTAGAGTAAACAAATTGATATTGTGCTCTCTAGTTGCAGCAATAGAGTGCGAACATAGAATCTCCAAACACTGAAATTCCTGCATACTTTGAATGTGTCGATGTACTATTAGACCATATTGTTCACCTCTCATGAAACCAACCTTGAAGTAGTCCTCTTATGTATTCTAGCAACGAAGTTATTGGTAACACTCGGAATTCTTTGGTAATAGCATCGAAGCATTCGACACTATTGCTGGTCATGTTATCACATCGATTCCCGAAGTGGTAACACCGTGCCCATCGCTGAATATCAGCATCCTCCAAATATCTTGCAAGTGAACCATTGTTGTAGTTCACTATTTGGACCCAATGGGCTATTGGGTTTTATGTCCTAAAACTCGTGGATTGTTAATAATAAACTTATTATGTTATCAATAAAGATGTTATTGAGGTTTTATTCAATAAAGTTATTATTGAATGTATGAATTTCTTATTTAATTTTAGAAAGAACCTAAATTCAATAAACTAAAGATCCATGGCTATTATATGAATACTTGAACTTTATGTGGTAACATAAAGATAGATCATGTTCGAGTAAATAGCCAAAGCGATCTATAGTATATGAATAAGGTTGGGTGCCTTATTCTAGTAACAATATCGGATGCAGACACTCTATATTTGTTACAACTTTTTGCAAAGTGCTACAAACGAAGTGATCCGGATTCGTTCATATAGTGACATGAGGAGCAGGGGTGTCCTATGCAATGAGTTTGCAAAAGATCGGATGAAGAAATAAGTCATGCTTACTATATAACGCTGCTTACTGTTTATGACTCACTATTTCAAAGCGACGACCTAGGTAACTTGATATTAATCTAGAGCTAACTATAAACTCCTATTTATTCGAGATTATCCTTAAATTTGCATGGGTGAGGGTTGGTGCGGGCAATAGAGCAAATTTGGGGGCTGTGTCTAACCTTAACTCATTTTATTTCAATTTTTCATATCTCGCATTTCATTTTAATTTTGCTAAATTCTACTATTGCATCCTCATCGAATCATTTCTCTAATCTTAACAGCCTTTAAGGTTCCACAATAAATCTCATATAAAAATCAAACAATCACTCAATTGAGACTTGTTATAAAAGGTCAGTTTTCAATCAAAGCCATGTATATTTGAAACACCAAGACACGAATCTTTTTTGTAAATCGAAAAGTACCCGAAGAAGTTTTATCCTACTCCCATCTCATCTTCTCTATACTCTAACTCAGTCATCAGCACGAGACATATTGTTATTTCATATCAAAGAGCAACACTATCTAGTAGTGCCCAAAACTCACACACACAAAATATAAAGGGCATCGGTTTTATCTAGAGGGCTGGCTTTCATATCCGACCGCCAAGAACCTATCACTTCTTTTGTTGCGGGCCCTAACTAGACACAGCGGAGGTAGCTCTTTTCATCTCTATCCATGCAAACACATAGCCTATTTTTTTTGCAGGCACACCGTTGATGCCTCCTTTTTTTTGTTAGAAGAGAAAGGCAACTAGTATGGTTCTTTTTATTTTTTTTTTCACATGCTAGGCCGCTATTTTTCACTATTTTTTTCACATGCTAGGCTGCTATTTTTCACACGAAGAGAAAATACAACATATATTTTTTCATGAATCTAAAGTACTCTAATTAGGTTAATTTCAAAGAATAAGCATGTAATTAAATTAACTACAAATGGATAGAAAAAAATACAACCTTTGTAGACTCAAGCCTTCTCCAAATTAGCTTCAATCACCTCATAAACAGTTCGTAGACTACCACGAGAGTTTTTCCGACTATTTTTCGGCCTTAGAATGGGATGGTGGGATTTGGTAAGTGATTAAGTCGGAGAGGAAAAGACTAAGTATTTGAGAGAAAATAAGGGTTGAGATTATCAAATAATATCATAAAATTCCACTTGGCCAAGAGTTGGAAAAAAAGCATAAAACTCTTCCTTTTAAGGGTGATTTCATGCAAAACATGCAACTTCAAATTTGATGAGAATTTGATACTAAAAAATCCACTAACAAAAAGTAGGATTAGTAGGGCAAGTGTCTACAATTGAAGACAACACTTAGCAATGCAAATATATGCAAATGTTGGATTTTTCCACTAACTTGGTCAAAGATCAAAGTCTGACTCTCAAAGTCCAAAGTAAACAATTTTAACTTTAAACGTCAACATTTTGACTTTCATTGTATTTTTCACCTAGTCAACAGTTTGACTTTGATGCAATTTTGACCTAGTCAACTATTTTCACTTTTTTTTACAATTTTGACCAATTCCATTTAATTTCAAAATTAATTCTAATAATTGTTTTTGCAATTAAATTAATATTAAATAATTAATTAAACAATTTTATTAATTTTATTTAATATTAAATCCAACACTAATCCCAATTCATAATCTTGATATTTAAATCTTTCTTATTTAAATATCTTCTATTTTCTCTTTCTTTAATGTTTGATTCAAAATTAAACATTAAGTTAAATATATCGTATATATTTAACGCTCTGCTCCAAACATTGAATTCGAACACTTCAAATTCGTTCGTCACGTTATTCTAAGGTTTACTCTGATATGAGCTACTTGGGGGATCTCATGAACCTACAGATCATGGGGTTCAATAATTTGAAATTAACCGGCTAAACTCTTTAACCTAATTAACCACAATTCATTAACTACTGGGTCACTCCACTAAAATCCAGTAGGTGCACTCCCTTCACTGTAGATATATTGTGTCCACTTGATATAACCATGATTAGTACGTTCACCCTTCACAGGTTGTTCGTAATAACGACTGAGTCAAAAACTATTTTACCTCCGAGATTACATCTTGCTCCTTACGTTCCATTGATCCTCTATTAATCGACTTATTGGTAGAAAGATGTCCCATTGGTAGAAAGATGAACCATTGGTTTATGATCCCATCACTAAACCGAGTCACTCTCAGGCCAATAAGAGAGTGAGACCCCTTGTTCAAGATCCAGAACCAACACTTAGGGAACAACCTCTCTACTATCCATAAAAGTGGGTAGGAGTAAAATTCGTCTTGCTAGCTATCTACCCGATCTTACCCTTGAAATAGGAGGCTTATTGAGCCAGTGCTGTTGAGTCAACCCTTGACAATGGGTAGAAATACAAGTTATAATAGCTCAAATAAGTAAAAGAATGAAAGAATGTGATGGTAAAATAAGCAATATCATGTCCAAAGGCACTAAACTGAAAGGAATTGCGATCGCAAGCGCCCATCGCATAAAAACAATTAATTTATTTATTTTGTTCAGGAAAAATGTGATGGTGCAAGTAAAATTGTGATCCAAAGGAACAAGGCGTCAGTGCACTTGAAGATTACGATCGCAAAGTCATGCGATCGTATGCGATCGTGAGAAGTTTCTTAAAAAGGTGGCCACATAAAGACTGCACATGAAGGTGACGGCATAATAAATCATGATCGGACAAAAAGCTGATAACGGTCGAATCTGAATTTAGTTGACAAGCCGTTAAAGCCACGTTGTAGCAAGTACACTCAACCTTCGGTGACCATTAATCGACGCATCAGAGCAGGAGAATTAATACCGCCCATAATTGCAATCATTAGAAAGGAAGGCTGCTTCTCCTTGAGCTCTATAAATACCAAAGGCCACCAGTGTAAAGGGGGTTAAGAAGAGAGAGAGTTAGTAGTCCGTTCACGCACATACTCGTACATATACCTAGAGAACGAAGAAGAAAAAGGAGACGAGGAAGTCGAGAGATCATTCCCGGACAGATCGAGAGACTACCAGAAAGCGTTACAAGGGAGAGAGGGCCAACACTTGCAAGAGCAAGAATATACATCTAGAATAGAGTTGGAGTGAAAAAGAACATTGTAAAAGGCCAAGGGAAGCAAGACATTGCTTACCGGGCTTCTTATCTCTCAATTCCATTTGATATTTTATATTCAGTACGTTATTTACTGAAAATGGAAATATCATTTCAATCTATGTTCATTCTCTCCATACATCGCATGAGTAGCTAAATTTCTGAATGGGTTGAGAAGTACTTAGCTAGCATGACTTAAGATTTACATTTTATGCGATCATCTTGTCTTATGTATGCATCATTTACCCTTTAGATATTCTTGAGAGAGTAGTCTAAAGATAGAATCTAGACTTGAGAAAGTCAAATTAGAATCTAGGCTTGAGAGAGTTAGATTATAATTGCATAAGCAAGAAATTGAAACTTTGACATAAGTTCTATTGCTATTTACACATCGCATGCGCTTACAAATAGGAATGATTTTATACGGTCACCTTGTTTTATGTGTGCATCATTCATCATCACATAGACAAAAATAGAGGCTTAGACATAAGTCCTATCGACTTTTTGTATACACATTGCATGTGTCCTAGAAATAGGAATTATGGCATTCTGCATTGAGAAATGACGTGCTGCTATTTGTAGCATGATCGCATAACTTGTGCATAATCCCCCTTCTCAACCCATTCATCACATACTCATTGTAACTCTGCGATTTCATCAACTCGCATAGGGAAAACATTAATCAAAACACCATCCACTATATTTGTTTTTACCACTGCAAGAGAATCAAAGTGATTGTCGCATATTTACTTAGTAATCCCTATGTTCAACCCTGGACTTACCAGGAAACCTAATGAGGCTTATACTTGGGTCTTGTTAGGAAACCTTGCATGATCACAGCATAACACACATCACCGCAAACTCAAACCATAACACATCACAATTACATGCATCAAGTTTTTGCTTTGTTGCCCGCATCATCTTTGATCGCATCCTTTCTTGCGGCAGACTGATTCCTTTGATTTCGATGGGCTGATCCATTTGATTGCGATGGGCTGATCGAACCGATCGCATGTTTTAGGTTATCGCATAGCTCCATCACAATTATTCACTACGATCATTGCTAAATATCAAGAGGGTAAAAAGTATGAATGAAAGAGTTGGTAATTTTAAAGAGTAGTGGTTATGCAAAAAGTAAGATAAAATCATGAAAGAAAAATATCAAAGGATACTCAAAAAAGGATTCGTCCCTGATGAGTTTGTGTCACATATCAACGTAGGGACTACTCGTTTCTTCTTCATTCTGGATTTCTCAGGTCCACAGAAGTTTTCTCGCGATGAAAGTCTCCTCCATGATACATCTTAACTCTTTGTCCATTGACTTTAAATGCATTGGTCCCTTCTTCATTTGTTAATTCGACCGCACCGTGTGGGAATATTTCTTTAATTATGAATGGTCTGGACCAGCATGATTTCAATTTTCCCGGAAAGAGTCATAGCCTAGAATTGAATAGCAAGACCTTCTAACCAACCTGAAGATTCTTTTCATACAGTCGCTTGTCATGTCAACGCTTTGTACGTTCTTTGTAGATCTTGACATTTTCATACACTTGAAGTCTCCATTCGTCTAGCTCGAATAACTGAAGTTTTCTCTCATCCCTTGCAGTTCTCAAATCAAAGTTCAGCTTCTTTACTTCCCATAGATCCTTATGCTATAATTCCAGTGGTAGATGACATGCCTTCCCAAACACCAACGCATACGCGGATATGCCTATTGGTGTTTTATAGGCAGTCATGTATGCCAACAAGGCATCATCAAGCTTCATGGCCCAATCCTTTCGTGAGGGCTTCACCATCTTCTCTAGAATCAGCTTGATTTCTCTATTAGACACCTCGACTTGGCCGTTTGTCTGGGGGTGATATGCGGTGGCGACCTTATGATGGACATTGTACTTGAGCAGTAGTTTTTTAATGATGCCATTGACAAAGTGGGAGCCTTCATCAGTTATTATGGCACGTGGGGTGCCAAAACAAGTGAAGACGTTTCTTTGTAAGAATCTGAAGACTGTCACCACATCGTTTGCGACGCATGATATCTCAATCAACTTAGAGACATAATCGACGGTCAACAGAATGTACTTGTGACCATTTGATGGTGGAAATGGTACCATGAAGTCTATGCCCCATATGTCAAAGAGTTCCAATTCTAATATAATGTTCATCGACATCACATTTTTCCCTGAAATATTTCCTGTGCGTTGGCACTTGTCGCATTTCATAGAATAGTCTCGCGCATCTTTAAATAGATTTGGCCAATAATACCCACTTTGTAACACTTTTGCTGCTGTGTGTTGTCCCCCGAAATGTCCACCATAGGATGAGTCATGGCATTGAAAAAGTATGCGCTGAAAAGCAGTCTCTGGCACACAGAGTCGCAAGATCTGGTCTTGTCCCCTTCTGTAAAGATTCGGCTTGTCCCAGTAGTAGGATTTACATTTATGCATGAGCTGGTTCTTTTGGTGGGCTGTGTAATTTTCCAAAAATTGCTCACAGGGCAGGAAATTGACAACATTTGCGTACCATGGTAATTCTTCAAGTTTGAACAACTGCTCATCTAGAAAGGATGCGTTCACCTCCGAATGAATACGGTCTACTTCTGGATTCTCTAATCTCGATAGGTGGTTAGAGACCTAGTTCTTTGTTCCCTTGCGGTCAATTATCTCCATGTTAAATTCTTGGAGGAGGAGAACCCATCAGATTAGCCTCCGCTTTGCATCTTTTTTGGTCATTAAATATTTTATTGTCGAGTGGTCGGTGTGAAATATGACTTTGGATCCCGATAAGTAAGATCTAAATTTCTCAAGCGCAAAGATTACAACAAGAAGCTCCTTCTCCATTGTAATGTAGTTTGCCTGGGTGGAGTTCAATGTTCTGCTCGCATATGCGATGGGGTGTAACATTGTCTTTTCCTTCTATGCTAACACTGCCCCCATCGCATAACCGCTGGCATCGCACATTAGCTCAAATGGCTTTGTCCGGTCAGGTGCGATCAAAATAGGTGCGGTAATTAATGCGTTCTTCAGTACTTTGAATGCGTTGAGGCATTGTGAATCAATGTCAAAAGTTATGTCAGCCTCTAGCAATGCACTCAATGGTCGAGCTATCTTAGAGAAGTCCTTCACAAATTGACGGTAGAATCCTGCATGTCCCAAGAAACTCCTTACAGTCTTCACATTTGCTGGAGGTGGAAATTTTTCAATGGCCTCAATTTTTGCTTTATCCACCTCTAGCCCCTCCTTGGAAACCTTGTGCCCAAGCACAATTCCTTCGTTAACCATGAAAGGACATTTCTCTCAATTCAGCACTAGGTTGGTCTCTTCGCATCTTTTTAGTATCCTCTTCAAGTTTTTCAGAAAGACTTCACATGTTTGCCCATAAACTGAGAAATCGTCCATAAAGATTTCTACTGAATCTTCGAGATACTCAGAGAAGATTGCCATCATGCACCTCTGAAACGTGTTTGGCGCATTGCATAATCCTAATGGCATGCGGCGAAAAGAGAACGTTTCGTATGGGTAGGTGAATGTGGTCTTTTCTTGGTCTTCTGGTGCAATCATTATCTGGTTGTAGCCCGCATACCCGTCAAGAAAACAGAAATAGTCATTTCCTACTAGTCGGTCTATCATTTGATCAATAAATGGTAAAGTAAACTTATCCTTCTTCGTCGCCACATTAAGCTTCCGGTAGTCCATACAAATCCGCCAGGAAATGACGGTCCTCATGGGTATTAATTCGTTGTTTGCATTTGAGACTACCATCATTTTGCCTTTCTTGGGAACGCATTGCACGGGACTAACCCACGTGCTATCGGCGAGTGAGTATATGATGTCGACGTCCAACCATTTAATGATCTCCTTTTTTACAACCTCCTTCATCGCAGGGTTCAATCTGCATTGATGTTCAATAGAGCCTTTCTGGTTTTCTTCGAGTCGAATTTTATGCATGCAGTATGTTGGGCTAATTTCTCTTATATCTCTAGCGTTCACTCGATTGCTTTTATATACATCTTCAGGATGCTGAGCAACGCATTTTCTTGTTCTCCTGGTAGCACAAAGGATATTATTACTGGCAAGGTTTCATTTTGCCCAAGGAAAATGTATTTCAAATGACTTGGCAAAGTTTTCAGCTCTGAGGTAGGTGGTTGTTCTAAGGAAGGTTTCTGTGTTTTTCTCTATTCATTCAAATTCAAATTTTCTTCATTGTTTACTGTCTCCGTGATTACATGGCAGGTTTCTATGGATGTTGTCGCATCCTCTTCTTCATCTTCTTCTTCGGACTCCACTTCTTCATCGCAATTGTGTTCATTGTCAGACTCTGATAGGCCTTCATCTTCTAGATACTTCATCGCTTTGATGATGTTAAACCTGAGCTTCTTCCCATTGATGTTTATCATGATCTCTCCTTTATGCACATCAATTTAAGCACGATCAGTACATCAAAATGGTCATCCCAATATGATAGGCACATCTTTATCCATTTCATAGTCTAGAATGATGAAGTCTGCTAGTAGAATAAATTTATTGATTGTGACCAAGACATCTTTCAACTTTCCTTCAGGGTGAACTAGGGACCTGTCTGCAAGCTGGAGAGTCACCGTCGTGGGCATCAGCTATCCCACATTCAACTGTTTGAAGATTAAAAGGGGCACTAAATTTATACTCTCCCCAATATCGCATAGTGCTTGACCGATGTAGATCCCGCCAATTGAGCAGGGTATCGTAAAGCTTCCTGGGTTGCGCATCTTCATGGGATTACTGTGTTTGATTTTTGTGTTAATGTCATTGTAGCGAACTTTCTTGTGCTTCTTTTCTTTCACACCATATCTTTAAAAAACTTGGCGTATTTTGGCATTTGCTCTATCGCTTCTGTAAATGGAATGTTGATATGTAATTGTTTTAACATTTTCAGAAAGCGATGATACTAACCTTCATTATTTTGCTTATTCTTCAGTCTTTACGAGAATGGTGGTAGTTGTACCTTCACTAGAGGCTTAGAGGTGGACGCAACTTCAAGTTCCATCATCTCAAGTTCTTCTGATTCATTTTGCATCAACGGTTTCTTTGATTCCATCGCATTCAGATTGGTCCTGCTAGGCTCCTTCCTTTCTTCCGCTGTCATCTTTCCACTTTGCAGGATAACTGCTTGGTAGTGCTCTTTCCCTATGTTCCTCGGGTTATACGGGTGCTGAGTTGAGCTCGACAACATCCCTTACGGTCTATTTTTCAGCTCTCCCGCAATCTGTCCTATTTGGATTTCTAGATTGCGGATGGAAGTCGCCTGGTTCTTGAGGACCGTCTCATTCTTTTCAATATATTGTTTTAATAGGTTCTCTAGAGAGGATGATGGCGATGCTTACAAGCTACTGGCTTTTTGTTGTTGTTGACCCTTAGTTCATTGGAAAAATCCCGGTGGTCCTTCTTTTTGTACCATAGGTTGGTAACCTTGTTATTGGTTATTTTTCCAAGCAAAATTAGGGTGGTTTCTCCACCGGGGGTTAATTGTATTTGAGAAAGGGTTGTTCTTGACAAAGTAGATTGACTACGATTTTCGTGGACACTCTTCAATCGAATGCGATTCTCCACATGTTGCACAACCGGGGCTCGTCTGTTCAATTGCGTTGACTTGCCCTCTTTGCGTTCTAGGATTGTTAATTGTGATGCCCTATAACAAATTTATCATCGCACTCATTTGATTTTGCAAAGATGTGATGGCCCCGTTATTTACGTTACCTTCTCTAGTTTTTATTCGTTGATCGCTTTCTTTCTAATCCTCATGATTTTTCGATATGTGATCAAGAATGTTTTTACCCTCATAATAAGTCTTGTCTAGCAGACCTTCTGCTGTTGCCGCATTGGCAGCTGTCTGTGATTCATGATTTAATCCATGGTAGAAAATCTTAATCTGGAGGCAGTCTGGCAGTCCATTGTGCAGAAAATCTCGCACTAATCTTTTAAACCTCGCCCATGTGTCGTGAGCGATTCTTCTTCTTCTTGTTCAAAATTTGTGATTAACTTCCTTCTTCTTGCATTCTTTGTAGGAGGGAAATATTTCTTCATGAACTTCTCGACAACCCGTTCCCACGAAGTTATCTCCCCTGGTTCGAGGGAATATGCCCATTTCCTTGCTTTATCGCATAATGAAAATGGGAATAGCGTGAGTCAAACTTCTTCAGTGGAGATATTTGGGAACAAAAGTGTTACAAATTTCAATAAAGCTCCGGAGATGGGCGTGCGGATCTTCGCCACGTTGTCCTCCAAACTGTCCAGCTGTCTGGATCATTTGTAACATAACCGGCTTCATCTCAAACCTTGATCTGTCCAAAGGTGGCCTCATGATTCCTGGGGAGAAATCATACAAGTTAGATGATGCATAGTCCCGGATGGGTCTATTGCGATCATTCGCCAGGAGAATTGGATTTTCCATCATGTTGTTTGCATTTGTGGCTCATTCTTCCAATTGTTCCGCCATCCTAGGAGTTCTTCCTTGTTGTTGTCGGTGGTTGTTTCTCAGTTTTCTTCGAAATGTTCTTTCGATCTCTTGGGTCATAGATGGGATCAAGAGCGTGTCCTTCGCTCATGCGACGCCTGCTTCTTCCCTTACCGAAGGAATGGCAGTGCATAGAGATCGAAAGCTGCAAAGAAAATCAAAGAGGTTGTTGTAAGCACAATATGTACCGTAGTCCCAGGCAACGGCACCAAAAACTTTGTGCGTGTAATTGTGATGTGTTATGGTGCGAGTTTTCGGTGATGTGTGTTTTGCAGTGATCATGCAAGTTTTCCTAACAAGACCCAAGTATAAGCCTCATTAGGTTTATTAGTAAGTCAAGGGTCGAACACAGGGACTACTAAGTAAATATGCGACAGTCACTTTGATTCTCTTACAGTGGTAAAAACAAATGTAGTGAATGGTGTTTTGATTAAGGTTTTCCCTATGCGACAGAGTTGAATGTAGAGTTAATGAAATCATAGAGTTACAATGAGTATGCAATGAAGGGGTTGAGAAAGGGTTTAGCTAACATTTCCTAAGATTATGCACAAGTTATACAATCATGCTACACACAAATAACAGCCCATCATTTCTCAATGCAGAATGCCATAATTCCTATTTCTAGGACACATGCGATGTGTATACAAAAAAGTCGATAGGACTTATGTCTAAGCCTCTATTCTTGTCTATGCGATGATGAATGATGCACACATAAAACAAGGTGACCATATACAATCATTCCTATTTCTAGGGCGCATGCGATGTGTAAATAGCAATAGAACTTATGTCTAAGTTTCTATTTCTTGCTTATGCGATTCTAATCTGACTCTCTCAAGCCTAGACTCTAATCTGACACTCTCAAGTCTAGATTCTGTCTTTAGAATATTCTCTCAAGTATATCTAAAGGGTGAATGATGCATACATAAGACAAGATGATCGCATAAAATGTAAATCTTAAGTCATGCTAGCTAAGTACTTCTCAACCCATTCAGAAATTTAGCTACTCATGCGAAATATGGAGAGAACGAACATAGATTGAAATGAGATTTCAATTTTCAGTAAATAAAGTACTGAATACAAAATATCAAATGGAATTGAGAGATGAGAACTCCAGTAAGCAATGTCTTGGTTCCCGTGGCCTTTTACACTGTTCTTTTTCACTCCAACTCTGTTCTACATGTATATTCTTGCTCTTGCAAGTGTTGGCCCTCTCTCCCTTGTAACGCTTTCCGGCAGTCTCTCGATCTGTCTGGGAATGATCTCTCGGCTTCCTCATCTCCTTGCTCTTCTCCGTCCTCTAAGTATATGTACGAGTATGTGCGTGAACGAACTACTAACTCTCTCCCTTCTTAATGCCCTTTACATTAGTGGCCTTCGGTATTTATAAAGCTCAAGGTCAAGCAACCTTCCTTTCTAATTATTGCAATGATGGGCGGTATTAATTCTCCTACTCTGATGCGTCGATTAATGGTCACCGAAAGTTGAGTGTACTTGCTACAGTGTGGCTTTAACGGCTTCTCAACTAAATTCAGATTCGACCGTTATCAGCTTTTCGTCCCATCATGATTTATTCTACTGTCACCTTGATGTGCAGTCTTTATGCGGCCACCTTTTTAAGAAACTTCTCACGATCGCATAAGATCGAATGACTTTGCGATCGTAATCTTCAAGCGTGATGATGACTTGTTCCTTTGGATCGCAATTTTACTTGCGCCATCGCATTTTTCCTGTACAAAATAAGTAAATTAACTATTTTTATGTGATGGGCGCTTGCGATCGCAATTCCTTTCAGCTTAGCGCTTTTGGACATGATATTGCTTATTTTACCATCGCATTCTTTCATTATGTTACTTATTTGAGCTGTAATAACTTGTATTTATACCCATTGTCAAGGGTTGACTCAACAGCACTGGCTCAATAAGCCTCTCATTTCAAGGGTAAGATCAGGTAGATAGCCAGAAGGACGAAGGACGAATTTCACTCCTACCCACTTTTAGAGATAGTAGAGAGGTTATTCCCATAAGTGTTGACTCTGGATCTTGTACAAGGGGTCTCACTCTCTCATTGGCCTGAGAGAGACTCAGTTTAGTGATGACATCACAAACCAATTGTTGATTATGACTTTCTCTAATGGGACATCTTTCTACCAATAAGTCAATTAATAGAGGATCAGTGGGATTTAACGAGCAAGATGTAATCTCAGGGGTAAAATAGTTTTTGACTCAGTCGTTATTACGAACAACCTATGAAGGGTTAACGTACTAATCATGGTTATATCGAGCAGACACTATATATCTACAATGAAGGGAGTGCAACTATTGGACTTTAGTGGAGTGACCCAGTAGTTAATGAATGGTGGTTAATTAGGTTAAAGAGTTTAGCCGGTTAATCTTGAATCATTGAAGCCCGTGATCTGTAGGTTCATGTGGTCCCCCTACTAGCTCATATCCGAGTCAACCTTAGAACAGCATGACAAATGAATTTGAAGTGTTCGAATCCAATGTTTGGAGCAAAGCGTTAAATATATGCGATATATTTAACCTAATGTTGAATTTTGAATCAAACATTAAAAAAAGAGAAAATATGAGATATTTAAATAAGATTTAAATATCAAGATTATGAATTGGGATTCAAACAGATTGGAATTAGTGTTGAATTTAATATTAAATAAAATTAATTAAATTGTTTAATTAATTATTTAATATTAATTTAATTTTAAAATAAATATTAGAATTAATTTTGAAATTAAATGAAATTGGTCAAAATTGTAAAAAAAAAAAAAAAGTCAAAATAGTTGATTAGGTCAAAATTGCAACAAAGTCAAACTGTTGACTAGGTCAAAAATACAATGAAAGTCAAAATGTTGACTTTTAAAGTCGAAATTGTTTACTTTGGACTTTGAGAGTCAAACTTTGATCTTTGACCAAGTTAGTGGAAAGATCCAACATTTTTTAGTGGGAAATTGCAACATTTGTATTGCTAAGTGTTGTCTTCAATTGAAGACACTTGCCTCACTAATCCCATTTTGTGTTAGTGGATTTTTTAGTATCAAATTCTCATCAAACTTGAAGTTGCATGTTTTGCATGAAATGACCTTTAAAAGGAAGAGTTTTATGCTTTTTTCCAACTCTTGGCCAAGTGGAATTTTATGATATTATTTGATAATCTCAACCCTTATTTTCTCTCAAATACTTAGCCTTTTCCTCTCCGAATTAGTCACTCACCAAATCCCACCATCCCATTCTAAGGCCAAAGAATAGTCGGGAAAACTCTCGTTGTGGTCTACGAACCGTTCGTGAGGTGCTTGAATCTAATTTAGAGAAGACTTGAGTCTACAAATATTGTATTTTTTCTATACCTTTGTAGTTAATTTAATTGCATGCTTATTCTTTGAAATTAACCTAATTAGAGTATTTTAGATCCATGAAAAAATATCTGTTGTATTTTCTCTTCGTGTGAAAAATAGCAGCCTAGCATGTGAAAAAAATAGTGAGAAAATAGCGGCCTGGCATGTGAAAAAAATAATAAAGAGAATCATACTAGTTGCCTTTCTCTTTTAACCAAAAAATGAGGCATCATCGGTGTGCCTGCAAAAAGATAGTCGATGTGTTTGCATGGATATAGATGAAAAGAGCTACCTCCGCTGTGTCTAGTTAGGGCCCGCGAGAAAAAAGTGATAGGTTCCTAGCGGTCGGATGTGAAAGCTAGCCCTCTAGGTAAAACCAATGCCCTTATATTTTTTGTGTGTGAGTTTTGGGCACTCCTAGATAGTGTTGCTCTTTGATATGCAATAACAGTATGTTTCGTGTTGATGACCGAGTTAGAGTATAGAGAAGATGAGATGGGAGTAGGATAAAACTTTTTCGGGCACTTTTCGATTTACGAAAAAAGTTTTGTGTCTTAATGTTTCAATGTTTCATTTATACATGGCTTTGATTGAAAACTAACATTGTATAACAAGTCTCAATTGAGTGATTGTTTGATTTTGATATGAGATTTATTATGCAACTCTAAAGACTGTTTAGATTAGAGAAAGGATTTGATGAATTGAGTGAACGGTTTCTTGTCAATTTCCATGACTGAGTGTTATAATCTTGCTCAGGACAATCAAGTCTTAAGTTGGGGGTGTTTGTTAGCTCTCAAAATGAGCTAAGTTTATGGCCTTAACTTTCCTATATTTGGATAATTCTTGTGCTTTATTTGTCTTATTTTGTAGGAGAATTGACCCCATGGAGCAAGTACGTTGCAAGGATGAAGAATCAAGCAAAAAGGAAGGACAAACTGGGAGTCAAATGCACCAAATTAAGCTGAGATGACAAAGGACTATTCTGCCCTATTTCAGCGTTGCAACGCTCTTCATAAGCCTAAGTCCAATGCTCATTGAACGCTGGGAGGTAGTAGCAATGGGTGCAGGGCAGCATTGCAGCATCACAATGCTCCAGAGTTAGATCATCACCACTGCTGTAACGCCGTCTGACACTTGACTCCAACACTAAGGGACAGAATACTGAGCGTTGCAATGCTCTTTCAAAGTGTTGCAACAATACAAAGATTAGAAGTTCAACGTCGTATGTGCGCAACCCAACGTCAGAGGGAGTACTATGACGCCTCCTTGACGCTCTCCAATTTGCGCCGCAGCATTGCAACGCTATTTCTAAGCATTACGACGCTGCGAGAAGCCTATAAATAGGACGTTCGGGTCCAACCTTCAAGACACCCTCAATACAATTCAGAATAGAGTAAAATTCAAGTGTTAGTTGATGCGTTATTTTATGAAGTGAAATTGTGGATGAATTGCGATGGTGAAAAATTCATTGAGCACTCAAGTTTTCTCAGTGGAATCCAAGTGTAAACCCCACTGAGTTCCTGGTAAGTCTAGGGTCGAACTCAGGGACTTGTGAAAACAGGTTGCGATGGTAATTTTTAGAAAACTTTGCTGTAACTGGTAACTCAATTAATTATTGGTTTATTGTTGATTGCAGTAATAAAAATAAACAAATGCAGCCGATTTGAGAAAAATTTGATTGTGTGATAGATGCACTGAGTATGCGGATGAACGAGTTGAGAAGGTCTTTAGCTAGCGTTACTTGGGAATGCATCAGACTATGCAATCATGCTACAACCATGCACATCAAGTCATTTTTTAATGCAAATGCAATGCTCCTAAGTCTAGGATGCATGTATTGAATGCAAAAGTGTCCATAGAGCTTATTCCTAAGTCTCTACTCTTGTCCTATGCGATGATGCAAGATGTATAAAGGCAAGGTGACCGCACACAATCATATCCTATCTCTAAGATGCATGTGATGCATTAATAGCAAACATTGCTCATTCCTAAGCTCCTATCTCTTGACTATGCGTTCTAATCTGACTTACCCGAGCCTAGATTCTAACCTGACTTTCCCAAGCCTAGATCCTATCCTTAGACTACCCTCCTGAGTATCTTTAATGGATGAATGAAGTATACATAATACAAGATGATCGCATAGAATGAAGATTCCCAGTTGTGCTACCTAAATGCTTCTCAACCCATTCAATAGATTTAGCTACTCATGCGTAAATAACAGAGAATGAACAGATATAGAGGAGTAAATTCCATTTTTATAAATCAGTTTAAGTACAAAATAACAATGGAAGAATAAGGTAGAGAGCCTAGTAGCAATTCCTTGCTAACTGAGGCTTTTACACTGTCAATCTCTATTCAGTTCAAAAGATATTCCTGCTTCCGCAGGAGTCGGCCCTCTCTCTATTCTTGAAGCTTATGACGCTCTCCAAAGCTTACCGGAACGATTTGTTGGCACAACCTTCTTTTCTCACGTCCGCCTTAAAATAAAAGAAAATCTAAGAACAAGGCTAAACTATGAATAGAACAAGTGAACTCGTGAGATGGTGAACCCCTTTTCTGAAGGATGCCTCTTATATTTATAGAGCTTCAAGGTGAAGGCGGCTTCTCTCTTATGATTGCTCAAATGGGATGGCTTTAATTCCCTGACTATTGCGCCGAATATTTATCACCGAAAAGCTGAATGTACTTGTTATTCTTAGCGGCTGTCAGCTTAATTTGGATTTGACCGTCATCAGCTTTCTATCCCATCGCTATTAATTATGCATTTCACCCAGATGCGCCAACCAAGTTGCGTCGACCAAGTTGCGGCAATCCTTCTTGAACAAATGTTTGCGAACAAAATCACTGTAAAGCCTTGCGGTAATGCTGCACTCGACCAGTGATTTCCTATGATAGCAATTTCCGCCTTGCGTCAACGCATATTCTGCATAAAAATACAAAAATCAACTGTTTCTATGCGATGAACGCATGCGACCACAATGTAATAAACTTAATGCTTTTTGGATGCAATCTAACACATTTTATCAATGCAAGCAAGCAATGTTTAAGAACTTAGCACTATGATAACGTGCATTTCTGCTCATTATCATTAGTCTCGTTTTGGGAACCATTGAAGTCGAATTGCTAAGAAATTGTCACCATAGTTAGCCTCGATTCTATTTCGATCATTGCAATTCTGATATGCCTTTTAGGGGCTAGGTAATTTTCTTGGGATAGTTTGTATGTCTTGATTCTTGAACGTTTACTAGTTAAATTTAGTCAATTGTTGTGAACCCTGTGGGTGGATTTATTTTAATATTAATAGAGTTTCTTTGAATTTTTTTGACAAATTAATTATTGAAATTCTTGTATGCAAAATCATTCTAGCCTATGCATTATTCATTGATTAAGTTGAATATATTAGGATCGGATGTTTAGGGTCTAGAATTTTTCTGGTCAAACTCATGTATGCCCTAGTTTAATATTTCCCAATAAATCATGCTATAAGATATGGCTTTTCCGGCTTGTAGTGTGTCTCAACAATTGAACCCTTTTCTTAATACTTTTCAATTTTAACTTGTATGTCGCTTGGAAGGAAAAATTTTAAAATGAATTTGTGATGGTTTGGATTTTTATCCAAATTGGCTAATTGGGCTATTAGAATTTCTAATAGGATGAAGGGTTCACAAGATTGGTAAAATTAACTAGTGCCTAATGATAGAAAATAAAAAGAATACAAACTACAAACTAATCCCAAGATTCTTCCACCAATTTGATTCAACACTTTTCTGTGCTAATACTTGCTTTTATCTATTTGTTTGTCAATTTACTTTACAAAAACACAAAACTATCAAAATCCCTTTTCACGTGGAATTCATAAATTATCCGAATTGATTCAACAGTCTTTGTGGATTCGACCCCGATCTTACTGCTTTACTACGTTTGTGGTACAAGTCTTGGAACCGTGAAAATAAATTACCTTTGCTCGGGCTGGAGGTTGGTTACGATGATGCCAATCTCGGATTCCAAGCACTAGCGTAAGCCCTAGAGCGTAATGCGGTTACGTAAATGTGTTTAGTATGGATTCATCTAGCATGTTTGACTAATTAGGTAATTAAGACCATTGGTTGGATGTCTAATCAATTGGGCTAGGTATAATTATGAACAAGAAGATTGCATTCGAATAACTCGATGAACAAGATTACATTGAGTCATTCTGATTTTCTTCCTCTAAGCTGGAACACTTTGATTGATTGCATTTCTATCTTTTATTTTCTCGCATTTTATTTTCTTGCAATTCAACTTATCTAATCCATACCAAACACCTGCATTGTACCACTTTAACTAAAAATGAGTTTCGATGACCTAATCTTCCTCGCTTCCCTTTGGTTCCACCCCGGAATTGCCATTTGTACTACTAGTTAGTATAAGTTGTTTGTTCAGTGATTTATAAATTTTATTTGATTGGTGATCTTTTGGGAGAAACACCAAAAAGATACTGTCCGACAGTCATCACTTGATAATTTATGTGAATCTGTGCATCAAAAAACCAAAAATCTCAAAGGAAAATCCTTTTGTTCGATTTCTCTATTGCTATCTATTGAATATTATGGTTGGAGAGTAACAATGGCTCATTTTTTAACATATATCGTAGGACTCGACAGCTTTGTGAAGTTCTTATTAACTTAGCTAGTGTCTGGTCTATTGGATCTAATTTCCATTCAAGTTACGATACTTCTTCTATTACGCTAAACTTCTCTACTTTTCTATAATTGTTCTCTCGTATGTTTCTCATATACGCTTCATTTTGGTAATGGAGTATCCTTTATTGAAAAAAACAATCTCAATATAAATATGACATACAATAATATGATCTATAACTTAGTATGGAAGTACAGATAACTTAATTATTAATTGAAATAAATTTTATAAATTTCTATACTTACAAAAATATCCATTGATATAGATCTACATATCAATGAATCTGTAAAATTGAAATCTTGATATCAATATCGACATCATAAATCTATTTATTTATGTTTATGTGTTTTATTATCAATAAATCAAATCGGATTTTAGAGGTTAATAAATAAAACTTGCAACATGTGACATAATATCACGAAACTATATCTAGACGTGAACAAACCTCAAGAAACAAATTTCAAAGTGAGATAGGTCAAAGGTAATGAACATGTAACCTCCTTTGAGGTTAGAGGTTAGAAGTAATTGAAATCTATTTCTGCTACTTTAACATATTGTGGTTTAGGATTCTTTTTTAATTTATTTACAATTTTATTTTTTGCAATTGAGATAGCTCAAAAGTAATTGATATGTATCATCATTACGTCTTAGCCCTTGAAAAAGTAATCCTTATTACCTCCATTGTATACTAAACAAAAAAAAAAGGAAAAAAGGGCTCAAAACGTTGATATATTTATAAGTAGTAGAAATAGATTCAACTTTATTTAACTGTTATCTAAAACATATATATATATATATATATATGTTTTTAGCCTTCACAAGGAATTTCAACCATTTTTCCCTCTATATTAATAAATAATCGAACTCGACCATGTTTAATATCCATTGTTACTGGAGTTCCTGCCAGTAATATGATTATCTGGAAGTCAAGATGTTCTTTTTTGATGATATTTGCGACAGTGTTTGCATCCACGAAGATCAATGCAGACCATGATTTTACTGTTGTCAAACATATGCAAATGAATTTTGTTAAGTAATTAACATTAAAACTATATTAAAAAATGGAAGAAGAACTCAACCAAAATATTATGATAAGATATATTTACAATGGTATGACATCTTGCAATTCTTATATTTGTCTATTTGTTAGAAGTTGATTGGGATGTGTACTTTGTTGTTGATTTGGCAGCTATATTTATAGCTAATATGGTCATGCTGCTCTCTATAAAATAAAGAAATAAATTGTGTTATATTGATTCTACCGCATATCAATGAGAACTAGAAGGAATAACTTTACATGTGTCTACTTTTTGAAAAATGTTAGTTCATATTTTAAATAAAGATTAATCTGTATTAAAAGAAAGACTTTAAAAAAATTACAAATTTTTATGTTTACTTTTAAATCTTCAAAGATTATTATGTATTTTATTTTTAAAATGTACTTAGATCTTCCTTTTTTAAAAAAAGTGGAATATAGTTTCCCTTTTTTTAAAAAAGAAAAAAAGTGGAATATTGTTATGTTTATCTTCCAAATCTTTACAAATTATACTAGATTTTAGACAAACATTTGGTTTTTTTTTTAACGGTAGAGTTTAATGTTCCTCGATTTGAGCAAAGCTAAATAAATATATCGAATAAGATGTCATCATCAACACCATTTTACATTGGATAAAAGAGAAGTATAGTTGAGTAAGAATATATATATATATATATATATATATATATATTTGTTTATAATGTTATGGTTATTTTGATTTTGAAGGCTGATTGTAAAGATGGAAGAAGGATGAAACAAATTCAGGTGGCAGTAAGTTCTAAACATAGAGTTCTACTTTCTAAAGATAAAAGAACTGGAATCTAGGATGTTTTTGGAATGTATTTTCAAGTGTCTAATTTTTTTTTAAAAAAAAAATAGAATATTTGACAGCTACTTAAAAAATTTTTTTGTATTTTCAAATGTATTTTCAACCGTTTTTGTCAAATGTGTTTAAATAAAAATGAGTATTTTGAAATATACTTTTTTTCTCATGTCAATCCAAATGGAAATGTGGGGAGGTGATAATTGTTTTGATCATGGTGCTTTGTTTTTTCTTTTTCTTTTTTCTTTTTAGGCAATTTAGGTTAGTGATTTTTTTTAGGGGGGTTAAAAAAATCTGTTGCCTGAAATTGAGTGAGATAATTGTGCCTTGAAATACAAATATTATAAACTTATGCTTTAAAATATAGGAAAGAAAATACTATGGGTTTTTTATTCTTATAGATGAAGAGTAACAAATATTGCGTATGTTCTAAAGATATATGAAATTCTGTTTTTTTAAGGCTAATTTTTTGTTATTTGCTTTTGATTTGGATTAGTGATTGATTAGTTAGAATACTTTGTTGGAGTTCTTAACATTTGGTCATACAAATACATTGTATTTGATTGATAGAGATAAAGTACAAAATCATAAAAACATAGATGTTTAATAATGTTCAAATAATAAAAAAACAACCAAACAATTAGGATGTTGGTTCGTTGGAGTAGTCTTAACATTAGTCACATAAAATACAAGAAAGACATTGACAAAATACAAAATCATAAAAGATAGATGAACAGTAATTCAAAAGGTAGAAAATAATGGAAAACAACCTTTTAAGATTTGTTGGAGAAGAAAATGAAGTTTAAAAAAAAAGATTAGGATGTAAGGTATTATTCCTTCTAGATTAGATTTAAAATTAGGACGCGTGCGCGCGCACACCTTTTTAAAAACGAATTTTTTCAAAATTTTTAATTTAACATGATCCTCAAGCAAACACATACACCTTTTTAAAAAGGATATTTATCAAAATTTTTAATTTAACATGATCATTTATTTAGTTCCCTCGAGAGAAAAATATTTAAGTACACTCCAAATATATCCTTTGTTTTATAGTTTACGCATTTCTATTAAACCATAGTTTGTCCGGTACAAAATCTTCTCTTTTTAAAAAAATATATATTTATTTTTATTTTTTTGATTGCATGGTTAGATTAGAGGAACAAAAGATGGGATGCAATAACCATATATTCAAGTATTTCTTGTAAAATAAATATATAAAATTTAAAGGATTTTTTTTGTACAGATGGCCTCATTTAGGAAAGTGGCCTTTTGCTGACACCATCCACGTGTGATTTCACCGTTTCACCCCTGAGATGCACCCCGCATGCCTGGGCCTACCAAGGAACTTGATCCACGATTACCTGTCCCTCGATCCTCGATTACTCGTCACTCGATCCTTGTTGGCTCATCACACAATCCTCGATGCACGATAACTCGATACCTAGAGCAAGGTCACTCAATACTTGTACAATCGACACATGTATACTCGATCATCATAGCCACATCATACTTGATACTCGATTAATGTATACTCGATCGTTTTGATTTTTTAAATCCTTAACCCGTTTGAAGTCTATTATTTCACATTTTCAACTCGTTTCTCAGACTATTCTCTCTCATCTTCTGATTTTATATCCCTCAATGGCTGCACTTCTACACTCGAAAGTCTCTTCGTTCTCTCTGCATCAAGTAACATTATTCTCTTTGCTTATATTTTGGCATCATTCGTCTCTTTGTTTGTTATATTTTGTCATCATGCACTTGCATGTTCCTCGATACTCGACCAATACAATTTTCATTTCGGTTTTCATATCTTCCATGTTTGGCTGGAGCTCGAATTTTTTTCATTTCGATTTTCATATTTCTGATATTTCGGACCGTCTAAAGTTTAGGGTTTGAGTAGGATAAGTCATAGAGGTGGAAAATCAAATCAAATGCTCGATAATCCACCATTTAGTCACATGTAATGTAGCATGTAAGGGACACTATGCAGCATGTATCGTGTTTCTAGTATCGAGCAATCGTGTATCATGTATCGTATATTGTGTATCGTGTATTGAGTATCGAGTATCCTATATCGTACATTGAGTATCGTATATCATGTATCAAGTATTGAATAGAATGCTTAATTTCTTATGTTCTTTATTATTCTGTGCAGTACAGCTAGACAATTCAATATTCCTCCCCAGGATCGTTTCCCAAGCCAAGCAACCAGCTTATCCTCTCACATTGGGACAACTAATAGAATTGTGAAAGAGAAGCTTACCCCCACTTAGCTTGCCTTCTTCAAGAAGATGGTATTTGGGCGATTTGTGGATATGAACATTATCTTCAATAGTCTATTGGTCCATTACATTCTATGAGGGAGGTTGTAGACGATAGAAAGGATGCAATGACCGTCGATTTTAATGGTACAGTTGTTACATTCTCCAAGGAAGACTTCATGCTGGTGACAGAATTGTGGTGGTCACCTAATCTAACAGTTGTGAGGAGAGGTGAAGCACTTAGATCACTGCATTGTAGGTACTTCAAGAATGATTTTGCGGTGAACATTCACATTGGTACCTTAGAAACAGTGTACAATGAAATGGAATTTGATAACGACGTGGATTTTGTGAAGATGACATTGGTCTATTACACTGAATTGGGTATGATGGGGAGGAAGAAGACGAGGGCCAATGTTGATAAGACAATATTAATTTATATGGAGGATTTAGATTACTTTAATTCCATGGATTGAGAAAACGTGCTATGGAAGAGGACGTTACTTGGATTACAAAGAGGATTGAGTGGCGAGGCAGATAACTATAAAAAAATGGTCCAAGAACAATAAAAACTATATTTTCATGTACAGCCTACTGAGATTTCCTCGTGCATTTCAGGTAATATCCATTCTTTGACCATACGAGATCTACTTATTTTAGTTATAATATGACTTACTATTTATTCTTGTTTTATAATCATTTATGAATTATGGTAGGTGTGGGCATATGACATCATATCGACGGTTGCAGAAAAAGTTGCAACTCGGCTGAGTAGGCATGTCGTACCTCAATTCCTGAAATGGGAGTGTACATACTCACCGCTAACCAAAACAATACAAAGAGATGTGTTTGAGTCCATTGAGGTTAGTGTATTACATCAATATTTATTTGGATTTAAGGTGGATGTCACATAGAACTAACAAATTCTTCATTGTTTTGTACAAACAAGAATCACACCCACACCACTAATCATGTCGGATAGGGAGAGGTGGTATAGGGACACTAGGGTTGATGAACGACCCGTATACGAGTGTATTGATGCTGAGAAGAGCTTCTTAGAGACACATAGATCACACCATGATGAAGATGCTCATAGTCCCTCTAATGACTACAAGAGTCACGAGCATTGGTCCCACCAACTAGAACTTGATGAACATTAGTCTCGCGAGCTCCCTACAAACGAGCGTGAGACTCGTCCTCCTCATGATGAGTCTCACGAGCTCCCTTCTTAAGAGCATGTGCCCTCAATTGAGGAGCAAGTGTCGTCTCGATCGAATACATCCCATTCGGAGCCCATGAGGGGGTGGCCATTTTTACATGACTTCGTGACATAGACCAAATAGTGTCTATGGTGGAGCATAAATTGGAGGATGTGTAGTTAGACTTGAAAGATATGAAGTCTGACTTGAGTGTCCTTCAGGCTAGCATACAAACAACCACCAGTTTATTGTGGTCCTTTTTCGGGTACGTAATATTATATTGAACTTGTTCTAATGTAAATATATAAGATGTAGTGTTTGACCTAATGTACTTCGTAAACAACATAAGGTTTAGGCGTGAATTCCACTAAGACCAGTGACCCATTCTTCCACCATCCACCGAATCCCATGACCCCATTCCTCCACCTGCCATCAAGACCAGTGTCCCCATTCCTCGACCTTCCATCGAGTTCCATGACCTCATCCATCCACCATCCACAAAGTCCATTGACCCTATCCATCCACCATCCATCAAGCCCATTCAACCCATCCCTCCACCATCCACGGAGTCCATTAACCCCATCCATCCACCATCCATCGAGCCCATTGATCCTATCCCTCTACCTTTCATTGGAACCAGTGACCCCATCCCTACACCATCCATAAAATCTTAACGGAGATATCTTTATGACATGGAAATCAAATTTGAACACGATACGTACAATAGAAGATTTGAGATTTGTCTTAACGGAGGAATGTTCTCCCATTCCTAGCCCTAATTCCAACCAAACTGTTTGGGAAGCATTTGATAGATGGATTAGGACGAATGATAAATCCCGTGCTTATATTCTCGCTAGCTTGTCTAACGTTTTGGTGAAAAAACACGAGGATATGAGTACTGCCAAAGAGATTATGGAATCTCTAAGAGGGATGTTTGGAAAATCGTCCTTCACCTCGAGGCATAATGCTATCAAATACGTTTATAACAGCCGCATGAGAGAAGGGACCTCAGTTCGTGAACATATCCTGGACATGATGGTCCACTTTAATGTAGCTAAAGTAAACGGTGTTGGGTTTTATGTCCTAAAACTCGCAGTTTGTAAAATGATAAACATTTTCTATTATCAATATACTTATTATTGATTTCATAAATTGTATGAAAGTCTAAATCTAATAAACTAAGACCCATGACTATTGTATGAGTACATGAACTTTATGTGGAGACATAAGAGTGGATCAGGTTCGAGTAAATAGTCAAAATGATCTATGGTAAATAAATAAGGTTGGGTACCTTATTTTGGTAACACCATTGGATACAGTCTACTCTGTAGTTGTTACGAAGAGTTGTAAAGTGCTACATACAATGTGATCCTAATTCGTACATGTTATGACATGAGGAGCGGGGGCATTCTATGCAATGAGTTTGCATAAGATCGGACCAAGAAATAAGTCACTCTTACTTTATAACGTTGTTTACTGTATGTCTGACTATTTCACCTAGATGACCTAGGTAACTCGATCTTAATCCTGATCAAACTATGAACTCCTGTTTATTCGGTATTGCCCTTAGATTTGCATAGGTGAGGGTTGGCTCAACAACTCGGGTCAATAAGACTCCCATTTCAGGGGTAAGACTGAATAGATAGTTGGGGAAATAGGGTGCAAGACGGAGTTCATGCCTACTCGATTTAGGGATAGGAGTAAGGTTGTTCTCTCAAGTACTGAATCTAGGTCTTGAACAAGGGTCCCCACCCTCTCATTGAGCTGAGAGATTTTGGTTTAGTGATTGGATCACAAACTAGTTGTTCATTAGAGGATCAGTAGGAACTTGAGGAATAAGACGTAATCTCGGGGGTAAAATAGATATTTGACCCAGCCGTTATTATGAACAACATGTGAAAGGTTGACTTGCTGATTATGGTTAAATCATGTGGACATAATATATCTACAGTGAAAGGAGTGCAAATATGGGCTTTAGTGAAGTGACCCTTAGTTAACGAATGGGGATTAATCTGATCTAATGAGTTTAGCCAATTAATCTCGGATCATTGAAGCCTATGATCTGTAGGTCCACGAGGTCCCCCTACTAGCTTATAACGAACTAGCTCTAGAATAGCGTGATAAGTTAATTTGAAACGTTCAAATTAGGATTAAGGAAATTAATAATTATATGAGATATAATTACATGTTTAATTTGAGAATTAAACGGAATAGGAGAATTTATATATTTAATTCTGATTTTAATATATAAAGATGGATATGTGTAAAAATTAATTTAATATTTGATACTAAATTAATTAAGTTTTAATTAAAATTAATTTAAGAAATTAATTTTATTTTTCAGTTTTAAAATCAAAATGAATTTTAAAATCATGTTTTGGTTTTTTGAGATAAAATTGAAAAATAGAAAAAACAAAACACAAATGGAAAAAGTTGGTTTTCCATTATCCATCACCTAACTTGCTCACACAAATAGCATTCACTTTGCCTTGTCTTACTCCAAGAATGAGTTGCAACTCATCCAACTCTCTCCTTTGCATGTTGATCTGCAATATATTGAAGAGTTTGGAGTGAAATTCGAGCATGCAATCAAGAGAGAATTTTAGAGAAATTCAGGTTAAGGATAATTCCAAGTGAATAAGAGTTCATAGTTAGCTCAGGATTAAGATTAAGTTACCTAGGTCATCAATTAACTGAATAGTCAGTTTTATACATAAAACGACATTTAGAACGTAAAAAGTGACTATTTCATGGTTCAGTCTTATGTAAACTCTTTACATAGGATGCCCCCACGTTCATGTCTCCACATGAACGATTTAGGATCACATCGTTTGTACTAACTACAAAATGGACCGCATCCATAGTGTCCCCAGAATAAGGCCCCCAACCTCATTCATATACTATAGACCATTTGAACTATATATTTGAACTTGATCCCCATTTATGTCACTACATAAAGTTCAAACTACATTAAATAGCCTCAAGACCTTAGTTTATTGGATTCAAGATTACAATTTCAATAACAATTTTATCGAAAAACAAAACATAATATGTTTATTAATTTACAAACTACGAGTTTTAGGACATAAAATCCAACAGCTAAAGTATGGAGAAAAAATATGTGTATGTCGATTACGTGCTTGGATTTTTAGTTGAACATCAGCCTTGATGGGCAGATATCGATTACATCTGTAGCCCACTCAACTACAAGCAACACTGGATTATTGATGATAAACATGAACCTTGGGCGCATCCTTTTGTATGACTCACTCCCCAAATATATCACACATATGGATCTGGTATCAATCCTAGGGCCCCTATGCTTCACTCTCCCTTCTCTAACACATTTCTGCAACTTACATGCTGCAAAGCCCAACCTTGCACATAGTCCTTGGAGGTTGAGCTATGTCAATATAGGCTTCCTATAAGGATCAAATACACTAAACTATGGGATATTTCGTCTTAAGTTCTTCGAATACTTGGTCATCGGGTCCAGTCTAGAGAGTTTACGACAAGATAAAATGCATGATTTTAGGTTGCAATATGGTGTTGTGGGCCGATAAGTTTTTTTTATTAGATCTTTCTATGTAAATTTTGACAACTTTTGTAAATGTATAATCCTATTAATTTTATATGAGCAATTCATATATTTCAATACTTATATGAGCAATTTTTCCATAACTGCAACTATATGTGTATCGAGTGTACATGATTTAGGTGTCGTGTATCGACTATCTGATAACATGCAGAAATACATGACATCTTAGGCCTTTTACTTGAATTATGAAGGTTGTTAGGCAGAATATGCATCGATCATGATAGGAATTCACGAGAATATGAGCTTGCATCAATCAACATGTTGAATCTCAGCTAACCCGTTATTTTACGTTAATTATGCGTTCAATGTTCTATCTTTGTAGCTAATGCAAGAAATGAATGCAAACGCGGAAATCGGACCACCACATAGACGACCGCATGCATAGAAACTCTTCATCGCAAAGGCAAAGGCATCGATCAACACATGGATGTTGCAGTAATCAGTCGTATGTGTCCATCACATGGGAGTTGTGCTTGTCAAGCGATTGCAGTCATCGTGTAGAGTTGTGGTATTAAGCAAATGTGGCCATTGAATGATTGCAGCTACGTGACAACGAAAACTAACAGGATCAATGCAAGGTAGGTGGAATGAATGCATCAACGCATCTATCTCGATAAAATCCAAAAGATGATGTTGACATTTCACCTACCACGTCGTTAGTGGCAAAGGTTCAGAAAAGGACTAACGCAACGAATGTCAGACTCAGAGCAGTCCAACTAATGCTGTCGACAATCCAAGCTCTATAAATAGAAGTCGATGAGCTAAAATTCATTTTATCTAAGGTTTTCGCCTGAGGTTCGCCTATAGCGGATCCTTGAGATCTAGACAAACGCATGAGAAGACGGCTAAGAGTTATTCACCTCCTTCATCCATTTCGAGTGACAACCGGAGTCTTCAACTGAAGTTAGATCTCTAGAGAGTCAGCTCCTTCGCCCATCCATAGCACCATCGGCAGCCTTGATGCACATCCGCTAGAAGCAAAACTTTTGCTTCCAGCCGGTCATTTCTTTTCCTTTCTTTTTCTATATTGTATTGTATTACATTTGGAATTAAAGGATTAATACAATTGTTTTCAATGCATTTCTCTGTTCCTTCAACTTCATCTCCATCTTCTTACTTAGCATCTTTATGTTCATTGCAACACTTAGTGGGATTGCTTGGGTATTGCATACTTAGTCATGTGGATTAGGGATATGAAGCATGTAGCAAACCACCGAGAGATGTGTGTTGCGTGAGTGTGTGAGAAAACCTTATTTTCTTAGAGTGAAGCTGCTGCAATGCCTATCTATAGGCTAACGCATTGCTTGTCTATGAGTGAAGTTAGCAACAACCAACTGCCTGGGAGGGTAAGTGGTTGGACGCATTAAACAATGTATGTGTTGTTCACTAGGGATAGTAACAACCTTGCGTCAACCAAGTTCATACAATTGTCTTGTAGTATGTATGCTTCATTTGTCTATTAGGGATACTCGGGAGGGTAGTCTAAGGACAGGACCTAGGCTTGGGAATTTCAGGTCAGAATCTAGGCTCGGGAGAGTCAGATTAGAACACATAATACAAGAGATTGGAGCTTAGGAATAAGCACTGTTTGCTATTAACCCATCACATGCATCCTAGAGATAGGATACGATTGAGTGCGGTCACCACAGTGTTGTGTGCATTTTGCATCATCGCATAGGAAAAGAGTAGAGACTTAGGAATAAGCTCTATGGACACTTTTGCATTCAACACATGCGTCCTAGACTTAGGAGTACCGCATTTCCATTGGAAAATGATTTGTCGTGCATGAGTGTAGCATGAGCGCATTGGCTTGCGTTGACTAGGGTTACCCTTGCAGTCACTCTTAAGGGTTGCAATGAAAATATCTCCGCATTTTATCTATTTCCCATACATTTATTTCATGTCAAGGTTTGTCGCATCTCTACATTTCGTGCATATTCTCATTGCGTTGTCTGTTAGATAGGAGTAAGAGTAGGATTAACTTAGTAACATCCCCTCCATTCTTTTATTCAACCGCCGCATGCACATCACTGCAATATATAGCTACAAGTCCCTATGTTCGACCTTGGATTACCCAAGAAACTTACGTCCATGTTATACTTCGAGTGAACGCAAGAAAACTTGTGGCAGGACGCATGGTCATCGCATACATTTATTAACGCATATTCATTCCAACGCATGACCATCGACGCATGACTATCAATGCATATCTTGGGAACATGCATCGCATACCGCATCCACGGGATTTTGGTTGTTGAGTAAAATTGACTTCCAATTTTCTCGCATCACTATCATGCATCGAGCATCGAGTAACATGCATTGAGTATTGAGTAACTTGCATCGTATATTGGGTAACTTGCATTGAGTATGGTATAACGAGTATCGTATATCGAGTGAAGTCATTGGATCGAGTATCATTTATCGAGTATTGTCGAGTAATCATGTATCAAATAACATGCATCGAATAGCGAGTAATGAGTAAAATGTATCAAGTATCAAGTATTTATCATAAAGTTTTTACTTTACATAATGAACAATATAATGCAAAGTATTAAATTATAAAGTATTTATTTATCTGAATGCTATACATTATTTGACATCGATTGTGTCTTGGTCCCTTGAGTCTCGATCCTTGCCCATTTGTTACATTTGGACATATCAAGTGATTCGTTGCGCTTTTGTCTTTTATGTCCCGGTTGGCCACACCGTCCATATTCCTTTAATGTGACATGTTCTCTAGCAGACTATAACTTAATTACCCTTCGTCTACCAACCTATACCACTCTTTTCGGGGGAGTATTTTTACCTCGGTATACCCTGGTGGCTTTTTCCATTCGGATACATGACCAAGTAGGTTTATTGACTCCGTGTATGCTAGCATTAGAAAATTAACACTATAGAATCTGCTGCATAGAGTAAACAGATTGATATTGTGCTCTCTAACTGCAGCAATAGCGTGCGAACATAGAATCTCCAAACACTAAAATTGTATGCAACTACATTCTCGAGTGTTAAGACTAACGATACCATCTAATCCATCGTCTTTGACATGAAATATATAACAATCAATTGGATTTACTCAATATCTACTACCTTTGTCACACTCTAAACCCATTATTTTCTCTGCATACTTTGAATGAGTCAATGTACTATTAGACCACATTGTTCGCCTCTCATGAAACCAAACTTGAAGTAGACTTCTTATGTATTCTAGCAATGGTGTTATTGACAACACTCGAGCATTAAAGCATTTGGTACCATTGTTGGTCATGTTATCATATCGGTTCTCGAACTGGTAACACTATGCCCATCGCTGAATATCAGCATCCTTCAAATATCTTGCAAGGGAACCGCTGTTGTAGTTCACTATTTGGACCCAATGTCGTGTTAGGTTTTATGTCCTAAAACTTGTGGCTTATAAACAATAAATTATTTTGTTATCAATAAAGATGTTATTGAGGTTTTATTAAATAAAGTTGTTATTGAACGTTTGAATTGCTCATTTCGTTTTAGAAAGAACTTAAATTCAATAAATAAAGATCCATGGCTATTATATAAATACTTGAACTTTATGTGGCGACATAAATATGGATCAAGTTCAAGTAAATAGCTAAAACAGTCTATAGTATATGAATCCGATTAGGTGCCTTATTTTAGTAACACTATGGGATGCAGCCCACTCTATAGTTGTTACAATTTTTTGTAAACTGCTACAAAAGAAGTGATCCTGATTCATTCATGTAGTAACATGGGGAGTGAGGGTGTTCTATGCAATGAGTTTGCATAAAATCGGACCAAGAAATAAGTCACCCCTAATTTATAATGCTATTTACTATTTAAGATTAATTATCTTAAAGCGATGACCTAGGTAACTTGACCTTGATCCTGAGCTAACTATGAACTCTTGTTTAATCGGGATTATCTTTAGATTTTCATGGGTAAGGATTGGCTTAACAACCCCGACTCAATAAGCCCTCCCATTTCAGAGGTAAGATCGGGAAGATAGTTGGGGACATAGGGTGCAAGACGAAATTCACTCCTACTCACGTTTAGGGATACTTGAGAGGTTGTTCCCTTAAATGCCGATTCTGGGTCTTGAACAAGGAGTCCCACCCTCTCATTGGCTCGAGAGAGACTTGGTTTAGTGATTGGATCACAAACCAATTGTTCATTAGAGAATCAGTGGAACTTAAGGAGAAAAATGTAATCTCGGGGGTAAAACAGCTTTTGACCCAGTCGTTATTACGAATAACCTGTGAGGGATTAATTTTCTAATCATGGTTATACCGAGTGGACACAATATATCTACAGAGTGTGGAGTGCAACTACTAGGCTTTAATGAAGTGACTCGGTAGTTAACGAATGGTGGTTAATTAGGTTAAAGAGTGTAGTCAGTTAATTTCGGATCGTTGGAGCTCATGATCTGTAGGTCCATAACCTTAGAACAGTGTGACAAATAAATTTGAAGTGTTCGAATTTGGGTTTCGAAGCAAAGCGTTAAATATATACGATATATTTGACCTAATGTTTAATTGTGAATTAAAAAAGAGAGAGAGAAAATATGAAATATTTAAATAAGATTTAAATATCAAGATTATGAATAGGGATTCATACTGATTGGGATTAGTGTTGGATTTAATATTAAATTAAATTAATTAAATTATTTAATTAATTATTTAAAATTAATTTAATTTTAAAAATTAATTATTAGAATTGATTTTGAAATTAAATGGAATTGGTCAAAATTGCAATAAAAGTCAAAATAGTTGACTAGGTCAAAATTGCAACAAAAGTCAAAATTGTTGACTAGAAAAAATACAATGAAAGTCAAAATGTTGACTTTTGACTTCGAAAGTCAAAAAGTCAAAATTGTTGACTTTGGTCTTTGAGAGTCAAACTTTGACTTTTGACCAAGTTAGTAGAAATTCCAACATTTACATTGCTAAGTATTGTCTTTAATTGAAAACACTTGCCTCACTATCCAACTTTGAGTTAGTGGATTTTTAAGTGTCAAATTCTCATCAAACTCAAAGTTTCATGTTTTGCATAAAATAGCCTTTAGAAGGAAGAGTTTTATGTTTTTTACAATTCTTGGCCAAGTGGAATTTTATGAGATTATTTGATAATCTCAACCCTTATTTTCTCTCAAATACTTAGCCTTTTCTTCTCCAAATTAGTCACTCACTGAATCTACCATCCCCTTCTAAGACCACAGAATAGAAGGGAAGACTCTCGTGGTGGTCTACGAACTATTCGTGAGGAGATTGGAGCTGATTTGGAGAAGACTTGAGTCTACAATGACTGTATTTCATCTATCCCTTTGTAGTTAATTTAATTACATGCTTATTCTTTGAAATTAACCTAATTAGAGTACTTTATATCCTTTATTTCTTCTACTACGCATGTGTTCGTTCCATCATGGTTCTTGAACTTTGATTCTCGATACACTCTGAAAGCATCGTAAAACAATTTTCTGGCAGACTCGTCCTTGAAGTATTTCTCCTTGTTCCTTTTCAAATGGTGGGTGCAATGTCTGTGGTAAGAATTGGGGAATATAGTGTCAACGAAATTAGCTATACTCTATCCACGATCTGAGACAAATATGAGGTTAGGGCATTCTCCAATTGTTGTTTAAAGGTTTGTCATGAACCAATTTAGGGCTCGGTCATTGTCACTATTAACAATTGCATATGTCAGTGGGTAAAATTGGTTGTTACCGTCCATTGCAACACCAACTAGCATTATTCCTTTGTACTTACCCTTTAGATGAGTACTATCTATAATGATCTTGGGTTGACAACTCTTAAAACCTCTTAAACTCGCACCTAGTACCATGAACATGTATTTGAAATAAATTTAGAGTGTCAAGTTTATGACATAAATTCATTCATTCATTCATTCATTCATAGTCATTCATAGTCATATTCGTTATCTAAATTTATATCTTACAGCATGTGAACAAATATGACTATGAATGAATGAATCATGCAAGCTCATGTTGCCATAAACTTGATGACATATAAATGGATATGTTATGCTGTGTTATCGCTTATGCACACTACGTCTAAATATATGTGTTGTTAATGATATGCTTGTAGTATTCGATGGAGTAATGCGTGTCACAAGTTTCCTTACGTTGAAACCAAGTATAATTCCAACGTAAGTTTCTCAGAATAATCCGAGGTCGAACACAGGGATTGTTTTCGTTAATGTGTTACTCATGTGGTATATGCGACCGTTTTTTACAATTAATAAAGAATGGTTGTTTATACAGTAATGTAAATTGCAATGAAATAAAATTATGTTAATAAAATAAAACCTAAACTAATATGATACATGATACAAGATACATGATACATGATACTGAGGTCGAGACTGACTGTGAAGTTATACAAAGGGTTGTGGTATGCGATGGCAAGTCTTTATGGATGAATCAGAAATAGAAAGAGTAATTAGTAAAAACAACGCAAGTTTGTCAATTGCGTTAAAGATGCAACAAAGGTTCCGCTTTCCCTTGGCGTACACCTCTCGGTGATTGGTCGCGTTCCCATTATCTCTATGATGAAACAGGGATGAACATAATGAACGCAAGGTTGCTTCCATCTCTGGAAATACTTCTCACTTTAGTTAACGCATTCTTCCAACCTTCTCTCAATAGGCGGAATAACATCTTCACTTATGCTCTCATAAGTGAAGATACCATTGAGCATGCTTTAGCTAAACTTAGTTATTTCCTTAACACAAATTAATTTACTTGCTTAATTCTTGCTAATTACTCAGGGAAGTAGGAAAACATCATGAAGAAAATGGATTATGGATGAACGAAAATAGACAGAGAGATGATAATGGTAATGATCATAACATTTAATACTAAGATTAAGCGTTCGATACATGGTGTGAATGAAAGATTAAGAAGATGAATACAAGTGATGAAATAGAGATTAGAAATAAATACAGAAGGAGTGTCAACGTCTTGACACAGATTCCGAACGGAGGTTTTGCTTACCGGCATGTGGTAGAAATGGAGAGGAGAGCTTCCCTCTCAGGCTTGCTCTTCTAGTAGAAATGACCTTCGCACAGAGCTTCAACAGCGGGGTTTGGAAGGATTCCTTACTCGAAGACTCACCTCTCGGCCTTGTCTCTTGATTATCCCAGATCTACTCTGGACAGTCGCTTCAGACCAGTCTCTCTCTCAGAATCGATATATGCACGTCTCTATGTATTCAAGTATATTTCTTAGTGAATTTGCAGAAGCTATTTATATGTGAAACTTGGCTCTTTGACTTCATGGTCCCCACTTTATGGTTATGGTAGTTCCTGAAATGGCAGAGTGAATATTCCTTCTGTTATGCAATCAGCCCGTCATAAATGCACAACTAAAAGCTGTACATTTGTCAGAATCCTTCGCAAATGCGTTGCTCTTTACATCTTCGATCGATCGCCACATGCGGTGTTTAATTTTGATTACCGCATGCGGTCGAATTTGCGTTGATCGCTAAGCTCTTGATCGATTGTCTCATGCGCCGTCATTGCGTTGATCATCTCTTCATTCCTGAATGATGGGCGCAATGCGACATAGATGCATTGTTTATTTTATCCTTGATCTATTAATGCATGCAGTGACTGATTTCCTGCAAAATAGAAATTGACACACTCTATTCTACCATCGCAATGGTGTTAGTGGGTGTATTGACGACATTTTATAATTCTCACATTTATTAGCCAATTTCTATACTATCGACGCAACTTTTCTTTCTTTTTATCACAATATCTAAATAAAACAATATAAATAACTTGTATTTCTACAAGTTATCACTCACACGCCATGCCTTGTCATAATTAATATTGATACCTTACCGATGCCGCATATCCTCAATAATATGGTGCGGTTTGTCCCCCCGACCAATGTCGAATTTGTCCTTCATCAAGTGACAAATAACAAATGTGCTGGATTGCTTGTGGTCATGATTCAATACTTTAATCGAGCATGTGTGATTGAGCGTGCATTTTTTGGTCTTGAAAATATCACATCCATCCATTTTAATTGCTCGAACAGCCCACTTACAAGTCGGGTGTAAATGCCAAACACTATATAATTTTTTGTTCGATTTCTTAACCCCAAGCTCAAAGTGGTTTTTAATAGCCAATGTTGCTAAGCTCATCTTCACATCACTCTTGCTGAAGAAAATTTGGCCTACTTCCACGGTATCCCCCAACCCTATGAACAACTGTGGTTGCATGATCAAGTCCTCTATTTTGGCATTACTACTGGATAGTACATTACATAGATTTTGGTGCGGTACACTCCCAACAAAATAGCCAAATTCATTTGACAGAATCTGAGTTGGTTGCTCTTCATTCAAAATAGAAGGACCATTCCCTAAAATAACCTGGGTTGGTTATTCTTCATTTCCAATCTCTTCCTCTTCTATCATCACATTCTCATTTACACATGTCCCAACCTCTTCTATTGTCACATTCAGATCAATACGTTCGTATATTAACATCGATGTTGTCGTTTTCTAGTGAGACACCCGATGGACAAACATCATGCTCATTGGCATCCACTCCACACATGGGTTGAGCTTCTTTCTCTGGGTAATCAAATGTTGTTTCGCAATGAGTTTCTTCAATTTTCTTATGACTTACAAATACATGTGGTCTAGTACGATCGTACTCTAATAGGAGAAATTTGACATCACCATCGTTCATTAAGCATACTGGAGAAGAATAAATATCCATCGTGTACATTACCCTCATTATAATCTTGAACTCTGTCAAACTAATTTGCATGATCTCATATACTAGATTTACCAACTCATTATACATCAATGTACTCAAAACTAGAAAATCGTTCAAACGGCTTCCAATATTGTGTTCTTCTATATCATCCTTGTAGGGATTGATGTCCCAAATCTAGTGTATCTCGTGGTTTGTAGTTTTGTTAACACAAATTATTTATCTAATAAAATCAGAGGTATTTTATTTGATATTTAGACAGCATTAATTCAATCCAATAAACTAATATCTAAGGTTATATGATGTCACTTAAACAGTATGTGTTTGACATACAGGTGGTTCATGTTCAAGTAATAACCTAAAAGGTCTGCAGTAAATCGATGAAGGTTAGATGCCTTATCCTGGTAACAATGCAGATACGACCCACTTTATAATTATTACATGATATGTAAAGTGTTACAAACAATATGAATCATATTGTTCGTGTAAAGACACGTGAGTGGGGGTATCATGTATAAAGAAGTTTGTACATAGATCAGACCACAAAATAATTTGTTTCTTAAGACTTGACCTTAATCTTGAGTGAGTTGTGAACTCCTCTTTATGACGACAATCCTTTGATCTGTATTGGTGAGAGTGGCCATGATAGTCGACTCAATAAGCCTACCATTTTAGAGATTTGTCTGATTAGGGAGTTGGAAACATAACTACAAAAGATGAAATTCACTCCTTCCCATTCTATGGAAAAGTAGATAAATTACTCCCTTAATAGTTGGTTCAAGGTCTTGAACAATGAGGCCTCAACCTCTCACTGGCCAGAGAGGTATTAGTTTATAGTTGAACTATAAACTATTTGTTTATTAGAGGAATCAGTGGTACTTAAAGAATTAGATGTGACTATAGGGGTGAAACGGTATTTTGACTCAACTGTAGTTATGAGCATTTATGAAGTGTCATCGCTCTGTTGATTGGTTATATCCATGGATACAGAAATATATCTACAATGTGAAGAGTGCAACTATCGGTCTTTAGTAAAGTTATCGGTAGTTAATGAATATTCGTTAATTGGATTAAAGAAGTTTACTCAATTAATCTCATATCATTGGAGCTTCTAATCTATAGGTCCATAAGGTCCCCTTGTTAGCTCACCAAAGGATAGTAATGAGGAATGATTTAAATTGTTCAAATTAGATGAGGGAATTTTAGATTAATGAGTTTAATATATAATGGTTAATTATAGATGTGATCTATAATCCAAATTATGTAAGAAAGATATATTTGCCTGAGATTCAAATATAAGAGTCATATGAATTAGATTCATAAAGAGATGTATACATATAAATATGTGATATTTATATGTTAATTAACTCCATATTAAATATGATTTAATGTAGTTATTTAATAGATTAGTTAATGGTTAATTAATTGATTAAGAAATAATGGAAATTGGAGGTTAGCATAAATATATTATATTTATGATAATTAATTAAATGTATATTAAATAGGATTTAACATATGGTTATTAATGTGTCAATTAATTAAATAAGGGTTATATACTTAATTAGTATTAAGGGTATAAAGGAAAATACTTAGAGAAGAGGTTAACCTTTCTCCATATAAATATATCTTTTTAGTCATTTAGGGTAAGGTTTTGATTACACAACAAACCTAGTCTTCACCTTCTCTATAACTTCTCTCTAACTTCTCTCTAGAAATTGTCTACCCTTTTCCTCCTCAAACTTCTTGAAGACCATTCTTTCATGTTCTTTGAATTCCTAGAGAATAGCAAGTAACTTTGTTGGTATTGTCCTTCATTGGAGAAGTTCGAGATCGTTGGGTGGAAGAAGAAAGCTAGAGGAATCGACAAAGTTGAGTTTTGATTTCTTCTCTTCTTCCTCTTTTCTAGCATGCTTATGGTTTTCTTTGAATGTTTATCCTACATATGCATGTTTCTTTTTAATATTTTTGTTTCCAAAAAAATCGATTGTCTAAATATAAGACATTCACACGTTTCCGCAAAAAAATTGATTATTTCATTCCCATAACGTAAGAATATATACTTCTTTGTCCTTCAAGGAAAACAATACACAAATTGAGCTACATATACTTCTTTATCCTTCAAGGAAAATTGGTTACTGTTAAATACTCGCTATACTCGATTCTCACTACTCGTTCTTCGCTACTGATACTCGATACTCAACATTCTTAATTTGATGCTTACTGTCATAGCTTTCTCTCCCCTTATCCTCGATCCACTGGGAGCTACTCGCATGTCTTAGTATACCCTCACAAACTCACGTTCACTCATTCTCTTTGCTACATTCGTATATCTCACACATTGTCGGGAAAGTAAAAAACGTGAGCAAAAAATGAGAAAAAAACTAGCACATTTACTTACCTTAAGTGTAAGACAATATAGTGAAATGATCTGAATGCCTTTATAATTTGATCTCTATAAAAAAAACAGGTTTTTTGAAGTGGGTTTTTTTTAGGGAAATTGAGCTTGATTTTCTCTTTTATGTTTCAGTTCTGTTTGTTCTTAGTTAATAAAAAACAATTAATGCACATGTCAAGAAATTGATTTGAAAGAATAGTGAGAATTGTCAGAAAATTCACCAATTTATGTATGTTCATACATGAGCATTAACTATAGAGAAGGTCCTCTGACGAGCACAGACAATTCAAAATGATCGAGTATCGAGTATGACGTGGCTATGATCGAGTATACACGTGTTAATTACACACATATCGAGTGGCCATGCATTCGGGTTTCGAGTGATCGCGCATCAAGGATAGTGTAACGAGCCAACAAGGAACGAGTAATGAGCCATCGAGGATCGAGTTCCTTGGTAGTGGCAAGCACGCGAGGTGCATCTCAGGGACGAAGCGATAATTCTTGATGGTGTTATTCTACACTAATCGCTAAATATATTATTCAATAAATGTTAACGTTTAATAAACGTTTGTCATAAATAATAAGAGAAAATCAATTCTACTTAATGATCCACAAACATAATATAACTTGGTTCTATTATATAACTTTAGTAAATTATAAAAATACAATACTTTCAGATCGTTGTTTTTATATATCTAAGACAAAAAAGTATATTATATATATATATATATATTTTTAAATAGTAGCAAAATGTAGCAACCACATAATTTAAATTAACAAAGATCGTTAATCAATTGTCCTAAATCTAAAGTGACATTTAGATGTTCCTAATTGTATAATTACATATTCACTGGAATTTTTATTTGTTGATTGATATTTGAAGTAATACAAGTGTGTACGTACATACATAGGTACGTATGTATATATGTAGAATTATGCTAAGGTAAATATTAGTCAACAGTAATTAACATGAAATACCCTTGAGAATGGTGGGCGGCTAGAGAGAGAATGTGACATTGGAAAAAAATTTCCATATTCACGGAGCGTCATTGATGTTAGAGAGAGAAAATGTATTTATTTATTGAGATTTTATACTTTTGGTTAATTGGAGAGAGAAAATTCGTTTAATGAAATTTTATTTTCTATTTTCGTTGGTTTCACATATTAACTTATTACTTTTTTTTTATGGATTCATGGTTATTTTAAATATACCTTCAAATATTTTCTTAGATATTTGAACAATATTCTAATCAATATATAAATGAATTCATCGCTGAAAGAATATATTGTTGGAGAATTTTGCGATGAAGAAGTAGAAATTAGAATCCTCATAATTTCATTAAAAAAAAGTTTGAAATGTGAGAAACTTACGCTAGAAAGGAGAAAGAAAATGAGGAGAAGGTGAAATTTGGACAATTTTAAAATAAATAGTAAACAAAATTTCAGATTTTAAAATTTTGACATGTTTACAAAATTGTACGCTTGCTAAATTGTATATTAAATATGTTAACCACGGCAAATTCTCTTGCGTTGAAATTTTATTCATCTAGTTAATTGGAGAGAGAAAATGTATTTAATGAAATTTTATTTTTTATTATGTATTTAATGAAATTTTATTTTTTATTACGTTGATTTCACGTATCAACTTATTGGTTTTTTTGATGGATTCATGGTTATTTTAAATATACATTAAAACATTTTGTTAGATATTTGAAATGGTTATTTTAAATATACATTAAAACATTTTGTTAGATATTTGAAAAATATTCTAATCAATATATAAAATGTACTACAATTTTTAAATTAAAGGTTAACACAATGCTTGACATAAATCACAGTATAAACCAATATATGAAATTTATGCTTGACTTATTGTCGACATAAATCACATTATATAACATAAATTTCATTTACATCATAGTATATATATCATATATACCATTTAAGTAGTCAGAAATTTCAACAATCAAAATTTACATGAAGTCTAAATAAATTAAAAAAACCTCTGATTTATATCAAATAAATAAATACATATATCACATTATATATCAAATTTCCTACAAAAGCTACAACAAAGAACAGAGAAAAAAATACATATATCACATTTTATATAAAAAATAGATAAAAAGCTCCTAGATTTGCATGCGCAAGAACCCTCCCCGTCTTCATCTTTTTTTTCTTCTTCATGAAACTCTACCACCATTGCTATCACAAACGAAACCATGAAGAAGAGAAAGAACTTGATTGCAAAGAGGAGTAATTCAAAAAATGAGCCCGCTTAGAGTCATCCATCTACTCAAAAGGAATCTGATTCAGCAGTTCATAGTTCATCATTCGCTTAAAGTCTATCATTTGTCTGCTCCGAGTTTTCGACCGTCGTTCATCCTCTCTGAGTCCACCATTCGTCATCTAGTGTGGTCGCTGGTGTATTCGTCGGTGTGCTATTGTGAAGGTAGAGAGAATGAGAGATAAAGAGAAGAGGAATAGAGAGAAAATGAGTGGGGGTTTGAAAAAAAAAATTGGTTAAAATAAATTTTACACGTAAATCAAGATAATTTTTTAATTTGATTTTTTCAAATACATGTAGTTGATTATAGGCTGAGGCCAAAAAAATAATTTAACCTTAATTTTTGTGTAATTAAAAAGTCATTTCCACAAGCCTTGTGGTTGTTATTCCAAACTCTAAATCCTAGATTAAGAAACTCACAAAACATATTTAATACATTGTCTATTTATTGCTCAATCAAATTATATAAGGGAATTAAAAGGTAAGATGTGATATTAAATATCTTTGGTATATATTCTTCTATTAAAATACCGTACCTTAGGATATAGGAAAATATATATGGATGAGTTGTCCATAGGTAAGATAAAGCCAGCCTTTTTAAGCAAAATAAATTTTTACTATATACCAGAGTCCAAGAACCACACTCAAAAGGGGTCCTCTAAAAATTCTATAATAATAACAATAATAATAATTAAGCATGAATTAACTTTACAAATGTCCAAATTTTCACCCAATTATGATTTCTTTGTAAATGACGTGGTCAATTGGAACACAAACATAAAGGTAACACGTGTTAACTTTAATAAAAAAGGAATAGGCAACGAGGATTCTTTTATTACTATTGTTTATTTTCAAAAAATAAATATTATAAATATATTGTTATTATTAAATTATTGTAGTTTTACTCGTCTCCTAGCAAATAAGGATGATTAAATTTATTAAAAAAATATATAAATTGGAACATCTTGGTCTATTAAAAACATGAGGATGTCCTAGGATACTATAAAAAAGATACATTTGGCTTAGTGGCTAGAGGCTTTTACAAACAACCATAAGTGGCTTAGCAATAACTTCTTCATCATGCAAGGAGGCACAAGTTTAATGATAGAATATTAGCCAATACTCTCTAGGTTTTGTCTATATGTGTGTTTTGAGAGAAGTTTTAACTAATCAAAAATTGTGGCATCATTAATTTATTGATGAATTCGAGATCATTATAAATTTACATGTGTCTTCAAATTAAAATTAAAGATATGAAAGTTGGCAAATCAAATGATATCACTTGTCCAAGTATTGATCCATCAGTGTCAACTCATCCAATGAAATGATGCCACGTGGCAACTGGCTAGGTCATCCCGGATTTATTAAAATAAATTGGGTCAAACTTACATAAAAATCTATTTAAAAAAATATTAATTTAAGTCCAAGCCCAAAAGTTAGGCCCGAAGTCAACCAAGCCCAAGCCCAAGACCATATGGGACCTCCCAAAACTTTATAAATAGAGGAGATCAGCCTTCATTTGATTCATTCAGTTGGAGATCGAGGAAGCCAACACTCAGACATTTATTGATCCTTTAGTCAGAGTCTACAAGATTCAGATGTTAGAGATACAGTTAGAGAATTAGATGTTAAAGAATTTAGAGAATTTCAACATTCAGAACTTAGAAGATTAGAAAGTAGAAGAATTCAACAAATTGAACATCTCTTCTTCAACGAATTGATCGTCTCTTCATCGATAAATTGAGTGTCTCTTCAATGAATTGATAATCTCTTCTTCAACCAATTGAACATCTCTTCTTCGACGAATTGATTGCCTCTTCTTCACCAAATTGAGCGTCTCTTCTCCAACGAATTGATCGTCTCTTATTCAACCAATTGAGCATCTTTTCTTCAATGAATTGATTGTCTCTTCTTCACCAAATTGATAGTCTCTTCACTATCTACAAATTTAAGACCGATCTCCTCTGATTTGAAAGTAAGCTCACCAACCTCAGATCAAAGTCAACAGATCAACAAGTCGTAGGGCGATCCAAAATGATCAACAAGCCAGGTCGATTCAAACCGGTCGACAAGTCAAAGACCAATCTTTCAAGAAGATCATCAAGTCCAAAGGCCGATTATCGAAGAGATCAATAAATCCAAAGACTCTTCCTCCAAGAAGAACATTAAGCCCAAAGGTCGATTATCCAAAAAAATCAAACAAGCTTAAGCATTAAAATTTATGTATTCTAGGGAAAGAATCAAAAGATAAAAATTAGAGATTGTAACAATTATATTACAAATCAGTAAATTCAAGTTCATTTCTATTAATTAAATTTCCTTTGTCAAAATCTCATGTGAATAATATGGTGTTGTACTTCAAAAAAAAAAAAAAAAAAATCCTTACATCTTTTTTATTTTGCGTTTAACAGGTTTTTAAATTTTCAATTTTGAATCTAATAAGCATATTGCATATTTGAAAATTTTTCAAAAAGTAAATGTTATAATATATTACAAAACTTTGTGTATAATAGATTTTGTTGGACATTTTTTCTTAAAATCAATGGATCCTATTAGTTACGGGGCTATATGATAATTAATTTGTTTTTTGTTTTTATTATTATTTTTTTAAAGAACGGATCTGTTTTGTATCTTATTGAGTTATATTTTTCAAATTTAAAAATGCTTTCAAAATTGTTAAGAAAATTCAAAAACAAAAAACATTGTTGTTGAAATCGATTTTTCGTTTTTATAAAACGTGCACGTCTTTGAATAGTGTAATTGTCTTATGGTCTACGGTTGGCATATGTGTTGAGAAGTTCCAGGACCTTGGTTTAATTCCCAAAAATAGCAATATATTTTTACTTCTATTTATTTTTCATTTTGTAATAATAGTTTCTATCCTTCTATATAAAAATAAATTGCAAATAATGTCAAAATTATTTTCTTGTCTTACACTTTATTACCTCATCAATTTCCATTTTGACAAATATGTCTTAACGTTTTTTTTAAAAAAACAACTTCAAAATTCAAAGTTAAAATGGTTGAAAAATATGAATAAATTAATATTATTGTTATTGTTATTTTAAGTTAGAAAACTACAATTAAGACTATTCAAAAAAATCGTTATCCACTTCTCCTGGGAGGAATTAATGGAAAGGCATGTTTTTCCTAAAAATAAATTAAAATTATTATTATTATTCTTTTCTTGTATTTTGTTTATATGTTTATTTTTTATTTCATTTGTGATTAATTCATGCATTTAAAGTATCGAAAATGGTTTATCGATGGTTTTTTTTAGAAAAAAAGTTAAAACAAAGATATAATTTTGTAACTATATATTAGATAGAAAATTATTTTGAAACTTTTTTTATTTTATTTATATAAAAATATATAAAACTGAACTTATTTGATCTTTTAAAAAGGAAAACAAAAATACAATTATCAAACATGTCTTTTCATTTTTAGTTTAAAAAATAAAAAACAAAAAATAGTTATCGAACATGTTTTTATCTTTTTGTTTTAAGAAAAATAGAGAATTGGTAACCGTAATCGAATATATATGGTTTTTTTTTATGAACTGAAAACCCAAAAAAATATTAAAAATAAAAAACTAAAAAAATATTATTAAACATGCCCACAAAATTGAAATTTTAATATTCAACTAGACACAAAATTAAAATCTATGTTTAATTAAATAATTATTTTTAAAAAAAAATTGAAAGCCTATTAACCCAAAATTAAAAATGTGTTTGATCTGTCAGAACATTTGGACTTGTTAGACACAAAATTAAAAGCTTGGAGATTTATTAGACACAATTTTGATAATTTAGAGATAGAACTTTTTAGACACAAAATTAAAGTTTAAAGATTTATTAGACACAAAATTTTGATAATATAGAGATAGGACTTGTTAGATACAAAATTAAAAGTTATTCATTAGATACAGAATTTTGAAAAATTTTGTTGACTTGTTAGGCACAAAACTAAAAGTTTAGTGACTTTTTAGACACAAAGTATTAAACAATTATGGATTAAATTTCTAAGTTAACATTCATATCGATTAAGTTTTAAATACATTGATATATAAATTACAAATTTATAAAAATATAAATCATTTGGGGTGGGGCTCGTACCCCTTTTAGCCTCTACATTGATCTGCCCTTGGCCATAAAAGCATGAGTTCGAGCTCCCCGTTTCAGATTAAACTATCATTTGTAATAAGTTTTATGACTCATTAGGCATGGGGCTCATGTTTGGGCTAATTAGTTGATTAAGACGATTAATTGACTTCTCCAATTAGTTCAGTTAGATGTAAGCAAATATTTAAGTTCGAGAATTAGAATTCGATGATCGAGTATGTTAAATAGAGAAATTCCTTAATAACTCAAGCTAGGCTTTTTTCAGATATTTTTCTCAAACCTTCATTTTGTTGTATTTATATTATGCAAATTTAATTTTCTTGCATGAAATCAATCTCAAATCTCCTCTTTCGGTTACCTAGGATTGAAAACAATTTAATTGAGAAACTCTTCCATTCCTTGTATTCGACCTGTGCTTCCACTACTACAAAATTTAGTAGAAATGGTTATTTATTTGATTGAAAATTAAGCGAAAAAATTTGCCTGACCAAATAGGCATCGTTCCCAGGTAACCAATTAGTTTCTTGATTAAAAGGTTTATGGTTCTTTATTTTCCCTTTAATTTTTATATCTGTATATGACTCAATTCTCCCAAGATCCCAGTTCATTATTGTATTTTGCATAATTAGATAGGGAGGAGAAGCGACGTAGAAGGGAAGCTAGAGAGCGAAGAACTAAAGAAGAATATGTAAGTGCAAAAGGCTTATCTGAAGAAGAGCATTTTGAAGAAGAAAAGGAAGAGACAATCATGGCATTTGTAGAAGAGCCTACATCAAGGGATCTCTCAGCCCCATACCTGACATAGCAGCCCCTCTTATTACCTATCCGGAGACTATAGGTACTTTCAAGCTCAAAACTGGTTTTATTCACTTACTATCTTCTTTTTATAATCATGCAGAAGAGGATCCACACAAGCACTTGAAATAATTCCACATCGTGTGTCATGGCATGCATCCCCATGGCGTCACTGAGAAGCAGCTTAACTTGCAAGCCTTCCCGTTCTCTCTGAAGGATGGAGCAAAGAACTGACTTTACTATCTAGCACCATAGAGCATTACCATCTAGGTAGAGATGAAGAAGAAGTTTTTGAAAATAAATAAATAAATAAAATAAAATAAAATTCCTGCATCCAGAGACACCAGAATAAGGAAGGATATTTATAGCATCTTGTGGGATCCAAGGGAGTCTCTATACTAGTATTGGGAGAGATTCAAGCACCTCTGCATTGATTTCCCTTATCACCAAATCTCTGACCATCTTCTCATCCATTATTTTTATGAGAGATTATTGCAGCAGGATAAAAGCAACATAGATGTAGCTACAGGTGGTGCACTGGTCAATAAAACTCCCTTTGAGACTAAGAAATTGATTTCCACTATGATTAAGAATACCTAACAGTTTGGGATGTGAGTTCCCCTTGCCCAGTCATTTGCACAAGAGGTAAGTGAACTCAGAGCTGAACTTGTTGAATTATCTACTCTTGTGAAATAGGCTTTTTCTGCGAAGGCACGGTCTAAAGAACCTTTCCTAAGATAAGCTACACTAGAAATCAACAAGAAGGATGGATGTATAACTACAACCGTTGGGACGATCAAGAAAACTAGAGTTCAAGCAGCTCAGGAATGCCTCTAGTGGACATGGTGAAGAGCTTAGTAGAGTCCACCATGTAGACCAAGCAGAGTAGGGAGTAGTTCCAACTTGTTCATGTTGCTCCCTTCCCTAGCAGGTTAGTTGTTGCTAAGGAAGTTGCACACGAGGAAGAGGTGCACTCTGTACAGTCTTCTAGTGGTCAAAGCCCTACTGCAAAGGATAAGAAGGTTTGGGTAGAGATACTAAAGAAGGAAAAGGAAGAAAAGGACGGAAATAAGGTAGTTATCCCAGGTAATTTACTTACAAAGGAGGATGACCCAAGTACGTTTTTTATGCCTTGTCTGATAGACACTAGAAAATTTGAGCATGCAATGTTGGATTTAGGGTCTACTATAAATATCGTGCATATTCCTATTTTCTTTGACTTCTAGTCCCATATTTTGCATCCTTCTAATATTTGGGTGCAATTAGCTGACCACTCACTTGTTCGACCATTAGAATTAGCTAAAGATATGCTTATTAGAGTTAATGGGCTGACATTTCCTATCGATTTTTATGTTATTGACTTGAATGCTCCTTCCCCTCCAATTGATTTGCCTATTCCATTGGATAGACTATTTCTTAAGATAGCTAAGGCTATTATTGATATGGAAAAAGGGCCCCTAAAAATTGAATAGGGAGGAAAAACTGAAAATTTTTTAATGATTGACACCCCCACTACTACTAATCCTATTTATTCAAGTACTTATATTTTTCAGTATAGTGGACAACCACCTAAGTTAGGGGTGGTAGACGGCCAGATTATGATTGACTCCGAATATAGATGATAGAGTCAAGTTCGATTGAGCATAACGACCTTAAAAAATTGCACTACCTGGAGGCAACTAGAATTTACATTTTTGTTGCTTTCTTAGTGTAGGTTTTTTTTTTTATTTTTATTTTTATTTAGCTTAAATTTTCCCATCTTTCTTTGATCTTAGGTTTTTGGAAGCCCCTGGAGAAAATGAGAATTCAAATGTTCATGAGCCACGCTATCCTTTGTGCCAAAATTTCAGGTAAGATTTCTATTTCCGTTTCATTTTGTCCCTTGTCTTTATTCCTTTATCACATTGGGGACGATGTTTGATTTTAAGTTGGGGGTGGGGAGATGTCTGTGTTCTGGCTAGAGCCCTTGAGGATCTAAGTTCGGGCTATTTTATTTATATGCTTAACTATATGTTTGCTCATGTTATGTGATTTGTTATTATGACTAGTTGATGATGCACTCTCTTGCAACTTAATTTGTATGACATGATATTTGAATTGAATAATCATGATTTTAGCCCTTTTTTAAAAAATATCTTATCTTTCATGCATGTTTAAGTTCTTTGTCTATCTATATTAAGTCTCACATGCTTAGAATTGTATTACTTAGTTTGTATTTTTGTTGTCACCTCAGAACGCCTTACTGGCTATAGAGTGTCCTGCATGATAGGTTGTAATGTAATACTGAAGAGTAAAAGTTTATATACCTATTTAAAACATCAATTGATAAAATATTTCACTAAGAAGAAAGTATCATAAATTTAAACTTGTAATGTTTCTGCATGGCTAGGGATAGAAAGAGCTACCTTTCTGTGATTAGTTAGGATACTCGCGAGAAAAGAATAAGTATAGTTCCCTGTAGTGATGTATGAACACGTTTAGGACGTCTTTAGAGTTGGATTTCAAGCGCCTCAGTTGACATATTATCACCTTTTTTTTTTTTTTTTTTTTTTTTTTTTTTTACCCTTGATAGTTAGTGAAGTGTAGAAGGAAAAAAAAATTGCGAGCCATTTAAGACCATTCTATGTCACACCCCCTCCCGAGCTTACCTCTTTCGCTCAGAAGGAGGCGTGAAGACAACAGATACCACCCTTTTGTGATATTTACTGCCTGTAAGAGTAAAGAACATGTAAGGGAAGCAATCAAAATCTAAAGCAGTCTAATTACATCAATTTTATGGATTAAGCATGATTTTTCAAAACTATAAAACAGAGTTTTGAAGAACAAACCTTGATTTACCTCAAAATTGAAACAATCCACTGGTTGTTTTTTTATCACAGACACTTCGTGGACCACCGCTAGAGTCTTTCCCATTATTCTCTGGCTTTAGAATGAATTGTGAGATCCAAAATGGTGATGAATTTTAAGAAAAAATGGAGTTGAAGAGAATTTGGAGCTAAATATTTTGAAAGGAAAATTACAGCTTTAAAAATCAGTAACTCAACCCAATTCTCAGCAATGCTTCTTCTATTTAAAGAAAAAATCATGCACGTCATGAAGGGAACCAATGAAGGTCTCTGTGCGAAAATGTGAGGATCGATCGCAATTTTCTTGTTCACATAATTGAAAAAATTACATAACAAAAAGAAAAATTATGCATTATTAATCTAAAATACAGCATGCTGAATTTGGAGAAATTTGGGAAGAAAAAGGCTTACACTTGAAGAACTCCTTTTTCGCGTGATTCTCTCGATCCACAAACACGAACACTTCCATCTAGATCTTGAATTCGAAATCCCAAAAAAAGACACCACCACTTGAGAACCCTCTGTATTCTCTTGGGATTGAGAATTCCAGCAAGAGTTGTGGGCTTTGCTTGAATTCTAGAGAGGGGAGAGAGGAGGAAGAAGAAGAAACATTTTCTTCTCTGTGAAATTGGAAGAGAGCTAAAAGAAGAGAGATCTTTTTTTTTTTTTTTACTCTTTGTGTAAACCTTAGAAAAAATTGAAGGAAATCGAAGAAGGTCCTTGCGGAAGCGGGGATCGTTCCCAAATTTAATTTTTTTGCAGATCTTTAAATTACAGAAACAAAACAATTATGCATTATCAAACATAAATTAGAGCATGTTTTTTGGGAATAAATTAGGGAAGAAAACGACATACCCATGAAGCCAATTTTCTTCATGTATTCCCTTTTGATCACGATCTCTTTAGTTTCCATTTCAAAATTACGAATTGGGCATCACTACTTGAGAACCCTCTAGTATTCTCTTTAGGGATTAAGAATTCAAACAAGAATTGTGGGCTTTTGCTTGAATTTTTGGAAGAGGGAAAAAGAGAAAGGAGAAGCAATTTTTTTTTTTTTTTTTAGAACTTTTCTCTATTATCCACAGGAAGAAGATGGAGAGTACACAAAAACCTCCTATCTATTGCACGTAATTTTCAAAGAAAATTAGAGGGAAACAGTTTACTCCCTCCCTTTAATTAAATTAAAATTTCATTTCATTTCATTTAAGTTATATATATATATATATATATATATAATAACTACCTTATTATATATATACTATATGTTATATCAAATATAACACATGACCTATAGTTTTACATTATATCAAATACAATATAACCTATAATTTTATTTTCTCCCAACAATGCATGGCATTTAATATAAATCACATTTATATTAAATTCAATTATATGAATCTAATTCATATAGTTAATATTTGAATCATATTCAAATATTTAATTCCTCTCAACTATTTATGGTATTTAATATAAATCACATTTATATTAAATTTAATTATATAAATCTCATTCACATAATTAGTATTTGAATCATATTCAAATTCCTCTCAAAATACTTTATATTATAATATATCAAATACATTATGTTAATTATATCACATATAATTAATTTAATTAATTATTTCATATATAACTATTTCCCTTAATTAATTTGAACAATTCAAATTAATCCAAAATTAATTTTCAATTTAATCCCTGTTGAGCTACAGAGGAGACCTTATGGACTTGTAGATTGAAGCTCCAATGGTACTTGAATAATTAATTAAACCCTTTAATTAAAATATCCAACTTCCATTAACTATCGATCATTCTACTAAAGACCGACAACTACACTCTACACCATCCTTTAGGGGGACACTCCCAGGGTGCCACAAGGCCGATGATAGATCTCACGTTGTGAACATAAAGGGAGAAACGCGAAGATGTTTAAATGAAGTATCATATACCCCAAGTACCTCCCACTGAATGTTCTACCTAGGGGTTCATTAACTTAGACCATCCGGCTACTGATTTTATCCAAATCAATTTAATTTGCTCAAAAACAAATTTTTTCTTTGAAATCAAACAAGTTCAAGCCAAGTCCCATTAAACTCTTTAACGGACTATCCTCAAATTTTCATGCATGCATCAAATCTATCTAATTCATCTTTCCAGGTAGGTTCCCAGGTAGGGGTGTTCTGTTTTCGTTAGCTGAAGTACTCTAGCCTAGACAGAACCCTCCTTAGACAAAAGGTCCATTATAGATAGATTTGCTACATATTTGATTTTTTATTAGTCAATTTAATCTTATTAAACTGATTCAAAGATTAAATCTTAGGTTTCTAATCTCATTAGAACCGTGATCTTAGGTCTATCTCCACCAAGTTTTAAAACTCTTTTAAAACCATGATTCAAGCCTAAGTTCACATGCATGTCTTTCTTATTGATTTAGTTCTAATTTCTATAACACTTATAAAAGAAACAACCAAAACCCATTCACATTGCCATGCACAACTAGGTATTTATAACTCTTATAAATGCAACCTATGTGTCATGCTTCATGCAATGTCCATTCATTATTATATATAACTCTTATATACTTGGTAATGAACTAAGCAAACATGCTTCCATACACCTTTATATTATAACATTTATAATATAAAGATGATGCATGTCTATGCTTAATGCATGCATAAATATAACTTTTATATTATATGATGCATGAACATGCTCTTATGTAATTTAAGTTATACAAACTACTATATCATAACACTTACAATATAGAGATAGTGCATGACCAATGCATAACCTAAGGTGGGATTTCAACTATATAACATACTATATGACATATAATAAAACATACATCTCATGTACATTCACCAAAGACTAATGGACCGGGATGATGAGCCTCAAAAATCGAAAATTAAATTCTATCTATTACATAAATCTATCGAGCAAACCAGTTCACAAGTGAACTAGGTCTTGAACGGCCTGGGGGAAGCCTCCCTAATCGTTTAGTAAACTGGCCGAGTAACCACGATCACTTAGCTACGATGAGTACCATTTACAATGCGATGAAGCATGAGGCACTCAATCGTTTAGTGCACTAAGATTAAATGCGTAAGTCTAAACGACCGCTTAGACGATGATGTTGCTATGAAGCACAATCGTCTAGACGATCATAAAACAAGCGTTTAAGTAACTTTACTATGTGATCGTATAGACTAAGCGATGAAGCTTGTTGAGCTACACAATCATTTAGTGCGCGCGCATTTCCTACAGCTAAGTATCCCATACTCAATGATCGTTTACCCCATAGTTTACACGATCTGACCAACGTTGGTCTTCTTCTTCCTCGAAGTTCAATGCAACTCCTTGTCATGAAGCTTCATCACAAGTGACTCACACTAACTTAAACACTTTGAATTACAGACTTAATAGAAAGTTAAAACGCCCAAAAACACAGAGGCCCTTACAATTAACTTTGAATGTAAAAGAATTAAATAACCAGAGGCAACCATACCAGAAAACTCCATTTATCCACATCCACAAACATATTTAACATTTAAGCAAAATGTAGACATGCTTCACCCACCAAGAATGTAAATACTATTCTATACATCAATGGATTGGGAATATCGAAACTGGCTTTGATACCAATTGAAGAAACTCTTATCAAAGAGAACTTATGAGTGGAAGCAAGATCATTCCAAATTCATTGCGACAAAATTACAGGAATTCACTAACATACAAGCCAGTTATACATCTACTAACAAATTACGACATGCTTTTAGAAATTAAATACAAAGAGACGAGAGACATACCTTTGAAGAACTTCTTTTGTCTTTCTCTTACTCTTGTGAAGCCTTCGATCAGCACCTCTCACTGTCGCTATGAACCCCAACCCAATCGTCTAGTGTATCGTCTGGTCAATCACGAACAACCTTCTCCACGAACAAGTAACAACTTGGGACACCACCACTTAGTGACCTTGGTATTCTCTAAGTGAGAATCCAAGAGCTATAGGCTCTATTGAATTTGGTAGAAGGAAGGAGGAAACAACGATAGTACTCAACGACCAAGCAAGTGAGAGAGGTTTGTGTCTATCGTATAGACTTGTGCTTGATCGTTTAGTAAAAGTATACGATCGTTTAGATAAAACAGCCTGATCCTTGACACGATCATTTAGAGAAGCTCGCTTAGGTACGCGATCGCTTAATAAAAGACAACACGATCATTTAGATGATGACGCGTGTACACGATCGTTTAGACAAACACTTGAAGTTCTCGTGTAGTCTCTCGTGAGCTAAACGATAGTCAGTGTACAACCAATGAAGCGATATTAATATTTTTTTCTAAAATGAAAAAAAATTTCATTTTATACTTCAGTTATGAAAATGGAATACAACCTCCCACTTTCTCCTTCAGTTATGAAAACGGAATACAACCTCCCATTTTCACGCACAGTTAAAGAGAAACTGATAATGGGCAAAAATGCACGTTATTATAGGCCTTTTATTTAGAATTATGAGGGCTAATAAGTAGAATATGTGTTGATTATACTAAGAATTCATGAGAAAAGTGAGCTTGCATTGATCAGCAATGAAAATCTCGACTAACCTAATATTCATTATTTTGCATCCAAATGTCTATTTTTGTAGCTATCGCAGGAATCGAGTGCATGCGGTGAACCCTACCATCGCAAAGGCGATCGTGTAAGTTCGTCGCATGGATGTTGCAGCCATTAACCGCATGCGTCTATCGCATAGAGGTTGCGGCTACAGAGTAATAACCATAATAGAGGGACGAACGCAAGGGTGATGAAATAGGATGATACTTCGGAAACCAAGTATGAACGCATACCTTGGGAGTATCAAAAGATGATGTTGAATTTCACCTACCACGTCCTTAGTAGAAGAGATTCAGAGTAAGTACACTATGCCATTAGCAGCAGAAATTCATAGCAGGACCATTAATGTTGTCAGCGATCGAGCTCTATAAATAGAAGCCTTAGAGCCCAACTTCAAAGGATCTGATCTTCTACCTTTGGGAAGATCTTTATTATCACAGACGAAAGCGTGAGAAGACATTCTTTGAGAGTTCTTCATTCCTTCACCCATTCTGAGTGACGATTGGAGCTTCGTCAGAGGTAGATCTCGAGAGAGACTACTCCACCGCCCATCCATGGCACCACCGGCAGCCTTGATACACATCTGATGAAAGCAAGACATTACCTACATCTGGCCCTCCATCTCTCTTCTATCTCTATATTGTATTACATTTTGGCTTAAGCCATTAATACATTTTGTGATCAATGCATTTCTCTATTTCCTTCGATTCCATCTTCATTTACCTCTTCTTTATTATCCTTTACTTTCATTGCAACGACTAAGTAACATTGCTAGAGTATCGCATACTTAATCATGCAGCATAGACATATGAAGCATGTAGCAAACCATTGAGAGGTGTGTGTTGCGCGAGTCATATGAGAAAATCCTATTTTCTTAGTGTGAGGCTGTAGCAACGTTTGTCTATGAGCGGTCGCAATGCTTGTCTATAAGCTAATCAAAGGCGACTAACTGCCTGAGAGGGTAAGTAGTGGAACTCACTAAGTAGAGTAAGCAGTGTTCCTAGAGATAGGAATAATCTTATGTCAACCATGATTTATGTGTTACCTTGTCTTATGAGTGCATCATTCATCATTTGGACATACTTGAGAGAGTAGTCTAAAAACCAAATCAAGGCTTGAGAGAGTCAGATTGGATCGCATAAGCAAGAATAGAAGCTTAGACATAAGTTCTATTTGCTATTACACAGTGCATGCACACTATAGATAGGATATGATAGTATGCGATCACATCGCATGCGTCCAGAAGTAGGATACAGTGGTATGTAGTCACCTTGTTCATGTGTTAGGTCGCGTGAGCAAGAATAGAGACTTAGACATAAGTCCTATCGACACTATCGCATATGCATCACATGCATCGTAATCAATTGTGTATAGCATAACCGCATAACTTGCGTTGGCTGGGGTTACCCTTGCAATCAAGCCTAATGTTACAGTGAAGTTATCCCCTCCACCATTTTATCTATTTTCCCATGCATCTTATTACGCGTTAACAATTGTTGTGTCTCTAACTCTCATAGTCATATTTCCGTTGCTTAATCTGTTTAGTTAAGAGTAGGAGTAGCGCATAGTCCTTAAACTTCAATATTCTTTTATTCTTTGCCATAAACACATTACCTCATAACATTTAGCTACAAGTCCCTGAGTTCGACCTCGGATCACCCCGAGAAACTTGCGATCTCGTTATACTTGGAGAGAGAGCAAGAAAACTTGTGGTAGGAATGCATGGTCATCGCATAGATTCTTAGACGCATATTGCACATCCCTTAGTCTAACGTATGACCAACGACGCATGGAGAACGAACAATGAACACATATTCATTTACTCCATTTTCCACACATCAGAAACCACCAACAATTATCTCATAATTGTTTTAATTATAAATAAATATAATAACTAACTTATCATATTATATTTATAACCTATAGTTTTAATATCACATCATATGCAACATTTAAACCATAGTCCTTTTCTCCTTTACTTGATATAAATCATATTTACATCAAATTCCTCCAATTATTGTATCTCATACATCATGTCAACTATATCATATATAATTTAACCAGGTTAATCATATCATATATAATCAAACTCTCTCTTGTCAATTTGAACACTTCAAACTGACCCAAAAGCTGATTCTCAACTTGAATCCATTGAGCTACCAAGGGAACCTTATGGACCTGTAGCTTGAAGCTCCAACGGTATGTGAATAGCAGACTAAACTCTTTAGTCACGCGATCCACCATCCATTAACTGTCGGAAACTCTAAAGACCGACAGTTGCACTCTTTTCACCACAGATATATTTCTGTGTCCATCGGATATAACCAGTCAACAATACGATAGCCCTTCACAGATGTTCATAAGTACAACTAGGCAAATTTACCGTTTTGCCCCTGTAGTTACATCTAACTCCTTAAGTACCACTGATCCCTCTAATGAACAATATCTCATAGCCCTCCTATGAGTGGACATCTCTCTGGTCATGAAAAGGTGTGTGGTGCCATATCATTCAAGCCCCGGAATCAGCCCTTGAGAAAGCAGTCTATCTACTTACCCCTACTTCAGGGAAGGAGTGAATTCTATCTTGTGTAGCTGAGTTTTCAGCTTCTCAATTAGAAGAATCCCCAAAGTGGTAGGTTTGAGTCGGCAATCTGGCCACTCACACCTATACAAATCAAAAGACCGCCCTCAAAGATAAGAGTTCCCAACTCACTCAAGATTAAGGTCATATTACCTATGGTCATTCTAGTAAAGTGAAGTCTCTGTCATGAACGACATTATATAACGAGACTTAACACTTCGTGGTCCAGTCTTATACAAACTCCTTTGTATAGAACACCCCCGTTCACATGTCTCCACATGAATGATCAAGATCAGACCATCTGTAGTATGTCACAGCACTTGTAACTATCTACAAAGGAGTCGCATCCGTAGTGTCACTAAGATAAGGTTTCCCTCCTATATCCATATACTACAGACCATTTTGGTTATCACTTAAGGCATTATCCACTTGTATATCTCCACATACATGCTTAAGTTACAATGATAACTAGGCATCTTAGTTTATTGGTTTGTGGTAAAGCAAATAAAACATAACATGTTTCATAGACAACAGTGAAGAAAATATCTCATATTATTACATCACAAACGTTTGTTCAATATAGGTATTTACAAACTATAGAACCTAATAAGAGTTTAGGGCATCAACCCTAACATATTTCTACTACATAGCATATGTCAGGTCGTGTATATAACATAGCATACATCAGACTACCAACTGCTGATGCATAGGGAACATGTCTCATATCCTCAATTTCTTGAGGTGTCTTAGGACATTGTTCCTTCGACAGATGAACTTCATGCCTGAAAGGTAACAAACTTCTCTTGGAATTCTATATCTTATATCTAGACAACATCTTGTCTATATACAATGCTTGAGAAAGGGCCAACGTTCTGTTCTTGCGATTCTAAATAATTTGGATTCCACGAACATATTAAGCCTCTCCTAAATCTTTCATTAGAATTGGGTTGCTAGTCATTTCTTAATGTCAGTTAGGATTTCAAATCATTCCCAATGAGGAGGATGTCATCGACCTACAACACTAGGAGTGCTGTAGTGGTTTTGACAATTTTCTTGTAGACACAAGATTCGTCAATATTCTATTCAAAGCCATAAGATTTGATCGCAGTGTCAAATCTTATGTTCCAGGATCTAGATACTTGTTTTAACCCAAAAATGGATCGTTTAAGCATGCAAACTTTTTGCTCTTGACCTTGTTCAATAAACCTTTCTGGTTGAGACATATAGATACTTTCTTCAAGATTGCCATTTAGAAAGGTTGTCTTGACATCCATTTTCCAAATTCATAGTCATAAAATGTGAAAATGGACAAGAGTATTCTAATCAACTTTAGCATGGTAACAGGGGAGAAGGTTTATTTATAGTCCACCTCCTCTCTCTAGCTATAACCATTTTCCACCAATCAAGCCTTAAAGGTATATACCTTATCGGTTTGGTCTCGTTTCTTTTTGTACATCCATTTACAACCAATAGTTTTTACCTCGTCTAGCTGATCTACAAGTTCACAGACTGAATTGAAGTACATAGATTCCATTTCAAGGTTTATGACTTTGATCCACCACTCTTGGTCTACATCATTCATTACTTGTTTATAGGTCCATGGATCCTCAATGCCATCATGAGGTATGACGACCTGAGTTTCTATTAAACCCATGTAACGGTTGGCCTGATGGAAAACCCCCCCCCCCTCCCCCACTACGTCAAGGGACTCTCAACTCTTGAGAAGGATTTGATTGACTAAAATTATTAGCGTCATCAACAAATCTTACTCTTGTTGGTTTATCTATAGCTTCTTTGGATATTTCACTTAACACTAGTTTACTGCAAGATTACCAATCTCTCATATGGTCTTCCTCTATGAATATAGTATTTTTTTACATAAATACTTTGTTATCTTGAGGATCATAAAACAGACCACCTTTTACTTCTTTGGGTTATCCTACGAATAGGCACAATTTTGAACGACATTCCAAATTCTTTGCATTTTGTAATAACATATATGTAGGGCATCCCAAATTCTGAAGTGATGTAAACTACCTTTATGCCCTCTCCACAACTCATATGGTGTTTCAGAATCACCTTTTTTTTAAGGAACCATGTTCAAAATGTATACAGCAGTCTCTACTGCATATCCGAAAAACGAATCAGGAAATTGAGCATAGCTCATCATTGAACGAACCATGTCCAACAGGGTTCCATTTCTCCTTTTCGATACACCATTCTGCTAAGGCGTATGGGGTGTTGAGACCTGAGATTGAATTATATGTTTTATCAAATAGTCCTAAAATCTTAAGTCCATGTACTCTTCACCTCGATCTGATCGAAGTGTTTTAATTTTTTTATCTAACAGGTTCTCAATCTTAGCCTTATACTCCTTGAACTTTTCAAGGACTTCGGACTTGTGATGCATTAGGTAAATATAGTCATACCTTGAATAATCATCAATAAGCTGATGAAATATTCATACTCTCCTTGTGCTTTGACATTCATCGAACCATAGAGATCTGAATGCATGAGTTTTAAGGGTTTTTTTTTGCTCTAAGAAATTTTTCTGTAAAAGATCTTTGGTCATCTTAACCTCAAGACAGGACTCACATGGAGGTAAAGAGTTGTCTTCTAACTAACTTAGGAGTCCACCTTGACCAATCTCTCAATCCTATTGAGATTAGTGTAGCCAAGTTTTAAGTACCAAAGATAAGTACTAGGAGAAACTTTTTACCTTTTATTTTGAGTTTAGTTGTTTTAAACAACTCAATATTTAAAATAGCTTTTGTCTTGGTTGGTCTTAATTCATATAAGTCGTTTTCAAGTTTTGTAGAACAAGTTTGAACGCCTCTTGAGCTAACAAACACTTCATTAACTTTAAGACATATTTTGTACATTTATTCTAACAAAAAAGAGATAGATATTAGATTCCTTCTCATATTAGGAACTAAAAGTACATTTTCTAGTAAAATGAATTTATCCCAAAAAAAAAAACTATAAGTCTCCTACTGCCTGAGATAATCTCTTCTGTTCCAACTTTGAGAGTTGTCTCACTTTCTCTAACATGCTGCCAAGAACTAGTTTCATGAAAAGAAATACAAACATGGCTAGTGACCCCTAAATCTAGTATCCATGTAGAGTTATCATTCTCCACTAAACATGTTTCAACAATAAGTAAATCATATTTACCTTGTTTTACTTTCACAACTTTCTTCTCGATAAGGTATTTTGGGCAGTTACGTTTCCAGTGCCCGTCTTCGTTTCAGTGGAAATGCCTTCCTTTGTCCATAGCTTTTCCCTTGCCTTTGCGGGTTGCAGGAGCCTTACCTTTCCCTTTTCTCTTCTTTTTCATTTGAATACTCTTATTCTTTGAAGTTGAAGTTACGAACTTAATTTATGAGGATGATCCCTTTTGGAACTTCTTTGAGGTAACAGTATTTGCTTCCTCTTCTTGTCCCTTAGTCTTCATAAAAGATTGGTATGTCTGAAGCTCGTTTAAGAGAGTAGTCAGATTGTACTCAATCTTGTTCATCATTGCATTTGTGAAGAGCTACAGGAAACTCTTCGGAAGAGACTCCATGATGAAACTAACCTGACTTTTCTCATCAATGACAACATCGTTTATCTTTTCTATATTGAAGTGGACCATCATATCCAGAACATGTTCTCTAACAGAGGTTCCCTCCATCATGTGGGAGTTGTAAACATATTCCAGAGCATCGTGCCTGACAGATGAGGACAATTGTCCAAACATTGCCTGCAACAAATCCATGATCTCCTTAACGGTGACAATGTTTTCATATTTCTTAGAACATCAGATAGCTTGCTAAGATATAGACTTGGGCTTTATCATTGGCACTAATATATTTGTCATGGGATTTTCGAACATCTCGATTAGTTGACGAGCCAGGACTCGGAGGACATTTCTTTGTTAAAATGAACCTAAGATCATCAATTACTAGTATCGTGTTTAAGTTTGATTTCCAAGTTGCATAATTGTCTTCGTTTAATTTTTTCAGAAGTGAGTAGTTGAACTAATGAGCTCATGCTGAAAAAATAAACAAGTTCTATTAGTGAATTGCTATAAATCCAATCAGGTTTTGGAAAAAATAATGCACCCATATAATTTATTAATTTTGCAATGATACTTCAGGGAGTCAGAATAACTGCTACCGAGAGATAATCAATTACTCATTCACTGAACCAAGACATTCTTAACTAAACACTAATACCATAATAACTCTTATTCCTATCGTATTTAGTTATCGCTCGTTTAGTCAAGAATTTACTAACACTTAGTAATTCATGTAAGTGTAACCCTCCATTTTCAGATCCCAGAGATCAATATCGAATGGAAAGAAATTCTGAGAACAGACCTAAGAGACCCTATTCATTTTTTAAGTTTGCGTTGTTCCATCCCCCATGTTACGGCCCTTTGAATGGGTGGTCGTTCTAGGAAGACACGCAAGCGAAACATGAGAATCTCATGATGCAATCTAATGGAGAAGATCGTAGGATGTGTTGGCACACTTCCTTCTCCCACTTACTATGAACAAATTTTCCTATTTACTTTGTTATTGACCCATGCAAACACTTTCTTAATGGAGGTAACACCTAGGACGATACGAAACTGAGCATGGATCTTATGGTGTGAACTCTTAGGGACGTGAAAGACAAAAATAATATAACATATATACCATTTTTCTCCCATTGAAGTGTTCTAGACGATTTGGGTATACTTTTACTCAAGTATATTTCGGCTAAATAAATATATCCTATGTTCAGGTGTTTAGCTGAGTAACATGACGAAAAAACTGGCTTATCCTCATTAACAGTTACAGACTGGGAGCCCTGTTGCCTCTAATGTTGTGGATATTTGCATTCTGGTTCTTCTGCGGAGGCTTTAAAGCCCTCTAGTCTGCCTTCCTCTTCTAACCTGAAGTGGATCCTGGTCTATGCAATTTCATGTTCCATTCTCTTGTAGTGGAATCTATTCACATTGCTACACGTAACACTAATACATAACTGATGGGCTCATAAGCCAGTACGTGACCTCTCAGACTGTTCTTCAGACCTTAGATCAATTTTTCCATCTTTTCCTCTATTGTGGCCACCATTTTGGGAGACAAAAGAGACAACTTGGTGAATTCTCGTTCATATTTCACCAGAGACATGATCACTTGCTTCAGATTCATGAATTTCGCCTGTTTATTGTACCTCGTTTCGATGATAAATTATAGCTCATAGAATCACTCTTTGAACTAGCGACCCTCCACTGGTGTCAACTGACCTTTCAGCCAATTGCCACCAAATTTATTTATCGTCTGTCAGCACAAATATTGCACACGGAAGCTTTTGGTCATCCAAACATTTCATATAGTGGAATATTGTCTCGAGGACATCCATATTTCTGCCTTCATTGGATCCTTTAGCGATCCATCGAAGGTATAAGAGTTGTATTTCCTGAAGTCCCGTAGGTGTTTAGTCTCCACTAATAGGTCTGATATTTACTGGTTCTGCGTCTGATTCTAGACCTGTACTTGAGGCGTCTAGACCTGTATGGGTGGGTTTTGTTGTGACTGGGTGTCCCAAGTTATCTACTCTACCATAAGGTTCTTCAACTGCCCAAACACTATCTTCATGATTGCTTCTCCTATCACTGCAACTAATGCGATATACTTTGTTAGAGCACCATGGGGAATTGGTGTCTGCATAGACGGAGTCAGATTCCTTGTCCAACCTCTTGTTTGCACTCCCTACCCCTCTGTTCCAGAAGGGTCATGTGGCAGAAGGAGATCTTCTGGTATAGGGAGGTTCTGATCCTCTGGATTTTGCACCCCTAATGTGGAAGGGTCATTGATAGGCGAGACTGGATCTTGTGAATCTCGAGTCCCTCCTTGGACCTTCGTTTTTACTCTATATTTAGGTGTCATGTCCTATCATGTACTCAAAATCTACTTTTACTAGATTCCTTATCATAAAAAATAGGCCTATGATGACTTGCAGAAATGCATGTCATCTTAGACCTTTTATTTAGAATTATGAGGGCTGTTAAGCAGATTATGTGGCAAGTATGTTAGGAATTCATGCGAAAATGATTTTGCGTTGTTTAGCATTGAGAATCTCAGCTAACCCATTATTATGCGTTATTATGCATTGAATTGTCTATTTTTGTAGCTAACACATGAAGTGGGGGCAAACGCATACGATCAACGCATGTGAAGAAACTCTCCATCACAAAGGCGAACGTATACGATCAACGCATAAGTGTTGCAGTGATCAGCCACATGCATCCATCACATAAGAGTTGCGATCGTAAAGCAATTGCGGTCATCGTGTAGAAGTTGCAATATTAAGCGAATGCGGTCACTGCACGATAACGCACAATAGAAGGATCAACGCAAGGTTGGTGGAATGAACACATCAATGCATCTCTCAAAAAAATCAAAAGATGATGTTGACATTTCACCTACCATGTCGTTGGCAGCAGAGATTCAGAAAAGGACTAACGCGCCGCGAATGTCAGAATCAAAGTAGTCCATTAATGCTGTTGGCGATCAAGCTCTATACATAGAAGCCAACGAACAGAATTTCAGATCATCTAGGGTTATCCCTGTGATCCAGACAAATGCGTGAGAAGAAAGCTTGAGAGTTCTTCCTCTCCTTCCTCCATTCCGAGTGATGACCGGATCCTTCATCCGGAGCTAGATCTCGGGAGAGTTAGCTCCACCGCCTATCCATGGCACCATCGGTAGCCTTGACGCACATCTGTTGGAACTTAGTCTATTAAGGCATTAAAATTGTAGGTCCAAATATCAAGCAATTTAACTTTCGTAAAATCCTTCAATCTTGAATCAAGCCCAAAGTGTGGCTCAAATCGACTCCCCCTTCAACTTCCAAAGCAACATGAACCAAAATTCGTCTCTACGATCTTTAAACTTGCAGGACAACGATTCCTGATGCTCCAGCCCATCATTCTAACTTCAAAAATAATCGGTAAACAAAAATTTAGGCCAAAGCTTGATGAATAAACAAAAGCTTCAAGAAAAGCCATAAAAATTCACCAAAATCGAATATTAAAATCGTCGGACAACACTCCTTTACCTACAAAACTCCTTCCAAAAATCCAAATCTATGCTCCAGATCCTATCGGCAAATCATATTTAACCCCCAAATTTAGTGGGTGTTTCAAGATTAGACAAAAACACTTTAAAATACCTCAAACTCACCAACAAAACACAACTTCCAGCCACACCCGACGGCTCGCAACAACGACAAATGAAAGGCCTGACGGCGACAACAAAGACCGATGACGGATAAACGGTTGGTGGCATCTGGAACAGGGTTGCGGTGGCAAGTCTCGGCGAATATAGGGGAACAATCGCATGAGAGAGAGGAGATCGACTCAGCGGCGAGCGGGTGAAGAAGGCCGACGACATCGGCGAAGGTCGGAGGGTGGTGGCACACGACTAGAGCTTGAACGATACGGTTGAAGAAGAAAACGAGAGGAGGTCTACTTGCATACATGGAAAGAAAGATAAAAGAGATTTTTAGGGTCTGTTTGGTAAGCCATTCAGATTTTGTTTTATGTTTTCAGATTTACTAAGTTTAGCGAATATGTGTTTGGCTGACAGTCTGGATTCTATTTCTGAAAATTGTTTCTGGATTCTGTAATCTAAACAGTATCAATTTTTTAAATAACTTTTTTATATTTTCAGTCGATCCAGATTTTAAATTCAAAATTTTAAAATACAGAATTATATTAAAAATGATAAAAACAACAATACAATTATACTATTTCAGGTTATAAACTCAATTATTTTTGTTAAACTTAAAATATATAATATATTATTTATATTATAGGATATCAAAAAATAATAATTACACAAAAACTTTAACATAAAAACAAGTTCAGAAATTAATTAGTAATTATTTATATCAATCTAGTATTTAGTGAGTAAAAATATATTTTCAATCACATTTTAAAATTTTGTTTAAATTGAAATTTAACTTCTAAATCTGCTACCAAACACATATCTGAAAACATGAAATAAACTTGGATTTCATTGAATTCCTTTTTTAGATGGCCTAACAAACAGACCATTAACTTTTTCTCTTTTTCTTTTTCTTTTTTTCTTTCTTTTAACTTCTAATATTAAAACCTAAGCATGCATATATATATAACATTTCCCATTTTTTTTTTTCAAAATCTTAATTCTTTTCTATTTCTTCATTTTATATATATATATATATTCTCTTTTTCCCTCTTAAATTCCAAATCCAATTTAAATTCCCTCAATAATTTCAAATCTCCAAATTTATTTAACCAACTTCTATAAATTAAATTCAAAATTTCAAATCTTCTCTGAATTGAAATAAATTTCCACTAATTGAGTTCAGATTGAATTATCTTAACCTCCAATAATTCTATTTTAGCCACTCAAAATAACACCCAAATAATTTTCGAAAGTAAATTGAAAATTGTCTCTAAATTTAGGTCTATATATTGAAATTTCACAATATTGGATTTTGTTATGCAAAATAAAATAAAAAATAGAGCAACTTATTTTTTTATTAAATATCAATAAATAGATTATCACAAAATACAAGTTTTAGGACATAAAACTCAACAACCACACACTATCAAACAAGAACCAAACTCTTCAAATAGGAAGCCACCAATCTAAATGTCTTACAGCACTTTTAAAATATTCAAAAGACTCTTAGAATAATAAAATGAGGTTCATTCAAACTAAGTCTAAATTACAAATAGAGAGTGTCCACAAGGATCATAAACTTAATTACTAACACCTTAATTGAAGTCAAAAGGATCTAAATAAAGTTCTAACAATGAAAACTCACCGAAAAGAACTCGTGTCCGAACAATTCCGAGAAGTATTTTGAATCTATAAATAAGAGTTTCCATTAAAAACAAATCTAAATAACCTTAAACTAGCTCGAAAGAGAATTTAGAATGTCCTGCCCACGAAAACTTACCCAAAATGACTCAAATCCTTGTTGGTTGGTGTTTGAAAATGATCAATTCTACATAAAGAGAACCGTTAAGAAGTGAGTAACTCAAATCTAGCATCGTTGCTCTTCCGGTCATTGCGGGCCTCGCATGACTTAGGGAATGGCTGCTGCTTAACCAAAAAGGGAGAGGATGAAAGGTGTAGGTGGATGCTTGGGTTTAAAAATACTTTTCCTTTCTTCTTTTCTTCCTTATAAAAAATAAAAAACAAAAGCCAATATTGAAAAAAAAAAGATGATAAGTTTTTTGGAAAATTATTTCAAATAGTAAAACTGTTGAAAATATTAATAAGATATAACAAAATTTTAAAACGGTCAATGATATAGGTTGATAGACATTGATAGGCTTTCATCAGTGTCTATCAATATCACTTGTAGACGCTGATAGACAACTACTCTAAAATTTTGCCATATTTTGTAAATATTTTGATTTATTTTTCTATATTTAAAAACATCTTTGTTTTTAATTCCAAATATAAATTATGTTTTACCAAAAGTTTGTCATCTTTATTAGGAGCAAACAGATTTTGAAAAGTTTCTTGTATTAAATTCTAAAATTTTGAAATTAAAGATTTTAATCAAAGCCCTTGTTTCCAACCTTTTAAGAAATTTAATTTGGAAATAGAATCAACGAAGTCCAACTAATTTATAATAAATGGATTGAAAGAGATTTAAAAGCATACTTTATTCCAAAAATAGCCTAATTTTTGTAACGTTGTTGCATATATTATATGTATGTGTAAATGGAGCATTATACTAGTTGCATTGGACCAATCAACAATAAAGTAATTTCAATGTTGCATATTTATTCAACTTATGCACAATCAGATAAGATCATATATCTTTTAAAAGGGGAATAACATTATTATTGATTTCATATAGAAACAAATATTATTATTGATTTTTAGGGTTCTGGTTATCTATTTAAAAAATTTAAGATCAATTGGACATTATATACACCCAATATTATTACATCATTACCTAGTTTTATCATAATAGTTAAGAAATTCTTTATATGATTTCATATCATAAAGTGACATCAACCAGATTAGGTGTTAGGAGACAAGTCGACATGCGACAAACAATGTCGTCATTGTACAATGCAAACATACAATTGCACCAGATTGACTTGAAAGATAAACATCACCAAGACTGATGACGATTTCATGCAGATTATGTATCATTATGGTGTGCACATTGTGATCATCGTGCTCAACGCAATATAGTAGATGATTCAACATGTCAGATGAATATTCATTTTGGTATAGCTCAATAACGAGAAGGTATATCACACCTGACAATATTTATTACTATTGCTTGGTAAGAATTTATAATCTAAAGTTTTTCAATTATATATATGTATTTTATATTATATTAATTTTTTCTTTCATGTAAAATAACTTTCTTCAAGATATGCAATAATGTTCAATGCTACAAAACTTACAATAATTAGGTTCTATGTGTGACCAATGTCTTGTAAAAGTAATAGATAGTAATCCAAAAAACTTGAAAAACTTAATTTTGTTGTTACTAATAGGAGACATGCTCATTGTAGATGCTAATAACAATTCGCCAAAGATATTCTAGAGTAACACATTGGCAAGGACCTCTTATAGTTAATTATCTTATTCCACCTTCTTTTGGCACTAACTAGGAGTTCAAACAGGCATTACATCGAGTTCTAGTTATCAACAACAGTATTAGCACGCAATGATTTTTTGTCTATTGAAATCGAACAAGATATTGATGATATAGTTCATCATCAACGATACTTTGAAGTATCTATACCTCGTTATTGGCAACATGAGAGAATACAACCCACCATGTGACACATGAGCTTTTGTTGAAATGTAATCATATTTTTTACTATGTACATACTTATATTTGAATATTAATTTGTTAATCATTTTCTGTATCATGTGACTGGATTTAATGACTACAGATATAATTACATGTTTTATTATTCTTTAGAACTCAAGGGCACAATAGTATAACTTATAGAACAAATCATATTCAATTAAGGTCTTACATGTTTTATGGTTCTAAAAACAACATAAACAAAAAATGCAAACCAAGAAATGCATTATTAGCCTATAAAAAAGAGAGTGAGACAAAACTTGAGTACATGGTATATGAGTACTTGTCAAAGTCGTGTATATGGTTCATGATTTCCAACAGACTTGTGTACCATTTACACGAGTTTTGAAGATGTGAAGCCCCATTTACTAAAGTTGAGGGTTAAATTGGTACACCATGTACATGAGTTCCGTAGAAAATAATACTATCTTGATTTATCATTAGTTTTGATTTCAACCTCTAATCAGAAATATCTTTTTTTACATTCATTATTAAAATTATAGTTTTCACAACTACCTTATAAATGCCCCTTTTCAAAAATAAATAAATAAATACATTATTGTTGAACTTTTCCCTCAAAAGTTTTTATTTATTTATTTATATATTTATTATTATTATTATTATTATTATTATTATTATTATTATTATTATTATGTAGCTTTGGCATTTGACCAATAATTTTCACTTTTATTTTCATAGTGAAGAAATTATCGTTCAAATTGATAATGTAACAAAGAAAACCACCCTCAAAAGTATTGAATGTTCTATATTGATTGTTAGATTCAACCCTATTGCCTACGATCTTAATGCATCATTATATTTGAAAAGAGTCGATTCTTTAAAACCATAAATTCATTACTTACCAACTCTATTCTTTTTTCCTTTTCTTTTTTTTTTTTTAATTTCAACAAAAAGGCAAATTTCGATCATTGCTTACATCACCAACTAAGAGATCAAAGATTCAAATCACCGATTTTAAGACATTTGATATACCCTCCTTGAGGCAAAGGAATTGCTAATACCCTAATTTATTGTTATTAACTAGTTCATCATACTTTCAGTTTCAATCAGACCAAGTCAAACAAATTGGGGGCATAAGAGATCCTCAGTCCCATTTCCAAATTCAAACACTAATTATCTTATTGTCAGATGTTTATTGAACAATAGTAAACATAAACTCAAGCCTTAACTCCACCTGTAACATCATCACCCTACACAACTAGATTTCACTTATCTATGAAACAAGATTACTGAAACATGAGCACACATACATTGTTCTCTTTTCCTATATCCGTCGAAAGGGGCATCTGTAGACAGAAGAATATTAATCGACATTTGCAGCAGCAGGGGTTTCCTCAACTTTATCATCTCGAGATTCCGAGTGACTTTCTTCGGCAGGCTTACTAACTTCAGCAATGCTTGATTCTGCAGGCTCACCAGCTGCAGCATCACCATCAGCAACTGACTTCTGAACTGTCCCAACTTTAACATATTTACTCATGAATTTATATTCCCAATCCTGCAAGGCCTCGAGTTCGAATGGACCGAGACCGGAGATATCGCCAGTCAGATCTTTTTCTTCAAAAGACATTTTTGCAAGAGCTCTGCTGGCATCCTTTCCAGCAAAAAGCGCATAGGGCCCCCCAGGTCCATAGAACATTCTGCAAGTAGAACCGTTTAGAAGAGATAATCGCAAAGAAATATGAAAGCTTGATTAAGAGAAATATAGAAAATTGAAGCACTATCTATGGCCGTATACAAGACTAAAACCTGACGGATACAAAGTGCAATTTCTCCAATTTTAATTTTCCTTTAAGAGGACGCACACACAAGAGAGCAAGACACTGCAAAGTATTGGATATTTGACTTGCCTTAGTACGCATATTTAGGAGAGATTTTGAAATGGTGAAATCACTCTCTTCATGTCTAATTTTTCATGTTTAAAATCACTTCGAAACACACTTTTAATCATTCAAATTCACTTCAATATCTAATTTTACACTTTTAATCGCATGTTGGTACTACTGAAATTAATTTGGAATGCTTAAAACATTTTTCTAATAATTTAGAAAATGATAAAGTGATTTTAATAATTTTAAAATCACTCTCAAACATGCTTCATTAGCGTAGTAAATAATACACAATCAGAAAAACTCGTCAGATAGCCAAAGATGTTCTAAAACAGTTGAATGCATGTCCAAGAGTGTACCTAATCATGAAAACAAGGGACCTGTTCTTATAATGTTTTTCAAAAAGAAACTATCTACTTTTTAGCACATCATGAGAGGAGGTTTCTGCATTGTTTTCTATTAAACTTATTCTGTCTTTCAAATCAAACGCTTGTAAAAAGTGATCTGAAATCATGAGCTTGTAATTTGTAAAAATGATTTTACATGTAACAGAATCTTTTCCGATCCCAAATAAAAGAAGGATTGGTTTATCTACAAGCCACCACAAAAAATAGCTCTTAAAACATAGCAGTTCAGAATAACTTGTGGAACACCAATCTCTTGCCTATGTGAACTACATGTACAGTAGTACTATACGAATTCTATATGCTGGAAACATCATGGCCGTAATTTGAAAGTAAAAAATGACAGTCAGTACAGAATATTTTCAAAACTAGATACATAGCAAATCGCAGCTATAAGAAGGAATGAAGAAATGTTGAACTATCGAAGTTAAAATTCAGATGAACAAATAACAAAAAGTTTGATCTCACCAATATATTTAGAGAGGTTTTATCATCCACCACTAAAGAGATTGAAAGTTTGAATTGAAGTATCTGGTCGTGGGAGCATATATATTATGACAAGCATAGAACACCATTAAAGATAGGGGTGTAACTTGTAAGCAGGTCAGCACAGAAATCCGCAAGACCCATGTAAACCAAATCAACCAAAAAGTGTAAATTCCGTTTTAAGCTCGCACCCCTAGTTTTATAAACTCGTAACAGAAAGCACAATTTTTATAGAAACTATTAATAATCTTCTTTTACTATAACTAGCATCAAACAGACAATGCATGGCTCCTAGTATAAGAAACAGGGAATTAGAAATAGCCTAAAAAATATCAATAGCGGTTCAATGCAGTAGGACCAAATTAAGTTTCATTTGGAAGGAATCAGTAGCTATTTGAACGAAAAGAAGAACTATAGATGGCAAAACGAAGCACCAAAATCAATTAAATCTTCTGTAAACCTAAAATCAGCTTGATATTCATGTTCCACATGCCATCAAAGAGCTGAACAAACACGTTGACTCAAAAACAAATTGAAACCGAAACAAAACTTATCACGATCATCGAAACACAAAATACCTAAAACAGAGTGAAAAAATTCGAAAGAAAGAAAACCCTCAACGGACCTGCTCTGAGAAACATCGTAGATCTGGCCCTTGATAGCCATGAGAAGAGGCTTCTTGGGATCGGAGCCATCGTATTGCTTCAAGTCATCCTCAGAAATTTCACCGACTTGGACAGGCGGAGGGAGAGGCTGTAGTTGCTCACCCAAGTCCCTAGTGTGGGTTCCGTAGTCGGAGGGAGCGAAGAAACTTGAAATGAGATAGTAAATGGCAATACCGAGAGCCAAGACTGTGAAGAAGGTGGCGGGAGAGAGGCCTGTGTAGGCCACGATCGCCTCCTTCAGCGTCTCCCAGACTTGCAGAGCCATGGCGGATAGAGAGAAGACAGAGAGAAAGAGAGAGGAAGGAGGGTGAGAGAAGGAAAAGGGAAGCAGCTTTTTGCTACCAACCTAAAAGCTCTTTAATCAACGGCTGTCCTTGTCCGTGGACAACATTTAACATCTCCGCCGCACATTTTGGCTTCTTTGATAAATATAATTTTGGTTTCTAAACTCGTACATGCTAGTGGGATTGGACTCGAGATTAACAAAATTTGCCTTAGAAACGGAATCTAAAAACGAAAATTTGAAAATATTTGAAAATAAGGGATTCGATTAAAATCGGTCATATTTCATGTTTTTAAATATGTGTTTAATAGTAGAATTTAGAAACTCAATTCTAATCCAGACAATTATAAATTAGTTATAGTTATCCACTAACTATTAGTTGACAATAAATTAAATTATTATTAATTTATTTATGAATATGTTTTATGTTAAAAAATTGTATAATTATTGTTTTGTAATATTATATAATTTATATAAAAAATTAAAATTTTGGTCCATATGATTTTGAGTAAATTAAACTTGAAGGTAATTGAGTTTCTATAATCTGATAAAAACTTCATAATAAATAGTTAATTGAGTTTCTATAATCTGATAAAAACTTCATAATAAATAGTCTTTGTATGGGTTGTTCAAGAGAATTTAACAAACGCATAGATTATTAAACCATATGAATTAAATTGTAAATTTTAAAATCATATGGACTAACTTCTAACTTTATCCAAACCATTGGGACAAAACTTGAAATTTGACTTAATTTAATTTATAATACATTACTTAATACATATTTTGATTTAAAAAAAATGATTTGGGTTTTAATATAATTACACGTTTTAAAATTTAAAATTCTAATTTTGGATACAAAGAAAACATAAAATGTTATTTTCAGAATTTGCACGGTTTGGATCACATAATCTGAAAACAGTTTTTAGAAACAAATTTTAGATCATCTGGCAAACATATATCCGTCGAATTCAATGAATTTGAAAACATAAAATGTATCCAGATTGGGAATCAAACAGATACTAAGAAATTCAAAACAAAAATTTTTCAGGAAAACTGTATTTGTACTTCATGTTTTTAATTATATGTTTGGTAGCAAATTTAGATTAGATTATAAATTTAACAACTATTTTCGATACATTTGATATTATATTTGTCATGGTTACTCACTAGATATCAGGTTGACTATAAAATATTATTAATTTATTTGTAAACTTGCTTTAAGAGTTTGTTTTTTGGTATAATTATTATTATTTTGTAATATTATATAAATTATAATAAATTACTTACTACATATTTAAATTTTTAAATTTTAATTTAATTTATTAACGTTCTTATCTTTGTTTAACTATAATTCTGTAATTTAAAATTTCAAATCCAAAATTTAGATACATAAAAAACATAAAAATTATTTTATAATCCAAAATTTCCACTATTTCGATAAGTTTTAGAAATCAAATCTAAATTACCTCTCAAACACATATTACTAGAATTAATGAATCTAAAAATATAAAACATAATCTACCGTGACAATCAAATATGCCCTTAACTTCTTGCTCCGTGAGATTTGTATAATAATATGATTATATTTATTATAATTGAGTATTTAATTCTTTTTAATTACTTTATAATCCAAAATTTGCACTATTTCGATCCGTTTTTAGAAATTGAATCTAAATTACCTTTCAAACACATATTACTAAAATGAGTGAATCTGAAAAACATAAAACATAATATATGATAGCAATCCCTTAACTTCGTTAGATATGAATAATAATATAATTATATTTATTATAATTGAGTATTCAATTTTTTTAATTACTTATAGTTTTTAATTATTGGTTATAAATTTAATTAATAATTTCATTAATTTAATGAGCGTTTATCTATAAAATTGAATTAAGTATACAATTTAATGAAATGTTATTGATTTATTTTAGTTAAATGTAAATATTTGGTACAACAATTGCGAGGTTGGGGGAGAAAACCTCCAACTAACTTCCAATAAAAAGTCATTTCAATTACAATTGAGCTAATCTCATTTTGGCTATTCTAGTTAAATAATTAATCTTAAAGGAGTTCCATTGATAGATCAATCGTAATTGGCCACAATTACAAACATAATTGGATTGTTTTTTATCATGTTTACTTCGAATGTTCGACTCTAAGAGGAATGTCATGTCAATTACTATTGAATGCTAAGTTCACTTTCGCCAAAAGAGATTTCTAAAACTTCCAACTTATATTTCATTATTGGATAATTATTTGGCTTTTTTACTTGTAGTACTTATAATCCCATTTTTCTTTTTTACTATCGAAGGTTAGTAAAGTAATCTTGAGCATGTCAAAAAGGGTTAACTATTTTTAGTAAGCTCAAAAGTTTATACCATAAGAATAAAATTTGAGTGTCTTATTTGAGTAACACCATTTATATGTCTTGCTTTATAATAGTTAAAAAATTATTTGATTCAAGTTGTAAATCATGTTAGCATGGTATTTACAAATATGTAGTTTGCATTGGAGTAGACAACAAACTAGTTATTTTCTCTATATAAAGCCATTAGTACGTACTATTAGAGAATAGTCCAACTTCATTCTTCATTGCCAAATGTCTCTCCATGATCACTTGCTTGATTTATGCCCTTAAATTATGCCTCTAACTGTAAATTTGATTTAGCTATATTCAAGTGAATCATATTTAAAATAATTTCTTCCTATAGTTGTTATATGGTATCAGAGTATTCTCAAGATCTTTCTCCATATTTTTTTTTCCTATAACATACCTTACTTCTCTATAACATACTTCAACACTTTTTCTGTTATCCAACATATGCAATCTCGTGCCCATATGTCTGGATTCCACCAACTATGTACTGCGGAGGTATCAAGTCTCTCCTATTCTGAAAGCTCACTCACTATTTGGGCATCTTGATGACTCTTTCCCATGACCTCGTAAACATGTTCGTACACCAAGAATAAAGACTTATGAGGTCAATATGGGCTACCTTCCATAGTTATCTTGGGATCAAACTCTTATTACTTTAATCAATGCTACTTTATCTCCATATGCTCTCATTCATGTTGTTGGTTCTGAATCTTCAAAAGACATCTGGATTTCTTTAGAACAATGGTATTCATAAAATACCATATCTAGCATTTTTTTTTATGTACGATCTACTCTTTATACTATTAAGAAATATTCATCTGAAACAAGTGAAAAATATATTTGTCCTGTTAAAGAACTTGTTACAGGCTTGTTGCAGGCTTTGTTTCTTTTGAAGATGAGGAGATTTTAGTGCATTACTTGACTGGTCTTCCAGTAAAATTTAGTGCCTTTCGAACTTTGATTCAAACATGTAGTGACTCTATCTCCCTCGAAGACCAAACCACTCACTTGAAGCATTCGGTAGTTGATCTCATGCCCACTACCATGTCTACGTTCAACTTCTCTCAAAATGTAAGACCTAACTTTCTAGGACTGAATTTAGGCCGTTACTACATGCATGTATAAATTCAAAGCAAAACCGTTACTACATGCATGTATAAATTCAAAGCAAAACTACTTTTAACACATTCAACCAAAATCCAACCTTTTAAACAAACAGAATAATTTCAACAAAACATATATTTATTTCAATAACAAAGAATTATTTTGGATACCCCAAGAAAACCAAAAACCGTTACTACATGCAATAAATTCAAAGCAAAACTACTTTTAACACATTCAACCAAAATCCAACCTTTTAAACAAACAGAATAATTTCAACAAAACATATATTTATTTCAATAACAAAGAATTGTTTTGGATACCCCAAGAAAACCAAAAACAAAAATTAAAACCAAATAACTCTTTTATGGTCTTAAGTGCAAACACTGAGGAGTTTTATAATTCAAACATATTAAAACTGATTCTTAAACCACAAAAGAAAACATGTAGAAGCATTGGTCTAGTCCCTTAGGTATGGTCACGGATTCTTTCTATCCTTCACCAGTGTATCATTGCCTTTACCAAAAAAACATGTCATAAGAAATTATGCATATAAAGATACTCACCGGGGTCAGGCTATATGGTCATATACATTAAACGTCCTTTAACGGGTGGGACCTATGTTCAATATCATAACATGGATGGAAATTTAGGTGAACTTGTTAACTCTTTATAACATAGGCATAAATGTACATAGCATAACATAGACACAGGTAATGAACCAGAAGGTACACATGTTGGGGTTGATGCCCTAAACTCTCGTAGGGTCCTGTAGTTTGTAAATACCTGTATGAACAAACACTTGTGATGTAATAATATGAGATATTTTCTTCACTGTTGTCTATGAAATATGAGATATTTTATTTGCATTTACCACAAACCAATAAACTAAGATCCCTGGTTGTCATTGTAAATTAAGCATGTATGTGGAGATATACAAGTGGATCATGCCTTAAGTGATAACCAAAATGGTTTGTAGTATATGGATATAGGAGGGAAACCTTATCTTGGTGATACTACGGATACGACCCGCTTTGTAGATAGTTATAAGTGTCGTAATGTGCTACAGATGGTTTGATCATGATCATTCATGTGGAGACATGTAAGCGGGGGTGTCCTATACAAAGGATTTTGTATAAGACCATACATGTTTAGTCTCGTTATATAATGTCGTTCATGACAGAGACTTCAGTTCACTAAGATGACCATAGGTAACATGACCTTAATCTTGAGTGAGTTGGGAACTCCTACCTATGAGGGCAGTCCTTTGATTTGCATGGGTGCGAGTGGCCAGATTGCCGAATCAAACCTACCACTTTGGGGATTCGTCTGATTGGGGAGCTGGGAACTCAGCTACACAAGATTGAATTCACTCCTTCCCCGAAGTAGGGGTAAGTAGATAGATTGCTCCTTTAAGGACTGATTTCAGGGCTTGAACGATGTGGTGCCACACACCTTCTTAAGGCCCGAAAGGTGTCCACTCATAGTGAGACTATGATGTATTATTCACTAGAGGGATCAATGGTACATAAAGAGTTAGATGTAACTACAAGGGAAAAACAGTAAATTGGCCCAACTGTACTTGCGAGCATCTGTGAAGGGTTATCGTACTGTTGATTGGTTATATCTGATGGATACAAAAATATATCTGTACTGAGAAGAGTGCAACTGTCGGTCTTTAGTGAAGTGCTCGGTAGTTAACGGATAGTGGATCTCTTGACTAAAAAGTTTAGTCAGCTATTCATGTACCATTGGAACTTTAAGCTATAGGTCCATAAGGTCCTTTTGATAGCTCAATGGATTCAAGTTGAGAATCAGTTTTTGGGTCAGTTTAAAGTGTTCAAATTGACAAGAGGGAGTTTAATTATATATGATATAATTAACTGGTTCAGTTATATATGATATAATTGATATGATGTATGAGCTACATTAATTGGAGGAATATGATATAAATATGATTTATATCAAGTAAAGGAGAAAAGGACTATGGTTTAAATGTTACATACGATGTGATATTAAAACTATAGGTTATAATATAATATGATAAGTTAGTTATTATATTTATTTATAATTAAAAAATTATACGATAATTGTAGGCAATTTCTCCTCTAACCGTGTGTGAAGTGGGAGATTATATTTAGTTTTCATAACTGAAGGATAAAATTATTTTTTTTCATTTTTGCAAGGTATCACTTCATTAAGTACACTGCTAATTGTTTAGCTCACAAGAAACTACACGATAGCCTTCAAGTGTTTGTCTAAACAATCGTGTACACACGCCATTCTCTAAATGATCGTGTAGCTTTTTATTAAATGATCGCGTGGAAAGCAAGATTCTCTCAACGATCGTGTACCTGCTGACTTTTACTAAAAGATCAAGCACCACATTCTATATGATAGACAGTATCCTTTCTCATTTGCTTGGCCGTATAGTGCGATCGTAGTTTCCTCCAACCTTCTACCAAATTCATTACAGAGCCCACACCTCCTGGATTCTCACTTAGAGAATACCAAGGTTACTGAGTGGTGGTGTCCAAGAGGTTACTTACCGTGATTGACTAGATGATCGTAGAGACAGCGAGAGGTTGTTGGTCCAAGTCTTCACGAGAGCGAGAGGTCTATGGAAGAAGAGTTCTTCAAAGGTAAGTCTCTCACTCCTTTTATATTAGTTTCTAAAGCATGTTGTAATTTGTTAGAAGATGCATAACTTGAAGGAAATCAAACTCAAGTTTTCCACGAGCAGCGAAAAATAGATCATTCCAAATTACAATCATGAATGAACATTACAAATTACAGTCGTAAACAAAACATACAGTTATGCAATCAATACATAAATTACAACATGAACAAACAAATAAACAAGGATAATGCTACGAATGTTTGTCAACTAGTCTCCACGCTCCTTGCTCATGAATGCTCGAACATAGCAACCTCGAACGCTTGAACAACACGACCGCAACACTGCACGAACACTTCGCGCTCATCCTCAGTGATTGCCTCGGTCAGGAACACTCTAACAACACGAACGGCCTCCACAGAACCTCGACGGTGTTGAGTTGAGTATGATACCACCAAGAAGGTTACCTTGATATTCTCGGTGTGAGAATCTAGAGGGTGGGCTCTATTTTGACTTGGTTTGAGGTAGACGAAGGAGGAATGAACAATTGTGTATACGATTGGGCAAATGGGAGAAGACAGAAACCTATCGCATAGGTCGATGCCCAATCATTTAGCTAAAGCTAAGTGATCATCCAGCAAAAGCTAAGCGATTGTTTAGCTCATCGTTTAGCTTAGTTTCTGTCGCCTACAAAACACTACACGATTGTTTACTTCGTTTAAGTTGTCGCTTAGTAAATTGATATTTACTTGACAAGCTCCGTGAGTTTCTTTTTGCGAGAGAGAAAAACTTAAAAACAATTTTGTCATAAAACTTTTCGTAAAAACTTACTAAAATTAGGAAAAAAAATTTCTTTTTATCTCACGGTTACCATGAACCACCAATAACCTCCCACTCAATTGGTTATTGGAGAAAAAGAATTAATTATCCAATAATTAATATTATTATAAATATAAATGATAACCAACTTATCATACTATATTTATAACCTATAGTTTTAATATTTCATCTCATAAAACATATAAACCATAATTCTTTTTCTATTCCATGGTACTTAATGTAAATCTCATTTACATCAATCCTCCACTAGATGTATCTCATACATCATACCGATTACATCATATATAATCAAAATACCTCTTGTCAATTTGAACATTTCAAATCAACACCAATAATTGATCCTTAACTGAATCCATTGAGCTACCAAGGGGACCTTATGGACCTGTAGCTTGAAGCTCCAACGGTACGTGAATAACTAGCTAAACTCTTTTGTCACGGGATCCACCATCCGTCAGACACTCCACTAAAGACCAACAACTGAACTCTCCTTACCACGAATATATTATGTGTTCATCTTAACCAATCAACAGTGCGACAACCCTTCACAGATCGCTCGTAAGTACAGCTCAGCCAATAACCGTTATGCCCCTGTAGTTACATCTAACCCCTTAAGTACCACTGATCCCTCTAATAAACATAAGTCATAGTCCTACTATGACTGAGTCTTCTTTTCTAAAAAGAAGCTGTGGCCACTATGTTTAAGCCCTGGAATCAGCCCTTAAGGGAGCAATCTTTCTACTTATCCCTTCTTTGGGAAAGAAGTGAATTCTATCTCGTGGATTGAGTTCTCAGCTCCCAGATCAGACAAGTCCCCAAAAAGATAGGCATGTTGAGTTGGCAATCTGGCCACTCTCACCCATACTAATTTAGGGACCACCCTTAAAGGCATGATTTCCTAAAACACTCAAGATTGAGGTCGTGTCACCTATGGTTGTTTAGGTGAGATGCAAGTCTTTATTATAAATGGCGTTATATACAGAGTCTAGTCATCTCGTTGTCCAGATCTTATACAAACTCTTTGTATAGGACACCCCTGCTCACACATCTCCACATGAGTGGTCAGGATCTACTATTTGTAGTAGTTTACAACACTTGCAAACCTTTATAAAGCGGGTCGTATCTGTAGTGTCACAAGGATCAGGTATCCCACCTTAATCCTTATACTACAAACCTATTTAGGTTATCACTTAAGGCATGATCCACTTGTATATCATATATACATGCTTAAGTTCACATAAGATAACCAAGGAGTTTTGTTTATTGGATATGAGTAAATGTCAGAATTAAATAACATTTATTTTATTCATTAAACAATGTGTATCTTTACAAAACAACGAGACTCCGGGAGAATTAGGATGCCAATCCCAACAATCTTCCACTTGTCCTAATGACTCAGGAGACTAATGTACGATACAATATAAAAATGTACAATATGCAATAAACTAGAGCATACCCTAGTATCATCTCCACTTGCCCTAGACAAGGTGCTGCATGTCCCGCAGACCTAGACTCTTCAGGTGACTCTCGAACACTTTAGTCGTGAGGGCCTTTGTAAAAGGATCAACAACATTGTGCTCCGATGCGATCTTCGTGACTATCACATCACCACGATGCACAATCTCCCTAATCAGATGATATTTTCGTTCGATGTGCTTACCCCAACGATGACTTCGAGGTTCCTTCAAATTTGCCACAGCCTCGTTGTTATCACAATACAGTGTGATAGGTAAATCCATATTTGGAACAACTTCCAAATCTGAAAGAAAATTTCTCAGCCAAACAACCTCTTTAGCTGCTTCATAAGCCGCTACGTATTTGGCTTCCATAGTGGAGTCCGCGATGCATCCTTGCTTGATGCTTCGCTAGACCATAACCCCTCCATTCGGAGTGAACACTGACCTCAATTTCAATTTGTGAGAATCTCGATCGGCCTGAAAGTCAGAGTCTGTGTATCCTTTAAGGATCAGATCCTTATCTCCATACATAAGCATGTAGTCCCTCATTCTCTAAAGATACTTGAGGATCACCTTGACCGCCGTCCAGTGCTCAAATCCTGGATTGGACTGATACCGACTACCAATCCCTACTCCATAGCAAATTTCGAGTATGGTACACAACATTGCATACATCAAGCTTCCTACAACAGAAGCATAGGGAATTCGTGTCATCTCCTCAACCTCTTGAGGTGTCTTAGGACATTGATCCTTAGACAGAATGACTCCATACCTGAAGGGTAACAAACCCCTCTTGGAATCTTGCATCCTGTACCTAATCAACATTTGATCAATGATGCCTGAGACAGGGCTAACCGTTTGTTCTTACGATCCTAAATAATCTGGATCCCTAGAATATACTGTGCCTCACTCAAATCTTTCATTTAGAACTGGGCAGCTAGCCAATTCTTAATGTCAGTGAGATACCCTACATCATTCCCAATGAATAGGATATCATCCATATACAATACCAAGAAAGCTAATGAGCTGTTGATGATTTTCTTGTAAACACAAGGCTCATCAACATTCTGATCAAAGCCAAACGACTTGACAGCAGTGTCAAATTTGATGTTCCAAGATCTAGATGCTTGTTTTAGCCCATAAATGGACCTAATAAGCTTGCAAACTATTTGCTCTTGATCTGGAACTATGAACCCCTCTAGTTGAGTCATATAGATGGTCTTCTCAAGATTACCATTAAGAAAGGTAGTCTTGACGTCCATTTGCCATACTTCATAATCATAAAGTGTGGCTATGGACAGGAGAATCCTGATAGACTTCAGCATGACAACAGGTGAGAAAGTTTCCTCATGGTCAATTCCTCAACCTGGGTATTACCCTTTGCCACGAGTCTAGCCTTAAAGGTTCGCACCTTTCCATCTACACCTCTCTTTCACTTATAGATCCACTTACACTCAATAGGTCTTACCCTATCAGGTGGATCAACAAGCTCCCAGATGTTATTGAAGTATATAGACTCCATTTCCTGGTTCATGGCTTTAAACCATTTATCTTTGTCAACATCCTCCATTGCTTTCTTAAAAGACAATGGATCCTCGACCCCATCATTCGTAATGATGTTTTGTGCTTCAGTTAAACCTATGTAGTGATCCGGTGGGTTCATAACCCTCCCACTACATCGAGGCAGTCTCAACTCTTGAGCTGGTTGACTAGACGTTTCAACCTCAACAACTCTTTTTGATCTATAGGCCTATTCAACAACTCTTGTTGATTTTTCGGCCTATTCAACAACTCTTATTGAACCCTCAACAGTCTTAGACTCACTTGAGATCTCGCGTAAAACGAGCTTACTCTGTGGCTTATGATTCCTCATGTGGTCTTCTTCCAAGAAGATAGCATTTGTAGAAACAAACACTTTATTCTCACTCAAATCATAGAAGTATCCATCTCTCGTTTCCTTGGGGTAGCCTACAAAGAGACAAACCTTCAAACGTGGTTCCAACTTCTTTGGGTTATTCGCTAGCACATGTGCCGGACAATCCCAAATCCTAAAGTGGCGTAAACTACCTTTACAGCCTCTCCATAACTCGAAAGATATTTCAGAAACACTTTTCGAGGGAATGTTGTTCAGGATATAACATGCAGTCTACACTGCATAATCCCAAAACGAGTTTGGAAGATGAGCATAACTCATCATAGACCGAACCATGTCCAACAAGGTTCTGTTTCTCCTTTATGATACACCATTTTGTTGAGATGTACCAGGGGCCGAGAGTTGGGACGCAATCCCATGTTCTATCATATAGTTTTGGAATTGGAGGTCCATATACTCTCCACCACGATCAGATCGTAGTGTTTTTATCTTCTTACCTAACAAGTTTTCAACTTCAGTCTTATACTCCTTGAACTTGTCAAGGGCTTTAGACTTACATTGCATTAGGAAGAGATATCCAAACCTTGAATAATCATCTATGAAAGAGATGAAATATTCATACCCAACTCAAGCTCTAACATTCATCGGACCACAGAGATCTAGATGTATAAGCTCCAAAGCTTCCTTGGCTCTGTAACCTTGACCAGTAAAAGGTCGTTTGGTCATCTTGCCTTTGAGGCATGATTCACATAGCAGCAATGAGTTTTCTTCTAAACTCTTTAGAAGTCTACTTGTCACCAAGTTCTCAATCCTATTGAGGTTGATGTGACCTAACTTAAGATGCCAAAGATGGGTGTTTTCCTTAGGAGAAACCTTTGGTCTTTTAGCTATTGTTGCCGTACTAAATATTTCGATGTTAAACAAGACTTTTATGACTAACGGCCTTAGTACATATAAGTTATTTTCCATTGAACCATAACCAATCTCCATTCCATTCTTGAAAATAAATATTTTATTCTCAGAAAAGGAGAGGGTATAGCCTTGTTCAATGAGACAAGAAACCAAGATTAAATTCCTCTTAATATGAGGAACTACAAAAACATTATCCAATAACAGATAACGTTTCTTGTCAATAAATAACTTCAATCTGCCTACAGCAACAGCTGAAACAACCATTCCAGTACTGACTTGAAGAGTCATCTCTTCTTATGGCAACATTTTCCAGAAACTAAATCCTTGATAAGAGGAACTGACATGATTGGTAGCACCTGAATCAAGGATCTAGGAAAAATCATCATTCTCTACCAAACGCGTCTCGAAGACCAATAAATCATATTTACTGTCTTGTCTCCTCTTGTAGAGAGTAGTGGGATTGAGGTCGATTGCCAAGAAATTCGTTTCACATGATTTTTTCCATTGTAAGTAATCGGTCATTTTAAAAGCTTTAAACAAAAATTATAACGAGTTGCTGAAAAGAAAAACACATTGACCTACGTTAGATTTTGAGTAAATACCCATTGTAAAACAAAACAACATCTAATAAGGTTTTAGCGAAACTAACATGAACCCCATGTGACATCTAGTTTCACAATGACGCTTCAAAGGTTTAGGACAAAATCCATCAAAGGGAGGTCAGTTATTCCTCCTCTAAATTGAGAAGTTCTCAACCAGTCATTAATACCAGAACAACTCTTGTTCCTATAACGACTAGCCATCATTGATTTGGCCAAGAGATCATTAACTTACTTAACAATCTTCCATAAGTGTGGCCCACCATTTTAAGCCCTAGAGGTCCATCTCAAAAGGCCAATTCGAAGGGAAAAAATCTGATTGAGGCAAAACCTAAAGCGACCCTATCCATTTCTGGAGTTTACCTTGATCTTGACCAACTACACAAAACCCATCCGAAGGGGGACACACAAAGGCGACGCGAGGGAGTACGAATGATCTCACCATGTGAACCAATGATAGAGACCATAGGACGTGCTGACACACCCCTTCACCCACTTACTATAAACAATCTCTCCGTTCATCTTGATATTGACTTATGCAAACACCATCCGAAGAGGGATGCATCCTAGGCACCATGAGTCCAAGCATGAATCTCACGGTGTGAACATACAGGGAGAAACATGAGTGGAATCATAGACATATCAGATACACCTCTTCCTCCCACTAAGTATTTTATAACCTAGGGTTTAGCTTACTTAGAAAAAACACGGCTAAGGATTTTAACTAAGTGACTTTTTGTAAGCCCTCTCTTCTTCTACTCTTTCTTGGAATATTAAGAAGCACATAGTTGAGATTGAACTCAGAGAATTGAGATAAAGTTTGATGTGGATCTCTTGTTAAGATTTATAGTTAAAAATAAAAAGATTTAGATTGATGTTTTTTTCACTTAGGAAGAGGAATAAGGATCTGAGAAATAATTTGAGGTAATGAACCTAGTAAATGCAGAGTGGAAAGATTTCTCAAAACTGGTAGAGGCAACTAAAAGAGTGGAGAAAAGTTTGTTAGGAATAAGCGATAAAAGGAAAATAAAAAGGATGTTTGTGTAGGCAATTCCTCGAATACACTGCGTGAACAGTTAAATAGGAGATTTATACCTAGATTCATGAGCAACGGAAGTTTCAAGTCAAGGTATGATTGAAGAATGAAAGTAGAAAGAGAAACCAAGGGTCAGGAGACTCTATCTATCCTGTAGTCATATCTGAGAAGCCAGGTAAGACACGACTCAGAGAATTAGTAGCAAGTGTAGATGTGCAATCTTATTATTCACCTTGTGGCAAACATCATTAGGATCGGTGATTGAAAGGGACCACTGTTTGTTATAATTGTGGACAACGTGGTTGTTATAGGAAAAAGTGTCCATAGCTATTACATGGGGATTTTATGCAAAAGAATAATTTGTTGTTTGGGAGTTCATCGTATAGGATATTTATGGGTTAGGTTCTTGTGTGTTGTGTTGTTTTCTTCACTATGTGCATTTGATAGCACTAACGACATAGTGGTATGGTTTAATACAGAAGTGGATGTAACTCTTGAAATAACTTAAAGGAGTGGTAGGAGAATCCTTTAAGCTAGTATGCACTCGTTAAAGAAAGAAGACAAGCTATAATAGAAGGATAGCACAAATGTTGAGTTATGTACTAGAATTGTTAGTTAACAAGATTGATTGATGGTGTGAAAAATTCCTAGATATTTGGCCTAAGTGGTCTAGCATGGTACCTAGGACAGTAAAGACCTTTTCAGCAACGTACAGGTTGGTTTTGGAGGAGTTCGAAAGAGAGTTGGGGATCCAACTATGGGAACCGGTGGATAATAGTTACTTCTAATTGGAACTAACTGGTGTATTCCGTGTGATGCATCAATACAGCTTGGGTTTAGGAAAGGAAATCAATTGGTCTTAAGCAGTACAGGTTACTATAGGAATCTTAAAATTATTAGAGAGAGACTAAAGGCAACTCAAGATTGACAAACAGTTATATAGGCGGTTTGAGGAAGGATTGAGGAAAGAAATACATACCTCTGTAACAACCAGTGCTGAGTAGAAAGAATTTTCTTACTAATGGAAGTTGCTATGTGAATGGAAAAGAGTGTGATGGAAGAAAACTAGGCAGGAGGAATAGTATATATTGGTAATGGATTTAAATTTTCCAGTCCATCTGTTGAATGAACAAGAAGTGAAGGGAATAAAAGATTTGCACTTGGAGTATCTAATAAAGGAACTTTAAAATCCAAGCATGGAGGTATATCGGGTTCCGATTTGAATTCGAGTAAAGAAAATCGGCGAACAGAGGGAACTGTTTCTAGTAAGCAACATAAAGAATCTGTTGCTAGTATTAGAAGGAGATCTTTGTGTTTAGTATGAACCAGGTATCATTAGGAACAGTGTTAGAATGAAACTCATACTTGTTATAAATGTGGACAACCTGGTCATCGTAAAAGAGAATGCCCACAGTTGATGGAAGTTTGTTACTCATAGCTATTCATCTGACGATCTTACCTGAATTTTGAGGGCGAAATTCTCAAAAAGGGGTAGTAACTTGTAAGCCCTCTTTTCTTCTACTCTTTCTTGGAATATTAGGAAGCACAAAGTTGAGATTGAACCTGGGAAATTGAGATAAGTTTGATATGGATCTCTTGTTAAGATTTATAATTAAAAATAAAAAGATTTGGATTGACGTTTGTTTCATTTAGGAAGAGGAAATAAGGATTTGAGGAATAATTTGAGGTAACGAACCTAGTTAAGCATGTAAAGAAAATTCAATGATGAATTTGGCATGCTCGGGACAGGTGAAAGTCAATCGTAAAAGTCAACGGTCAAATAGTCAAAGTCAAAGTAAAAAAAGTCAACATTTTGAAATGTGGTAAAATTTTGGTAATTTCTGAGTTTTAAAGGAAAATTTGGCTTGTTTAAGACTTATTGGATATAAATGTACTGGAAATTAAAGAATTTGAGAGATTTTGGAAAAAATTAGGTGCTTTCTATTGAAATTTCTTATTGGATGGCTTTGAGGTTGAAGATTAATCATGTGGGTATGTGTTAAACTGGAAATTGAAGCTGGAAAACGAAGAGAGAAAGGGAATTACGAATTTTATGAGTTTGGACGACCGAAGAAGAGGAAAAAGTTATTTTCGAATTACGACCGTTCTTGTGAAGGAAAATTGGGCAAAATGAAAGAAAATTAAAGAGTAAGTAAAGAAGAAGCTCGTAAGAGGCTTTATTTGAAGAAATTTGGCCGGAGAAGTAAGAAAAATGAAAATGAAAAAAATTAAAGAGTAAGTAAAGAAGAAGCTCGTAAGAGGCTTTATTTGAAGAAATTTGGCCGGAGAAGTAAGAAAAATGAAGAAAAACAGTAGAGTTATCACAAAAACAAAGGATGCTCGGGTTTTTAGCAAATTCGTGGAGTTAGAGGCTAATTCGAAGCTCCAACTTTAAAGGTAAGTGTTACTTATAAGGTCCTTATATAGTTCTATGGTCTTTAATTTGATCGTTATTGGCTGGAATTTCTGATTTTAAGCTCTAAAAGTTCTGCAACTTCTCGCCGAAAAAATAGGGGCACTGTGGAAAGATTGGTTGATTCCGGGAGTTCTAGGGGAATTCAGACGTCCAAACTTTGAGGTAAGTTAATTAAGAGGATGGGTAAAAGGTTTGTGTAGGCTAATTAAGCTTTAAATGGCCGAAAAATGATGAATTTAAGTCTGAAACGTTCACCGAAAAAATAGAGGTCAAATATGGAAATTTTTGGGTTGGAGGTTGAAGAGAGAGTTGACTTTCCTGTTTCACTTCTGTTTGTCATCTATTGTCCGTCATTAAAAGCTGGAAAAATAAATTTTAGGTTAGGTTAAGGTGTTCTCAAGCATAATTAGGGATCCAATTGGTATTGGTATGATACCTTAAACCTGAAATTAGAAGAAATTGGGATCCTAAGTCAACTTTGAAGTTGGTTAACGAGTTAATTTAAAGTAAACCCTAATTAGGGTTAATGAGAAAAATTAAGGAAAATTGGAATAGAATTGGTTCTTATTGAAGATTAATTTCAAGGTCTTGAGTTAATTTTAGAGCAATTGAAGGGCCAAATTAAAAAGCAAACTCTACCTTAGATCAAATTAAGGATTTGGCAAAAGTTTAAGTGAAATTGGTTATACTTAAAGATTAATTTTTAAATAATTGGATTATGGTCATGTGGAGGATGACTAAAGGATTATCAATATAATTTCAGGATAAACGGGAGATGAGAAATTGAAATTATTAGGAGAAGCTGATTAACAGTGAGTGGTTTATTTTTTTAATGTTTTGATATAGAAAGTAATTATATATGATAGTATTCTATGATTTATGAAATGTGATGACATGATCTGTTTTACTTGACTAATATTTAAAAAATGTTTAAATCAAGATTTCTGAACTCTTATTGGTTTATATGAGCCTGATTTATGACAATGTAGTTTGGAACCAGAGTTTACACAATTGTGACTTGTATGGTTTTATATGAAAACCACTTGATGTTGAATTTAATAATGCTGAATGTTTTTTTTTAAAGTGGTTTCAAACTACTAATTCTTGTACCCGAGATATGGTTATTTTCTTGTGCTACTTGAATGTGTTTCAGTAGCATCGTTCAGGCGATCAAGGAGCAACCGGGGTCAGATGTGGCCAGAGTATACCGGGAAGTCCAGAGGAACTTGCGCCTTTAGCGCTATCTACGCTATCAGGGGGCTACCATCGGGGTCAGATATGGCTAGAGTATATTGGGGAGTCCAGAGTAACCTGGGTTTGTGGTGTGTATCTATGCCTAGCCTTAAGGTAGCTCTGCATGCACGTATGACCTTGTGATTTGGATTACACTGCGGGGGGCATTCTTTGTCCAGAGTAACCCGCCGTTGTAAACGAGTATTTGGGTACAAAGTTGGTGTGGTTTTCTGATGACACCTAAATGTGTTATAATGTGATTTATATGAAATATGATCATGCCATTGTCTGAGTAATACGAGTTTGAGCTATAAATGAATCTTATATACATTTCCAACTATTTATAGAATGTTTTTCTTTTATAATTCGTTGATGTTTGGAAAGAGAAAATTTATGTTTATACTAAATTACCACTCACTGGGCTTTAGCTCATGCTTTCCATGTTTTATGTTTTTCCCCACCCCTAGGTACCGACAAGTTCCTGGTGCCTACTGAGCCGTTAAACACCACTAGTGTTATTAAATATCTATTGTATTGTTTGTGCACGTATTTGAAAGTATTCCAGAACAGCTAGAACTTGTGAGTTACATGTCATGGGAGGTTTTGTTCAAAATAATCCTTACCGTTGGTTTGTAAATCTCTTTAAACAATATTATGATTTAAACTGAATCAAATTCCTAACCTTTGTCAATGAACATAGATTATTTTTGGAAATGGGTTTGGATGTCTGGGTTTGATCTTTAGTACAAGATATGTTAAGGGTTGGGATAGATGTCATAGAGAGAATTGATGTTTGACGTCTTTAGGCTTCGTTCTAGGTTAGAAGAGAAATTTGGAATGGGGCGTGACACTTTTAGGTTTGCCCAAGAGTAACTTTTACCTTGAATAGTGAAACAACTTTTGATCATAATCCTTTAAACTCTTTAACGAAATATTTGACCAAATCGTCACATGCTTGTTGAAAATCTATCTAATTCACCTTTCCAGGTAGGTTCCCAGGTAGGGGTGTTATGTTTCCGTCAACTTAAGAATCCCAGCCTAGCCAGAACCTGCCTTAGACAAAAGGTCCTTTATAGATAGGTTTACAACAAATTTAATCTTTTATTTCAACCAATTTAATCCTATTAAACCGATTTTAAAAGATTAATCTAGGTTACTAAACTCTTTAGAACCATTTGAACTTAGGTCTACCTCAATCCAATTTTAAAATCCTTTTGAGAACTTGAGTTCACCCTAAGTCTGCATGCAACTCTGAATTATTGATTTTAGGTCTAATTTCCTTTATAACACTTATAAACGGAAACAACCACAATACTAAGCTAACAGATGCAAGGAATTCATAACGCTTATAAACAACCTAAGTGTCATGCTCAATGTATCGTCCATTCATTGCTGTTTCTTTTATATAACACTTATACAAAACAACAATGAAACAAGCAAAACATGCTTCCATTCACCCTTAGACTATAACACTTATAATAAAACGAAGATGTATGATAATGCTCACTGCATGCAAAATATAACTCTTATATTTCATGATACATGCACATGCTTTCAAGTAATTTTTTCATGCTTGATTATAACATTTATAATACATGATGCATGAATAATTGCACAATCTAAGGTGGGTTTTGAACTATATGTCAAAAACTTTGGCATATACACCATACATCACATGCATAATAAACCAATGTTGATGAACCAGGTGAAATTGCCTTAAAAACAAAAAAAAATAAAATAAAAATAAAGCTAATCATTAAAAAGACAAGGAGTCTTTGGTTCAAACAGGCAAACCGGGTCTTGAATTGCTCGGGCAAAGCATCGCATCTCCAACCATCGTGTACTAAGCACCTTGCGATCGTCTACACAATAAAACAAATGCTTTGCTGTAACGCTTACCAGCGCTCCCAGAGTTAAACGACCGTTTAGCATTTACTACATGATCGCTTAGAAAAATCTAAATGATCGTTTAGCTATTACTACATGATCGTGTACCTTTATTAAGTGATGAAGCTTGAGATACATGATCACTTAGCGTGCTCCGCACAACACCCGCCTCCGCGATCGTCTAAACGACTACGATGCTGCGAAGCACCATTGCCTAAGCGATCGCTTAGCTAGCGCCTCTGTATAGCATACTGATGCATTGTAAATGTGATAAAATAATGGTATGAAATTGTGGTGATGATTTATGCATTGCACATGCAATTTTTCCTAGTAAAACCCAAGTATAAATCTCACTAGATTTCTTGGTAAGTCCAGGGTCGAACACAGGGACTACTGAGTTACTATGCGACAGTAAAATTGATTCCTTTGCGGTAGAAAAAACAAATAAGTTGGTTGGTATTTTTTTTAAGTATAAATCCTATGCGGCGGATTCAAGTAAAGAGTTGATGAAATCGAGAATTACAATGAGTATGCGATGAACGGGTTGAGAAGGGATTTAGCTAACACTTCCTAAGATTGCGTCCAAGTTATGTGATCATGCTACACACACAACAACAACATGTCATCTCTCAATGCAAATGCCATAGTTCTTATTTCTAGGACGCATGCGATGTATACGATAATGTTGATAGCACTTATGTCTAAGCCTCTATTCTCGTCTATGCGATGACAAATGATGCACATATATACAAGGTGGCTGCATATTGTCATATCCTATTTCTAGGGTGCATGTGATGCATTATAGCAAATATAACTTATGTCTAAGTTTCTATCTCTTGCTTATGTGGTTATAATCTGACTCTCCCAAGCTTAGATTCTAATCTGACTCTCTCAAGTCTTGATTCTCTCTTCAAACTACTCTCTTAAGTATCTCTAAAGGGTGAATGATGCATACATAAGACAAGATGATTGCATAAAGTGAAGATCTTAGGTCATGCTAGCTAAGTACTTCTCAACCCATTCGGAAATTTAGCTAATCATGCGAAATGTGGAGAGATTGAACAGATATTGAGAATTCCATTTTCTATAAATAAAGTGTAGAATACAAAACAACAATGGAAAGTAGGGATAAGAAGCTCGGTAGCAATGTCTTGCTTCCCGTGGCTTTTACACTGTCTTTTCACTCCAACTCTCATAAGAAGAATCCTTGCTTTCGCAAGTGTCGGCCCTCTCTCTTTTTATAACGCTTCCTGGCAGTCTTTCGAGCTATCCAAGAATGATCTCTCGGTGTCTTCTTCTCTTTGCTCGTCTCGTTCTACTAAGTATAAGCATATCTATAGACTAACGGCTATCTTGTTTTGTATATAATCTAACTCATTATATGGCGAACGTGTTTATCGAGGGTGGCCTTCGGTATTTATAGAGCTCAAGGTGAAGAAGCTTTTCTTTTAATGATTGCAATGATGGGCGGTCATTAAATCTTCTACTCTGATGCGCCAATTAATGGTCACCAAAAACTTGAGTGTACTTGCTATAGTGTGTCGTTAACGGCTTGTCAACTAAATTCGGATTCGACCGTCATCAGCTTTCCATCCCATCATGATTTATTATGCTTTCACCTTGATGCGTCGTCTTTTTGTAGCCACCTTCTTGAGCAACTGCTCGCGAGCGCATACAATCGCACGACTTTACGATCACAATATTTCAATGCGCATGGACGCCAAATTCCTTGGATCACAATTTCCTTTGCGCCAACATATTTTTCCGACACAAAATAAGTAAATTAGCTGATTTTATGCTTTGGGCGCATGCGATCGCAATATTCTCAGTTTAACGCTTTTGGACATGATTTTGTATATTTTTACTATTGCATTCCCTCATTGTTTTACTTATTTACACTGTAATAACATGCATTTCTACCCGTTATCACACCCCCAAACTTAAAACAACGCTTGTTCTCAAGCATAAACTAAAGATTTTCTTTAGAGAGTCAGCCGCCTTTTCCTTACCTAGATTTCTCGAGGTGCCTTATTCAATTCTTATGAACCAAAATCTTCTTAATTTCTATCCTGATCTCTTCCTAAAATATTTCTAATACTTAGGGACCACAAGTTTAACCTTCAAAAAGACTTTACTTGTTTCCATGATATCGCATGATTTATTTAAGAACTTTTTCCAACCGGGGTGTTTCCAAATGATTTTTGTCCTTATGTGGTTTAGATATTCTTTTTGTGACCTTGCGTTGATCCAAGTGCCTAGCCTTCGTTTTGGCTTGCCATTGATAACGGGCAGAAATGCACGTTATTACAGTACTAAGTTATTAAATAATGAAGGTTTGTGTTGATAAAATATGTTAAATTGCGTCCAAAAAGCATTAAGTTTATAACATTACGGTCACATGCGTTCATCGCATAGAAATAGGTAACTTTTGTGTTTTTATGCAGAATATGCGTTGACACAAGGCAAAAAGAGCAATCACAAGAAATCAACGGACGAGCGCAGCATTGCCATAAGGCTTTGCGGTGATTTGTGTTCGCAAACATCTTTTCAAGAAGGATTGTCGCATAGAGCCGGCGCAACTTGGTGGGCACAACTAGGTAAAAGGCATAATTAATCATGATGGGACAGAAAGCTGATGACGGTCGAATCCGAATTAAGTTGGCAAGCCGTTAACGATAACAATACAGTCAGCTTTTCGGTGACAAATATTCGGCGCATCAGTTAGAGAATTAAAGCCATCCCATCTGTGCAATCATAAGAGAGAAGCCTCCCTTCACTCTGAAGCTCTATAAATATCGAAGGCATCCTTCAGAAAAGGGGTTCACCTGTTCACCTACTCAAGAGTTTAGCAAGTTCAGTAATTCTTCGCTTTAGCTGTGTTCATAATTTTCTTTTATTTTTAAGGCAGAGCAAGAGAAGAGTAGAGATGCTGGAAGATCGTTCAGGGTAACTCGAGAGAGAACCCGGAGACGTAGAAGCAGAGAGCGGGCTGACTCTTGCGAGAGCGAGATTATCTTTTGAACATAAGTAGAAAAGACAGTGTAAAAGCTTGGGAAGCAAGAGATTGCTACCAGGCTCTTTATTCTCTTCTTGCATTGTTATTTTGTACTTCATCTTTATATCTATACAATGGAAGTTCTTATTCTACATCTGTTCACTCTCTTAGCATGCATGAGTAGCTAAACTTGTCGAATGGGTAGAGAAGAACTAAGCTAACATGACCTAGGATGTTCATTGCTTGCGATTATCTTGTTTTATGTTGTGCCCAACATCCCTTTAGAGCTACTCGAGAGAGAGTCTAAAGAAAGAACCTAAGACTTGAGAGAGCTAGGTTAGAATCTAGACTCGAGAGAGCAAGATTAAGACTGCATAAACAAGAGATAAGGACTTAGAGATAAGCTCTATTTTCCAACCTGCATCGCATGCACCCTAGAGATAGGTATGATATTATGTGGTTGCCTTATTTGTGTGTGTCATTTTGTCAACGCATAAATAAGAACAGAGGATTATGTGTAGGCCCTATAGACTTATTGCATATATCGCATGCGTTCTAGCCTTAGAAGGCGTAGCATTCGCACCGAGAGGTGGTTTACTATTGTATGCATGTTATATGATCGCATAGCATGAACGCATCCTAGGAAGTGTTAGCCGAAACCCTTCTCAACTCGTTCACCGCATACCCATCGCATCTTCCATTTTATCAACTCTTTTCGAAACTCCATCGAATTTGTTTATTTTCATTACCGCAACAACATTCCCAACAACTACTTGATTTATTTGGTAACCGCAAAGTCTTTTGAGAAATTACCACCACATATTGTTTCCCAAGTCCCTGAGTTCGACCCTGGACTTACCAGGAAACTCAGTGAGGTTTACACTTGGATTCCACTAAGAAAATTTAAGTGCTCAACGCATTTTCATCATCGCGTTTCATCCATAATTCCACCTCATAAAATAATGCATCAGCACCTACGGGTGTCATGCGAGCATCCAACTACGAGCAAGGCGCTCTTTCTCCGTCTAAACTCACGCCCATTTGGCAGCGAAGTTGCGATCACTTGATTTATGCATTGATCACAATTCCTACCTTCATTTTGGCTTACCCCCATGGGTGTCATGCGGACATCTAACTACGAGTAGGATCCGATCTCAACGTTATGATTTTTTTTAATGTCTAAAAGAAGCAAGGTTGAAAATAAATACCGACACCCCAAAATTTATACGCAGCAATGTCCTTATTGCTTAATAGACTGAAATGATTCATGCGATGCTCTTAGGAAGTTTCATAAAAGTCATTTTGAAAGAAAGCTAGTGGACCACTAATTTCTAGAAATGTTTCATGAATTGACCATCTTGAAATTGAGTTGACTCTAGTACATGCGATGATAAATAAATACATGAGTTTCATCATTGAAATCATAATTGGTACGGAAAACATTGTGGTGACTAAATAAAGTAATCAAAATTTAATGATTGCGCCAAACAAAAGAGGATGCGATGATAAAATTAGCAATGTTAAAATGAGATGCGCATGTACAAAATTTGGAATAAAAAAGACAAAGAAAGATACAACCCCCAAATTTACTCTGTTGCCCTCATCGACTGTGATCGCATCCTACGTTGCGGCGGGCTAATTTCTTGATTGTGATGGGCTGAACGAACTTGTCGTGTGTTTTTAGTTTATCGTGTAGCTCCACTGTAATCGTTTCCTACAATCATTTCTAAAAAATCAACAGGGTAAAAAATATGAAAGACATAGTTGATAATTTTAAAGAGTAGTGTTTGTACAAAAAGGGTAGAGAAAGTTCATGAAATAAAGATATAAAAAGGATACTTCAAAATGCATCCCTGATGAGTTTGTATCACATATTATCACAGAGATTGCTCATTTCTTCTTCAATCAGGAATTCCTTAGGTCCACAGAGGTTTTCTTGCGATGTAAGTCTCCTCCGTGATACATCTTGACTCTTTGCCCATTGACCTTGAATGCATTGGTCACTTATTCATTGGTTAACTCGACCGCACCATGTGGGAATACCTCTTTGATTATAAATGGTCCAGACCAACGTGACTTTAATTTTCCAGGAAAAAGCCATAGCCGAGAATTGTATAACAAGACCTTCTGTCCAACCTTGAGATTCTTTTCCCATAGTCGCTTGTCATGCCAACGTTTTGCACCTCCTTGTAGATCTTGGCTTTCTTGTATGCGTGAATTCTCCATTCGTCTAGCTCGATCAGCTGAAGTTTTCTCGCCTCCCCTGCAGTCTTTAAATCAAAATTGAGCTTCTTCACTACCCACAGTGCTTTGTGCTCCAATTCAATTGGTAAGTGGCATGCCTATCCAAACACCAGCGCACACAGGGACATGGCTATAGGTGTTTTATAGGCAGTCCTGTATGCCTCTAAGGCATCGTCTAGCTTCATGGCCCAATCTTTGCATAAAGGATTCACCACCTTCTCTAGGATCAATTTGATTTCCCTGTTAGACACTTCGGCCTGGCTGTTTGTCGATGGATAATATGCAGTGGCGACCTTATGGTGGATATTGTATTTGAGCAACAATTTTTTGATGACGCCATTGACAAAGTGGGAGCATTCATCACTTATTATGGCACGTGGGGTGCCAAAACAAGTGAAGATATTTTTCCACAAGAATTTGGAGACTATCATCGCATCGCTTGCGACACACGATACCGCTTCAACCCATTTGGAAACATAATCAACGGCCAACAAATGTACTTATGACCATTTGATGGTGGAAATGGTCCCATGAAGTCTATGCCCCACACGTCGAAGAGTTCCAATTCTAATATAATATTCATTGGCATCACATTCTTCCAGAAATGTTTTCTGTGCGTTGGCACCTGTCACATTTCATCTAGTCTCTCGCGTCCTTGAATAAAGTCGGCCAAAATATCCATTTTGTAACACTTTTGCTGCTGTGCGTTGACCTCCAAAATGTCCACCATACGGTGAGTCATGGCATTGGGACAGTATGCGCTGTTGAGCAGTTTTTGGTACATATAGATGCAAGATCTGGTCTGACCCCCTCTTGTAAAGATTTGGCTCGTCCCAATAATAGGATTTACATTCATGCATGAGCCACCTCTTTTGGTGGGCTATGTAATTTTCCGAAAATTGTTCATAGACTAGATAATTGACCACATCTGTGTACCATGGTAATTCTTCAATTTTGAACAACTGCTCATCTGGAAAGGATGCGTTCACCTCCGACTAGTTGCAATCTACTTTCGAATTTTCTAATCTTGATAGGTGGTCTGCAACCTGGTTCTCCATCCCCTTGTGATAAATGATTTCCATGTTGAATTCTTGGAGGAGGAGAACCCATCGAATTAACCTCGGTTTTGCATCTTTCTTGGTTATTAAATATTTGATTACCGAGTGGTCGATGTGAACGATCACTTTGGATCCCAGCAAGTAAGCTTTGAATTTTTCCAGCGCAAAGATCACCGCAAGAAGTTCTTTTTCAGTGTAGTGTAATTCGCTTGGGCAGAGTTCAAGGTTCTACTCACATATGCAATAGAATGTAGCATTGTTTTTTTCTTTTGTGCTAACACTGCCCCTATCCCATAACCTAGCATCACACATTAGTTCAAATGGCTTTGTCTAGTCAGGTGCGATCAACACAGGTGTGGTTATCAATGTGTCCTTTAGCATTTTCAATGCGTTGAGGCATTTTGAATCAAAGTAAAATGTTTTATTGGCCTCTAGCAACGCACTCAATTGTTAAGCAATCTTCGAAAAGTCCTTCACAAAACGACGATAAAATCCTGCATGTCCCAGGAAACTCCTGACAGCCTTCACATTTGCTGGAGGTGGGAGCTTTTCAATGGCCTCAATTTTCGCCTTATCCACCTCCAGCCCTTCCTTTGGAAACTTTTTGCCCAAGCACAATACCTTCATCCACCATGAAATGGCACTTCCCCAATTCAACACAAGATTTGTCTCTTCACATCTCCCCAATATCTTCTCCAAGTTGTTTAGACAGACTTCATATGTTTGCCCATAAACTGAGAAGTCGTCCATAAAAATTTCCACTGAATCTTCAAGATACTCAGAGAAGATGGCCATCATGCACCTCTGGAACGTGCTCGACACATTGCATAATCTGAATGGCATACGGCAAAAAGTAAACGTTCCGTAGGGGCAGGTGAATGTGGTTTTCTCTTGGTCTTCAGGAGTGATCATTATTTGGTTGTAGCCCGCATACCCATCTAGAAAGTAGAAGTAATCATTTCCTACTAGGCGATCTAGCATCTGGTCAATAAAAGGCAAGGGGAAATGGTCCTTCTTCGTTGCCGCATTTAGTTTGCGGTAGTCCATGCAGATCTGCCAGCCAGTGATGGTTCTCATTGGTATTAATTCATTGTTTTCATTTAGGACTACCATCATTCCTCCCTTCTTAGGCACACATTACTATCGGTGATTGGGTATATAATGTCTGCGTCCAACCATTTAATTATTTCCTTTTTCACAACCTCCTTCATCGCAGATGCTAAGCCCGGTAGCAATGTCTTGCTTCCCGTGACTTTTACACTATCTTTTCACTCCAACTCTGTTAAGAAGAATATCCTTTCTTTCGCAAGTGTCGATCCTCTCTCCTTTTATAGTGCTTCCTGGCAGTCTTTCGAGCTATCCAAGAATGATCACTCGGCGTCTTCTTCTCTTTGCTCGTCTCCGTCTACTAAGTATGAAAATATCTACAAACTAACGACTATCTTGTTTTGTATATAATCTAACTCGTTATGTGGTGGCCTTCGGTATTTATAGAGCTCAAGGTGAAGAAGCTTTTCCTCTTATGATTGCAATGATGGGCGGTCATTAAATCTTCTACTCTGATGCGCCGATTAATGGTCACCGAAAAGTTGAGTGTACTTGCTACAGTGTGTCGATAACGGCTTGTCAACTAAATTCGGATTCGACCGTCATCAGCTTTCCGTCCCATCATGATTTATTATGCTTTCACCTTGATGTGTCTTCTTTTTGTGGCCACCTTCTTGAGAAACTTCTCGCGAGTGCATACGATCGCATGACTTTGTGATCGCAATCTTTCAATGCGCGTGATAACTTGTAGAAATACAAGTTATTTATGCCACCTTATCTAGATATTGCGGTCAAAAGTTAGTAAATATGCGCCGATTGTATGAAGATTAGCTTAGAATTACAATAATTATAAATGATCGCAATTACACCCAGTAACGCCATAAAGATGGAAGACAAGCTGAGTTTTACTCTGTTTTGCAGGAAACCAAGTCACCACTTGCACTGAAGGCTCACGAGAAACTGATCAATGCATCTCTGTCATATTGCGCCCGTCAATCAACAATGAAGAGACGATCACCACAATGATGGCGCAATGCGACAGTCGATCCAGAGCTAACTTTCAACCGCATGTAGTAATAAAAACAACACCGCATGCAAATCCACGATCGAAAGATGCAGCTGAGCAACAAAAAAGTGGAGGATTGAGACACGTAACGGTTGTGCAGAATTGACGGTCTGATTACATAACAGAAGGAATAATATCCCTCCATCTTTAGAATTACCATAACCATCAATGGGGACCACAAGGCCGGAGTCAAAGACTTGCACCTATAAATACCCATAGATTTCAGAGAAAACTTATGCTACTTGATACGGGGCGAATTGCTGCTAAAGTGTTGAGAGAAAAGGCTGAGCTGAGTGCTTAATTGAAGATATCTGGGAAGAAGACGAGATAAGTCTGAGAAGTGAATCTCAGATCTAACCTACCGAATACCCGATCAGAAGCTCTGTGTAAAGATCTCTGCTACCAGTGGAGCAAGCCTGAGAGGGAAGATCTTCCTACCATTAAATCCATCCTATCCGACAAGCAGATCTCCATCGAATCAGTGCCAAGACATTGGCACTTGTTTGTATCTATTTTATCTCTTTCATCATTGTATTTCACTTTCTCTTATCTTTTCATTCACACACCATGTATCAAACGCTTAATAGATCTATTAAATGTTTCGATAGCTTTCATATACCATTCTTTGTCTATTTCTGTTCCTCCATTAATCATTTTCTCCATGATGTCTTCTTAATCCCCTGATAGTTAATATGAATCAAATAAGTACTTAATCTGTGTTAAAGGTATAAAATGCGTTTAGCTAAGGCATGCTAGATGACATCTTCACCTGTGAGAGCAAAAGTTAAGATGCCATTCTGATCTATCGAGAGAGGGCTAGAAGAATGCGTTAACTAAAGCGAGTAGTACTTCCAGACATGGAAGAAACCTTTCATTCATTACGTTATTCTCTGTTTCACCATAGACATGTGGGAGTGTGCCGATCACTAAAAGGTGTACGCCAAGAGAAGAGCGGAACAATATTTCTAGCTTCAACGCAATTGAGAACTTGCATTGTTTATATTATTTATCTTTCTCTTTATATTCTATTCATAAGACTTGCTGCCGCATTCCACGTGTTTGCATAACTTTCACAGCCAGCCTTGACCTCAGCATCTTGTAACATGAAGCCTATATCTTGTATCATCTAGCTTAGGTTATTGTATTGTATTTTATTATCATATCTTTACTGCTTTACTTTATTTTACCACAATTTATATACCTGTTCAAACACATTTTTAAAGATTGAAAACCTGGTCGCATATATCATGAACATATCACAATAACTAAAATAGTCCCTGAGCTTGACCTCGGATCACACCGAGAAACTTGCGGTTGAATTACACTTGGTTTCATCATAAGGAAACTTGTGACAACGCATGGCATACTACATGAACATCCATAATTAACGCATATCTAGCAGTAGTATCGCATCATTTCGAGCATAGAACATCATCAATCATACCTATCAGCAATTAGTCGCATCAGCGCACAGACTCCAAATTCCTTGGATCGCAATTTCCTTTGCGCCAATGCATTTTTCCTGCACAAAATAAGTAAATTAGCTGGTTTTATGCGAAGGGCACATGTGATTGCAATATTCTCAGTTTAGAGATTTTGGACATGATTTTGAATATTTTTACCATCGCATTCCCTCATTGTTTTACTTATTTATGCTGTAATAACGTGCATTTCTACCCGTTATCACATATGCGTGATCATGTAGGTAGTAACTAAGCGATGAAGCTTGCTAACTACACGATCGTCTAGCGCGCTCCTTTTACTAAATGATGAGCATCGCATGCTCCCACAACGATCATTTACCTCCAAGGCTTATGCGATCGGACAACCAACACTATGTGATAGAGTAAATGATTTACCCCATCGCTTAGCATTAGCTAAACGATCGTTTAGAAAATACTATATGATAGTCTTAAAAAATCTAAGCGATTGCTTAGTTAAATCCCAACGATCATTTACCTGAGGCTATATGATACGAAAAATGCTTGGTCTTCTTCTCCGTTGAGAACTGATGCGTTAATTTTATTAAGTGAAAAGATGGATAATATGCGTTGATGGATTTCGTTGTGCACTTAAGTTTCCCCTACGGAATTCAAGTGTAAATCCCCTAAGTTTCCTGGCAAGTCCAAGGTAAATCATAGGGACTTGTGAAAATAGATTGCGTTGATAATTTTTGGATGAAAACTTTGCAGTAACCAAGTAAATAAATAAAGTGTTGGTTGTTGATTGCGTTGATTGAAAATACATAAATAAATGCGGCGGATTTGAAAACGAAAGTGCGTTGATAGATGCAATGAGTATGCGATGAATGGGTTGAGAAGATCTTTAGCTAGCGTTACTTCCACGCAACCCAGGGGGATCAGGAAATGAGCAATGTTAGGTTGTGACATTACGTAGTTGAAAAATTGTGGAAGGAGAAAAGAAGGAGCATAACAAATCAACTTCCATTGCAATTGAGCCTGAGATTGCGGCAACACAAGAAGAAGAAAGAGAGAATGAAGCAGTGGAACTGAGGTTGCATCGACCTCAAAGTCAAATGAAATGGAAACCGTGAAAGTTCAGTTACCACCCTTCCCTTAGAGGCTAAGGAAGAAGAAAAATGAAGAGGTACAGTACCAATGCTTCCTGTCTATGTTAAAACAATTACATATTAATATTCCTTTTAGTGAAGCGATTGAGGAAATGCCTGCCTATGCCAAGTTTTTGAGGGACATGGTAACTAAGAAGAGAGGCGCTGGAAAATTTGTCACGGTGGCATTAACGCAAAGTTCCAAATCTATTATTCCACCAAAGATGAGCGATCCTGGGAGCTTCACTATTCCTTGTGCCATAGGAGAACTCTATATTGGGCAAGCCCTGTGTGACTTGGGGGCTAGCATAAATTTGATGCCGCTGTCAATCTTTCGACAATTAAATGTGGGGCAACTTGTGCCCACCTCCGCGACTCTCCAATTAACTAACAGATCTCTGATTCATCTAGAAGGTAAGATGAAGGATGTGCTGATCACGATTGATAAATTCATTTTGCTAGCTGACTTCATCATCCTAGATTATGAGGCTGACAAAGATGTGCCCATCATTTTGGGGCGACCTTTCCTATCAATGGGTCGTGCTCAAATTGATGTGCATAAGGGAGAAATCACTTTGAGCATAAAGAGACAAAAGCTCAAATTTAGTATAATTTGTCCCATGAAATTCCCGGATGAGGAAGATCTACAAGATTCTGACAATGACTTGAATTTGATTGAAGAAGAAAAGTCTGATGAAGAGTGTGAAGAAGAGGATGCCAATGCATCCGTAACTGCCTGCAATGTGATCATAGCAAAAACAAACAAAGAAGAAGGAACGATCGCAATGCAAGAAGAAGAACCAAAAGAAGAAAGAAAAACAACGCAACCTTCCTTCGTGGAACCACAAACACTTGAACTGAAGACCCTACCAACACATTTGAAGTACGCATTTCTGGGGTTGAATGAGAAGCTGCTAGTGATAATTTCCTCTGCGCTCAATGCAGATAAAAAGTGCGTTGATGAGGATGACCACAAAGCAACTATTGAAATTCAACGGAGACTTAACCCTTCGATGAAGGAGGTCGTTAAAAAGGAGATTATCAAGTGGCTGGATGCGGGCATTATCTATCCAATTGCAGATAGCACGTGGGTCAGCCCCGTACAATGTGTGCCGAAGAAGGGCAGAATGACGATAGTCCCCAATGAGAACAATGAATTAATACAACAAATAACCATCACTGGATGGCGCATATGTATGAACTACCGCAAATTGAATGCGACCACAAAGAAAGATCACTTCCCACTGCCATTCATTGATCAAATGCTAGACAGACTAGTAGGGAATGATTTTTTACTGCTTCTTGGATGGATATGTCGGGTATAGTCAAATCATGATAGCTTCTGAAGACCAAGACAAGACCACAATCACCTGCCCATATGGGACATCGCTTTTTGCCGCATGCCGTTTGGTCTCTGTAATGCACCGAGCACGTTCCAGAGGTATATGATGGTGACCTTTTCAGATTTTCTCGAAGACTCGATGGAAATATTTATAGATGACTTCTCTGTTTGCGGTAACCAAGTAAATAAATAAAGTGTTGGTTATTGATTGCATTGATTGAAAATAAATAAATAAATACGGCGGATTTGAGAAATGAAAGTGCGTTGATAGATGCAATGAGTATGGAATGAACGAGTTGAGAAGATATTTAGCTAGCATTACTTGGGAATGCGTCAGACTATGCGATCATGTTACTACCATGCACAGCAAGTCATTTTCCAATGTAAATGTGATGCTTCTAAATCTAGGACGCATGTGTTGCATGCAAAATGTCCATAGAGGTTATTCCTAAGACTCTACTCTTGTCCTATGCGTTGATGCAAAATGCATGAAAGCAAGGTGATTGCATACAATCGTTATCGCTAAGATGCATGCGCTGCGTAATAGTAAATAGTGCTCATTCCTAAGTGCCTATCTCTCGTTTATACATTCTAATCTGGTTCTTCCAAACCTAGATTCTAACCTGACCTTCCCAAGTCTAGATCCTGTCCTTAGACTACCCTCCCGAGTATCTCTAATAGACGAATGAAGCATACATAAACAAGATAATCGCAAAGAATGAAGATTCCCTAGTTGTGCTAGCTAAATGCTTATCAACCCATTCAACTAATTTAGCTACTCATGCGTGAATTACTGAGAGGGAACAGATATAGAGAAAGAAATTCCATTCTGATAACTGAGTTGAGTACAAAATGATAATGGAAAATAAAGGTAGAGAGCCTGGTAGCAATTCCTTGCTGACATAGGCTTTTTACACTGAATCTCTATTCTGATCTACAAATATTCCCGCTTCCGCAGGCGTCGGCCCTCTCTCTATCTTGGAGCTTCCGGTGCTTTCCCAAGCTTGCTGGAACGATCTATCGACACACCTTCTTCCTCGCATCTGCCTTAAAATGAAAAAAGACTATGGACAGAGACGTGAACTTGTAAAGTGATGAAATAATCGACTGCTTAATCCCTTCTCTGAATAATGCACTTGGTATATATAGAGTTTCCATGGTGATTCTTCTTGGGCGAACGTTTGCGAGCACGATCAACGCAAAGTCTTGCGGTGAAGTTGTGCTCGACTAATGTATTCCTATGATCGCACTCTTTGTATTGCGTTAACACATATTCTGCACAAAAATGTAAAGATCAACTGCTTTAATGCGTTGGATGCATGCGAACACAATATTATAGAATTTATGCTTAATGGACGCAATTTAACATATTTCATCAATGCAATCCAACATTGTTTAAGAACTTAGTATTATGATAACGTGCATTTCTGCCTGTTATCAAGAACCGCATCTCTATGCTTCGAAACTTCATCGTGAACGACTCAACGAACTTAAACATTTTGAATTACAGACTCGATTGCAAAGTAATTATGCCCAAAAACACATGCGCCCTTACAATTAACACTTTGTAATTACAAAAATCTTTAACTAAAAGGCAATTAAACTCGAAACGTTCATCAACTTAGCCACAAATGCAGAAACACACTGTGACTGTCAAATGAAGTTCAAAATAGAGTTGTAATTTGGAACATCAGAGAACCTGACTCTGATACCAATTAAAGAAAATCGAACTCGAGATTTCCATGAGCAGCGAAAAATAGATCATTCCAAATTACAATCATGAATGAATATTACAAATTAAAGTCGTAAGCAAAACATATAGTTATGCAATCAATACAGAAATTACAGCATGAACAAACAAATAAACAAGGAGAATGCTATGGACGTTTGTCGACTCATCTCCACGCTTCTTGCTCACGAATGCTCGAACATAGCAACCTTAAATGCTCGAACAACACGACCACAACACTGCACAAACACTTTGCACTCGTCCTCAATGATTGCCTCAGTCACAAACACTCCAGCAACACGAACGACCTCCACAGAACCTCGACGGTGTCGAATTGAGTATGATACCACCAAGAAGGTTACCTTGGTATTCTCTGTATGAGAATCCAGAGGGTGGGCTCTGTTTGGACTTGGTTTGAGGTAGACGAAGGAGGAATGAACAATCGTGTACACGATTGGGCAAGTGGGAGAAGACAGAAACCTATCACATAGGTCGATGCCCAATCGTTTAGCTAGCAAAAGCTAAGCGATCGTTTAGCTCAGTGTCTGTTCATACAAAACACTACACGATCGTTTACTTCGCTTAAGTTGTCGCTTAGTATGTCGATATTTACTTGACAAGCTCCTTGAGTTTCTTTTTGCAAGAGAGAAAAACTCAAAAACAATTTTGTCAAAAAAAATTTTCGTAAAAACTTACTAAAATTAGGAAAATAAATTTTCTTTTATCTCACAGTTACCATGAACCACCAATAACCTCCCACTCAATTGGTTATTTGAGAAAAAGAATTAATTATCCAATAATTAGTATTATTATAAATATAAATGATAACCAACTTATCATACTATATTTATAAGCTATAGTTTTAATATTTCATCTCATGAAACATATAAACCATAGTTCTTTTTCTATTCCATGGTACTTAATGTAAATCTCATTTACATCAATCCTCCACTAGATGTATCTCATACATCATATCGATTATATCATATATAATCAAAATACCTCTTTCAATTTGAACATTTCAAATCAACACCAAGAATTGATCCTCAACTGAATCCATTGAGCTACCAAGGGGACCTTATGGACCTGTAGCTTGAAGCTCCAACAATATGTGAATAACTGGCTAAACTCTTTTTTCACGGGATCCACCATCTGTTAACTGCCAGACACTCCACTAAAGATCGACAGCTGAACTCTCCTTACCACGGATATATTATGTGTCCATCTTAACCAATCAGTAGTGCGACAACCCTTCACATATCGCTCGAAAGTACAGCTCAGCCAATAACCGTTATGCCCCTGTAGTTACATCTAACTTCTTAAGTACCACTGATCTCTCTAATGAACATAAGTCATAGTCCACTTATGATTGAGTCTTCACTTCCAAAGAGAGGCTATGGCCACTATGTTTAAGCTCCAGAATCAACTAGGGAGAAATCTCTTTACTTATCCCTGCTTCGGGAAAGGAGTAATTCCATCTTGTGGATTGAGTTCCCAACTCCCAGATCAGACAAGTCCCCAAAAAGGTAAGCATGTTGAGTTGACAATCTGGCCACTCTCACCCATACTAATCAAAGGACCTCCCTCAAAGGCAGGAGTTCCCTAAACACTTAGGATTGAGGTCTGTCACCTATGGTCGTTTAGGTGAGATGCATGTCTCTAGTATCAACGGTGTTATATACAGAATCTAGTCATTTCGTGGTCTAGGTCTTATACAAACTCTTTGTATGTCTCCACATGAATGGTCAGGATCTACCATTTGTATTAGTTTACAACACTTGCAAATCTCTACAAAGCAGGCCGTATCTGTAGTGTCACAAGGATCAGGTATCCCACCTTAATCCTTATACGACAGACCTATTTAGGTTATCACTTAAGGCATGATCCACTTGTATATCATATATACATGCTTAAGTTCACATAAGATAACCAAGGAGCTTTGTTTATTGGATATGAGTAAATGCTAGAATTAAATAACACTTATTATTCATTAAACAATGTGTATCTTTACAAAACAATGAGACTCCAGGAAAATTAGGACACCAACCCCAACATAAGTAGTATGTATATTTGTAAATGCTTGTAATTCTATCACAATGAATTTGGATTGATCGTGCTTTCGCTTATGGGTTCTCTTTGATAAGAGTTCCTTAAACACAAACATAGATAGTGATCCAAGAGGAACATAAACATAGGCGTAGATAGTGACCCTATGGTACATAAACATAAACATAATGAAGGAATTTGACTCCCGACGGAAGCCTGTGATCATGTTCTTTAATTCCTTGAACGAGTTAAAAATACAAATAACCAAGAAAAGATTAAGTTGTAGGATTGTATTAGCAATATCAGAAGCAACAAGGATTATTAAGCACTCTAATGCATTAATTTTGGCAAAATATAAAACATGCTTTTCCAGAAACAAGTGAGTTTCATGACATACCTTTGTAAACTTCTTCAAAGCTCGATCTTTAGCTGCAATCTTCTCCGAATCTTGTTGCATACCACCTTAAGTTCTTCCCCACTATTCTCTTCGTGCTCTTGATTGAGTTGTGGGACTCAAAACAAGCTTGAATCAAGGGATTATGGAGAATTGCTCACAACAGCTATCTTGTTGAAGAACACTTTCTTCACCATGGATTTTCAACTAAAATTCTCTTGATTGCATGCCTCAAATTCAGTCCAATCTCTTCAATATATTGCAAACCATCATGCAAGGAAGAGAGCTGCATGAGTTGTAGCTCATGCTTGGAGTTAATGAAGAAGAGGAAATGGGTATTGTGTGAGCATGAAGAAGATGGATAATGGAATATCTCAATATTCCAACTGAGCATTATACCAATTTTTCAATTTCCATCAAAATCAATTTCAAAATCAATTTTGATTTTGAAACTAAAAGTGTTATTAATTTTATAAAATTAATTTCATAAATTAATTTTTAAATAATACTAATTAATTTAATATCAAATATTAAATTAATTTTTACAAAAATCCATATTTATATATTTAAATCATATTTAAATATAAATTCTCCTCATCCATTTAATTCTAAAACTAAACACGTAATTATCTCTCATATAATTACTAATTCCCTTAATTCTAATTTGAACATTTCAAATTAACTTATCACGCTACTCTAGAGCTAATCCATTACAAGCTAGTAGGGGGACCTTGCGAACCTACAGATCATGGGCTTCAACAATCTGAGATTAATTGGCTAAACTCATTAGACCAAATTAACCCCCATTCGTTAACTAATGGGTCACTCTACTAAAGCCCATAGTTTCACTCCTCCCACTATAGATATATTATATCCACATGATTTAACCATAATTAGTAAGTCGACCCTTCACAAATTGTTCGTAATAACAGCTGGGTCAAATATCTGTTTTACCCTCGAGATTACGTCTTATTTCTCAAGTTCCTACTGATCCTCTAATGAACAATTGGTCTGTGATCCAATCACTAAATTAAACTCTCTCAGCCCAGTGAGAGGGCGGACCCCTTGTTCAAGACTTAGATTCAGTACTTGAGAGAACGACCTTTCTCCTATCCCTAAATCGAGTAGGCGTGAACTCCTTCTTGCACCCTATGTCCCCAGCTATCTATTAGGTCTTACACCCTGAAATGGGAGGCTTATTGAGCCAGTTCTATTGAGCCAACCCTCACCTATGCAAATCTAAGGATAATCCCGAATAAACAGAAGTTTATAGTTAGTATAGGATTAAGATCGAGTTACCTAGGTCATCTAAGTGAAATAGTCAGTCTTATACAGTAAACAACGTTATAAAGCAAGAGTAACTTATTTCTTGATCCAATCTTATGCAAACTCATTACATAGGATGCCCCACTCCTCATGTCATAACATGTACGAATTAGGATCACATTGTATGTAACACTTTACAACTCTTTGTAACAACTACAGAGTAGGCCGCTTCCAATAGTGTTACCAGAATAAGGTACCCAACCTTATTCATGTACTATAGATCATTTTGACTATTGACTCGAACTTGATCTACTCTTATGTCTCCACATAAAGTTCAACTACTCATGTAATAGTCACGAGTCTTAGTTTTTGAATTTAAACTTTCATGTATACAATTTATAAAATCAATAATAATTTTATTGATTATAGAAAATGTTTATCATTTTACAAACTATGAGTTTTTAGGACATAAAACCCAATACTCCCACCTAGACTAAAACTCCAGTGGTTAATATATATAAATATATACAATGTTGAGTTTACATTGAGAGAATAAATATGTACAAATACAATAAACTAGGGCATTACAATACCCATAAATTCTCCCACTTTCCCTAGTGACACAAAACTCGTAGACCTAGTCCTATTAGGTGACCCTCGAACACTTTAGCCGATAGGGCCTTTGTAAACGGATTAGCTAAGTTGTCTTGTGAAGCAATATGGGTGACAATTACATCTCCTCTATGTACAATCTCTCTGATGAGATGGAACTTTCACTCGATATGCTTTCCTCTTTTATGGCTTCGTGGTTCCTTTGAATTTTCAACTGCTCTAGTGTTTTCACAATAGAGAGTGACAGGCAGGTGCATATTAGGAACTACTTCCAGATCTATCAGGAACTTTTTGAGCCATACTGCTTCTTTTGCTGCTTCACTTGCAGCTATATATTCAGCTTCCATTGTGGAGTTAGCAATACAACTCTGCTCGATGCTTCTCCACACAACTGCTCCTCCGTTTAGAGTGAATACTGACCCCGAAGTTGATTTCCTCGAATCAATATCAGTCTGAAAGTCAGATCAGTGTATCCAGTAAGGATCAAATCCTTAACACCATACATGAGCATATAATCTCTCATTCTTCGAAGATACTTGAGAATGTTCTTAACAACAGCCCAATGATCATATCCAGGATTGGACTTAAATCTGCTGACTCTTCCTACGACATAGCATATATCGGGATGAGTACACAACATTGCATACATTAAACTCCCTACTACTGATGCATATGGAATTCGATTCATCACCTCAACCCCTTGAGGTGTCTTAAGACTCTGTTCCTTAGACAGGTGAATTTCATATCTGAAAGGTAATAATCTTTTCTTGGAATTTTGCATTTTATACCTAGACAACATCTTGTCTATATAAGGTGCTTGAGATAATGCTAATGTTATGTTCTTGCGATTTTGAACTATTTGGATTCCAAGAACATACCGTGCTTCTTCCAAATCTTTCATTTGGAATTGCAAAGCCAACCATCTTTTAACGTCAGCTAGATATTATACCTCATTCCCAATGAATATCATCAACAGAAAACACCAAAAAAGCAACAGTTTTGTTAACGATTTTCTTGTATCACAGGGTTCGTCAACATTTTGTTCAAAGCCATAAGATTTGATCACAGTGTCAAATCTCATATTCCAGGATCTAGAAGCCTGTTTGAATCCATAAATGGATCGATTAAATTTGCAAACCGTTTGCTCTTGATCTTGTTGTATAAACCCTTCTGGTTGAGACATATAGATACTCTCTTCAAGATAGCCATTCAGAAAAGCTGTCTTGACATCCATTTGCCATATTTCATAATCATAAAATGTAGCTATGGACAAGAGTATTCTAATTACTTTGTTATGGAAATTGGAGAAAAAGTTTCTTCATAATCTACCCCGTCTCTCTGGGTAAACTTTTTTGCCACAAGTCTAGCTTTGGAGATCTGTACCTTACCAGCTTTGTCTCATTTTCTCTTATAGATCCATTTGCAATCGATGGGTTTTACCCTTTCAGGTTGACCTACAAGATCCCAGATAGAATTGAAATACATAGATTCCATTTCAAGGTCCATGACTTTAATCCAATGGTCTTTGTCCACATCATTCATTTCTTGGTTAAAAGACAATGGATCCTCTAAACCATCATCTGATATGATGACTTGAGCTTCAGTTAAACCCATGTACCGATCAAGCTATTGCACAACCCTTCCACTACGATGAGGCATTCTTAACTCTTGATAAGGATGTGAAGTCCCAGCTTTATCAACAATTCTTGTTGATTTACCTACATTATCAACAACTCTTGTTGAAGGACCTGCTTTATCAACCACTCTTGTTGATACATTTGTCGTTTCTCTGGACATTTCTTCTATTACTATCTTACTGCAAGGTTGATGATTCTTTACATAGTCTTTCTCCAAGAAGGTTGCATTTGTCGATACAAATACCTTATCTTCCTAAGGATCGTAAAAGAAACCACATTTTGTTTCTTTTAGGTAGCCTATAAATAGGCATACTTTTGAATGGTGTTTCAACTTTTTAGGATTATGCACCAACACATGTGTTGGAAAACCCCAAACTCTGAAGTGATGTAAATTTCCTTTATGTCATCTTCAGAGCTCGTAAGGCATTTCAGAAACACTTTTCTTCAAGGGAACCATGTTCAAAATATATACCGTAGTCCCAACTACGTGTCCTAAAAAAGAATTTGGTAATTGAGCGTAACTCATCATGGAATGAACCATGTCCAATAAGGTTCTGTTTCTCCTTTCTGCCACACCGTTTTGCTGAGGTGTGTCAGAGGATGTGAGTTGAGATTGAATTCCATGTTCTATCAAATAGTTCTGGAATTCTAAGTTCATATACTCACCACCTCGATCCAATCGAAGCGTTTTAATCTTTTTACCTAATTGGTTTTCAACCTCAGCTTTATACTCTTTGAACTTTTCAAAAGTTTTAGACTTCTGGTCCATTAGGTAAATATGCCCATACCTAGAATGATCATCTATAAAACTGATGAAATATTCATACCCTTCTCTTACTCTAACATTTAGAGGCCCACAAAGGTCTGAATGAATCAACTCCAGGGGTTCTTTGGCTCTAAGACCTTTTCTAGAAAAAGATCTTTTTGTCATTTTACCCTGGAGATAGGACTCACATGGTGGTAGTGAACTATCTTCCAACTTATTTAGATGACCGCTCTTAACCAATCTCTCAATCCAGTTGAGATTTATGTGACCCAGTCTCGAGTGCCAAAGATAGACATTTGGAGAAATCTTCCTTTTCTCATGAGTCTCAGCAGTTTTAAACATCTTTATATTCAATACGGCTTTAACGTCAGTTGGTCTTAACATTACAAGTTATTTTCTAATTTTGCAGAGAAAATCTATTTACTTTTTGTATTGATTAACACTTCATCATTTTCAAAATAAACTTTATAATTTTGTTATAGCAAACAAGAGAGAGATATTAGATTCCTTCTCATAGAAGGAATATAATAAACATTTTTCAAATAAATGTACTTATCTCCTATATATAACTTCATATCTCCCATTGCTTTAGCTGAAACAACCTCCCTGGTCCCTACCCTAAAGATTGTTTCACCTTTTGTTAACTATCTCCAGGAACTTGTTTCCTGTGAGATAGTACAAACATCATTAGCAGCACCTGAATCAATTATCCCGATTTTATCGTTTTCCACTAAACATGCTTCGATAACAAGTAAATCATATTTAACTTGTTGTTCAAATTCTGCATTTTCATGTATATAATTCAAAATTTCAGATGAGTTGGGAGATAGATGACAATTCTCTATTAAAACTCTTTTGGTGTAATCAACTGCTAGTAATTTGTTTGTTGATTTGATTTTACTGTTATTTAATTTGGAAGTGAGTATTCTAGAAGAATTCGACATGCTGATAAAATTTAAACAAATTCTAATTAGCAAATTGTAACTAAACCTAAAATCAAGTTTTAGCAAAAAGTAATAATTTTGGCAAAATATAAAGCATGCTTTTGTAGAAACAAGTGAGTTTCATGACATACCTTTGTAGAACATCTTGAAAGCTCGATCTCAAGCTGCAATCTTCTCCGAATCTTGTTGTAGACCACCTCAAGATCTTCCCCACTATTCTCTTGGTGCTCTACATTGAGTTGTGGGACTCAAACAAGCTTGAATCAAGGGATTATGGAGAATTGCTCACAACAACAATCTTGTTGAAGGAACACTTTCTTCACCACAGATTTTCAACTAAAATTCTCTTGATTGCGTGCCTCAAATTCACTCCAATCTCTTTAATATATTGTAAACCATCATGCAAGGAAGAAAGCTGCATGAGTTGCAGCTCATGCTTGGAGTCAATGAAGAAGAGGAAATGGGTATTGTGTGAGCATGAAGAAGATGAATAATGGAATATCTTAATATTCCATTTGTGCATTATACCAATTTTTCAATTTTGATTTTAAAACTGAAAGTTTTAGTAATTTTATTAAATTAATTTCATAAATTAATTTTTAAATAATACTAATTAATTTAATATCAAATATTAAATTAATTTTTACATAAATCCATCTTTATATATTTAAATCATATTTAAATATAAATTCTCCTCTTCCATTTAATTCTAAAATTAAACACGTAATTATATCTCATATAATTATTAATTTCCTTAATTCTAATTTGAACACTTCAAATTAACTTATCACGCTACTCTAGAGTTAATCCATTACGAGCTAGTAGGGTGACCTCGTGGACCTACAGATCATGGGCTCCAACGATTCGAGATTAATTGGCTAAACTCATTAGACCAAATTAACCCCTATTCGTTGACTAATGGGTCACTCCATTAAAGTCCATAGTTGCACTCCCCTCATTGTAGATATATTATGTTCACATGATTTAACCATAATTAGTAAGTTGACCCTTCACAGCTTCGTAATAACGCTTGGGTCAAATATCTATTTTACCCTCGAGATTACGTCTTATTCCTTAGGTTCCTACTGATCCTCTAATGAACAACTGGTTTATGATCCAATCACTAAACCAAATCTCTCAGCCTAGTGAGAGGGTGGGGCCCCTTGTTCAAGACCTGAATTCAGTACTTGAGAGAATAACCTTTCTCCTATCCCTAAATCGGGTAGGCGTGAACTCTGTCTTGGACCTTATGTCCCCAACTATCTATTAGGTCTTACCCCTGAAATGGGAGGCTTATTGAGCCGACGCTTGAGCCAACCTTCACCTATGCAAATCTAAGGATAATCCCGAATAAACAGGACTTTATAGTTAGCTCAGGATTAAGATCGAGTTACCTAGGTCATTTAAGTGAAATATTCAGTCTTATATAGTAAACAATGTTATACAGTTAGAGTGACTTATTTCTTGGTTCGATCTTATGCAAACTCATTGCATAGGACACCCACACTCCCCATGTCATAACATGTACAAATTAGGATCATATCGTATGTAGCACTTGACAACTCTTTGTAACAACTATAGAGTAGGCCGTTTCCAATAGTGTTACCAGAATAAGGTACCCAACCTTATTCATGTATTATAGATCATTTTGACTATTGACTCGAACCTGATCCACTCTTATATATCCATATAAAGTTCAAGTACTCATGTAATAGTCATGTGTCTTAATTTATTGGATTTAGATTTTCATGTATACAATTAATAAGTTTATTGATTATAGAAAATGTTTATCATTTTACAAACTGCGAGTTTTTAGGACATAAAACCAAACATAAGGAACATACCTTTGTTGATCCATAATTTTAGCAAAATCTTCTCCTTGGAACGGTAGTCTTCTCTTCGAAGTTTTCCTTTTCACGAGATCTTCTTTGCTATGACTCTTGCAAGGATTCGACTTGTGGGAACCATTCTTGAAAGATGAGAGGGAATGGAGAAGAAGAGTTTTTAGAGAATCTTCTTTAAAAATTGAGAGAATTTTCTTGGTAGAGAAATCTCTCCATAATGACTATAAAGATTATTTTGTAGATTGTAAAGTGTGAGTTTCATGAGGGCTCCCTAGGACCCTATTTATAGATCTCCACAGAGTCACCCCTTATCTTATTAGAAGAATTCTTTGCATATATTTTAAATTAAATATTCAATAATATCTAATAAAAGAATATCTTCACATTTAATATTTCATATTAAAAGGTTTAAAATATTTAAATCATATTTATATATTTATCTTATGCAAAATCTCTTTAATTTGAATCTCATACAAATTAATTAATTAATTTTTTGTATCATATTCAAATAAATTAATTCTCTCATCATCTATTTAATTCAAATCTTATTCAAAATAAATAATTTATTTATTTATATGGTTCTCATCCAAATAATTAATTAATTATTTGAATCATATTCAATAAATTAATTCTCCATATTATAAAGATATAATTTGAATCTCATTCAAATAATCTTTATGATAAATCATGTAATCAATTGTATTCGACACAATTGATACTTTTCCAAAAAAAATTTGAACATGTCAAATTTTCTTTCAACATATTTTGATAATTGTTGGTCCGTAGTGAGCTAGCAAGGGGACCTTATGAACCTACATATTATAAGCTCCAATGATCCAAGATTAATTGATTAAACTCTTTAATTAAATTAAACTTCATTCATTATCTACATGGCAAACTACTATAAACCTATAGTTGAACTCTTTTGCACAATAAGACAAGTTGTGTCCATGGATATAATCAATATAAGCAAGTCGATCCTTCCCGAGTGTTCGAGGACTGTCGAGACAAAAAACAAATAAATTCTTAACCGCTCTCACGAGCTTGTAGGCTAGTGGGATAGGTCGTCTCATATGGGGTCTATTATTTATTTAGTTTAACTATTGATTTCGGAATAGATGGGGTTTTGTTGATGATCAAACAAGGGTAAAATTGCACGTAATTAAATTGTATGGAATGAAAAGTGATCCAATGTTTTTGAAAAATTCAACCAAAAAAATACAACTGGGGGATAGGAATGGATTTAGCTAGGCTCTTTTAATTTGACACTAATGATTTGGACTCTCTTCTATAAGTTCACAACAATTTACTGTTGGGATTGATGCCCTGAATCTTGTAATCTTGTAGTTTGTAAATTTTATTTGTACAAATAAATTATATATTTAATAAAATAAGTGTTATTCTATTTGACATTTAGCTGCATTAGCCCAAAACCAATAAACTAAGATTCAAGGTTATTTGATGTAGCTTAAACATGTATGTGGTGACATATAGGTGGATCATGTTTAAGTAATAACTTGAACGGTCTGTAGTCGATGGATAAGGTTGGGTGTGTTATCCTACTGACACTATGGATACAACCCATTTTGTAATTGTTACAATTATTGTAAAGCTTACAAAAGATCTGATGTTGATCATTCATGTGAAGATATGTGAGTGGGAGTATCCTATACAAAGAGATTGTATAAGATCGAACCACGAAATGATTAGTAACACTGTTACTAGAAGAGACTTACATTTCACCAGGATTACCATAAATGACTTGACCTTAATCCTTAGTGAGTTGTGAACTCCTGCCTAGGAGGACGATCCTTTGATCTGCATGGGTGAGAGTGGCCAGATTCGGCGACTCAATATACCTACCATTTTGGGGATTCGTTTAATTGAAGAGCTAGAAGCACAACTACATAAGAAGGAATTTATCCCTTCCTGTTTATAGGGTAAGTAGATAAATTGCTCCCTTAAGGACTGATTTCGGGTTTTGAACAATGAGGTGCATCACCATCTCCTGGCCCAAAAGAGGTTCAGTTATAGTTGAACTATGACTAATTGTTCATTAATGGGATTAATGGTACTTAAAGAGTTAGATGTAACTATAGGGGTAAAACGGTAACTTTGACCTAGCTGTACTTACGAGCAATTTGTGAAGGGTCCACACATCGTTGATTAGTTATCCAATGGACACAAAAATATATCTACAATGCGAAGAGTGCAATTGTAGGTCTTTAGTGGAGTGATCGACAATTAAGAATGGAGATTAATTTAATTAAAGAGTTTAATTAATTAATCTCATATCATTGGAGCTTCAATATGTAGGTCTATAAGGTCCTCTTGTTAACTCAATAAGAATTAATGAGAATCAAATTAAATTTGGATTAATTTGAATTGTTCAAATTAATTAAAAGAAATTAATTATATAAGATGCAATTAATAAAATATATATGGTGCATTACAATATAACTTTTAATGAGAGAAATAAATATTTGAATCTGATTCAAATATTAATTATATGAAAATGATTCATATATAAACTATAGGTTATATTATATGCGATATAATATAAACTATAGGTTATATATTATATCGGATATAATATATGATTCAATTTTGATAATATTAATTAGTTAATATTATCAATTGAATTTTTTAAAATGAACTCCTAGGAAGTTATTTTTATGTTATGGAGGGAGTTATGGAATAACTCTCTTACTTCTCTAAAAACCGTGAGATGCAGGAGGGGTGGGATACACATTCAACGTGAAATCCAATTTTGGGCACACCATTTCTCACAAGCTTTACTCTCCATCCCTCTGCAATTTTCTCTCAAGAATGCATTCTCCTTTCCCTTCACTGGAATTAAACCAGAAGTCCACAATTTTTTGTGACTCTCACCTTAAGTATAACACGATTTTCATTGTAGTAGTGTCCTTTTTGCTGTGTTCAAGGCCTTATTGGGAAGTTGAGTTCATTGTATCACTGTGAACGGGAGAAGATCGTGTTCTTGCTTTTGGAGAAGGAATACGTGAAGAATCGGTTCTTCAAGGGTTAGTATTCAATTTCCTTTTTTCCTCTTTGAATTATAAGTAAAAAGTATGCTTAGACACATATGTTTATTTTGTTTCCATCCTCAGTTTTATTGAGTTATATAAAAACAAAATTTTAAGACACGAGGTGATCATACGCTTACACTTTGGGAATTCCATTCCTTCAATTGATATAAGAGCCAAATCGTATCTCCGATGTTCGTTTTGTGACTTGAAATCAAAGTTTTGGTGGCGATAAGTCAACCTCAAACCTTAAGCTAAATTTGGCCATGAAAGTAGTAAAAATAGGGTTTTGATTGTTGATTAATTTGAAAACATGCATGAAATTAAATTGCAAGAGATAAATGTAAACAGGGTTGGCTCATCTAGTTCTTAGATCAAGATAGATATTCAGTGTAATTTCAATCATCGTTTTCCGTCAATTAGTTATGCAATCGAATTATGCATGCCTAACTACTCTTTCGATTCGATCTAACTAGCCTATATAATGGTGGACAACTAGTAATAATCTAACCAAGAAAGCATCCTAATTATTAATTAAGGTTGGAAAGGCCATATACTAACAAATCTACATGCTTCTAAATTCTTTTGGGTTCGATAGTGATTATATAGAAGTTTAGGATTCAATTATGTCGATTAACTATCAGGAAAGCCATTTCAATTAACCAATTTTATCTTTGAACCTAGAAATTAGAGGAACAACTATCAAATGCCTAATTAACTATTGCTACTTAGGTGACCTTAGCTAGACATTCTTACGAAAAAATAAATTTAACAAGATTTTCATGCAAAATTATGACGAACTAAGAATCAATTATCATGCATAATTATGTGTGAAAAGTCAACTTCAAAATCACGTGTTTAGGAATTAAAGAAGATTCAAGGAAAATATAATTCAGAATGCAAAATATCAATTAAGAGCAGAAAACTCAAGAAATTAACATTGAATACTTGATCCAAGAAACTAGATGGAATTTACCTAAAAAAATCCGTAGACAATTCCATGAGATACAACCCAATCCATGCTTAGAATCCAAAATAAAACATAAATCTAACCAATTGATACTGAAAATACAAAGGGAAAAGAAGAAAGCTAGACCACTCCTCGGTCTCCATGAAATTCAGCATACTTGTTAACCTAAAATCGAAGAGAGTATTTAAAAAACTGGTCGCAGCGTTGCAACACTGCCTTACGTATGGGCTTGAAGAAACACGCGCTGGTAGCGTCGAAGAATCCGTAGCATTACAACGCTGCCATGTGAATGCAGCTATTGCCTTACAACGTTGAGTGAGCATTGGGCCTAGGCATGTAACGACCATTGCAACACTTTAATAGGGGTATTTTGGTCATTTTTACTCCTTTGAAGTATGGATGCTCAAATCACCTTCAACATGCTTCAAATTGACCCTGTTTATCTTCTAACGCTCGATTCTACCTCTCGATTGCTCGACACCTACAAAATAAGACAATTAACATATAAAATCCATTAACGAGCCTAAATTAAGCTAGGAATTATAGCACTTTTTGAGAGCTATCAGGTGGGTTTTAATTATGCATTGTGAATATATGGTTTGCACTTTGTTGTTTTAAAAATTTGGCATGTATTTTACTGCTTTAATTCAATTCATTTTGTAACAGTCCAATATTTTTTGGGCATTTATTATTGTGAAATCGAGTCTGTAAGTTTGTGTCGCTCATGGTGAAGTGTTTACAAAGAATCAAGCTTCAATGTGGAGAAATTTGGAGTAAGAATGGAGCAAAATGGATGGGGATTGAAGTGGAGGTTGCATTCTTCCTTGGAGCATAAGGGGCAACATAATTATGTTTTAAGGCAGAATGCCCAACGTAGCTATGCTCAGCCTCAGCATTATGATGCTGAAGGAGAGCGTAATTACACTGTGTGGAGCATAGAATTACGCTATGACAAGCTCTAAACCAGCGTAACTACGCTCCTTTTGAGCGTCGTTATGCTTCAAACGTGACTTGCACGTGCATCAGTTGCATGCAGATCGTGGATTCGAGCCTTTTTGAGCAGTTTTGTACTTGTTTTCCATTATTTACGTAATTTACTTGCTTTTTTAATTAACTAAATCAATATAAGAGTTATATTTATTGAATTAATTGTTTAGGATGCTAGTCCTATGTTGCTATTTATTAATTTATACATGTGATGTATGATCATATTGCATATTGTATGCCATATAGATTGAAATCTCATCATAAGATAAATATATGATCATGTATCATTGTTTAATATAAATGTTATATGGTATGCTTGCATAATAAATTAAGCACCATCATGCATCATATTTAATATAAATGTTATATTAGATGAATACATGCATTTATTAACATGTCCATGCATCATACTATAACATAATTGTTATAAAATATAGTTTGGATGATGGCTGTGATTATTTTTATTACTTTATAATATAAGAATTATATTATGTAATGAAAATGGGAATGCATGAAGCATGACACTGCATAGATATTATAATTGTTATATTTCATGTACGTCATTAGATGCATGTTTATAGGTTTTAGTTGTTTCATTAATATTTCTAAGTGTTATAGAATGATGAAATTAGAATTAAAATATATATTCAAGAGTTGCATGCTAACATAGGTTAAAATTAACTTTAAATGGTTTAAAATTGATTTCACATAAACCTATGTTAAAATATTTCTAGTGAGATTAGAAATAAGTTAATTTTTTTATTTTCTCTTTAATATGATTAAATTGGACTAAAAAAGATCAAATTTATGAAATAATTGTCTATAATGGATCTTTGTCTAAGGAAGGTTCTGTTTAGACTGAAGTATTTAAGTTGATGGAAGTGGAATACCCCTACCAGGAAACCAACCTGGAAGGTGAATTAGACAATTTTTTTATAAGCATGCAATAAATGATTAGGTTTATTAAAGTGTTTAATGAATAAGAATCATTATTTTTAAACTATCTAGTATAAGAGTTATATTGAGTAAATTTACTAATTACTTAATTAAATTGTTAGTAGAATTTACCTAAGTTAATAAACCCTAGGTTTAAAACACTCAATGGGAGGAAAATGATATATATGATATGTCAATTTCCTTTCACGTTTCTCCCTAACTAGTTCACATCGTGAGATCTATGCTCAGCCTCGAGGTTCCTTTGCTTATGTCCCCTTACGGATAGTGTTTGCATAGGTCAACACCAAGGTGAATGGACAGAGTGTTTATAGTAAGTGGGAGAGGGACGTGTGTCAACACATCCATGATCTCTTTCATTGGTTTGTAGTAAAGTTTCATGCTCGACCTCGAGGCACCTTTGCTTGTGTCCTCTTACGAAAGGCATTTGGACGAAATTTTGCACAAACTCCAGAAGTGGATAGGATTAGGTTTTTGGTTGGCTCACTTGGATGAAACTCTAGAGTCTAAAAGGAAGAGTTACTTACAAGAAATTGTTGAGTAAGTTACCAAACAATGGCGACTAACCGTTAAGGGATAAGAGTTATTCTGGTGCAATGGTTGGTTGAGATTGTCTTAATTCAGTGAAGAAGTGACTGACCACCCTATGATGACTTTTATCTTGATTCACTAAATCATTACAAAATTAGATGTCACATAGGGTACATTAGAATTTTTCTAAATTTGATTGGTTTAATAGCTAATATAAGTAATTTGTATTGTTTCAGCAATCTTTGAAAATGACAAGCGCTAAACTAAACCTTCTAAGTGTTGATAAACTAAATGGCAACAATTACACTAGTTGGAAAAACACAATAAACACTATTCTTATTATCGATGATTTGAGGTTTGTCCTTGTTGAGGAATGTCCTCAAGTATCTAATGTCGTAGTATCTCAAAATGTTGGGGATGCATGTGAAAGGTGGGTTAAAGAAAATGAAAAGGCCCAAACGTAGATACTTTCCAGCTTATCTGAAGTTTTAGCAAAGAAGCATGAACCCATGGTCACTGCATGCGAGATTATGGGTTCACTGCGGGAGATGTTTGGATAACCATCCACACAACTCCAACATAACACTCTAAAATACATTTTCAATGCTTATTTGAAATAGTGTACCTCTTTTCGAAGCACGATGTCAACATGATGGTCCACTTTAACGTGGCTGAAATGAATGGATCTGTCATCGATGAAGCCAGTTAGGTTAGCTTTATCCTAGAACCTCTACTCGAGAGCTTCTTACAATTCTGTAGCAATGCTGTTATGAACAAGCTTGACTACAACTTGACCACACTTCTGAATGAGCTGCAGACTTATCAATCCTTGATGAAGTTCATGGAGTAGAAGGGAGAAGAAAATGTTGCCATTTCCTCAAAGAAGTTCTATAAAGGATTGACCTTTGGAAGTATGCACCTTTTTCTTCTGACACCAAAAAGTGGAAGAAGAAGAAGGGAGGTTAGAGGAATAAAGCTAACCCTGCTGTAGCTTAGAGGGGAAAGAAGGCCAAGGTTGCTAAAGAAACTTGCTTCCATTGCAACCTGGAGAAATACTAGAAATAGAACTGTCCCAAGTATTTGGCAGAGAAGAAGGTCAAACAAGGTAAATATGATTTACTAGTTCTGGAAACCTACTTAGTGGAGAATGATGATTCTATTTGGATAATTGATAATGGCGTCACTAATCACGTTTATTCTTCTTTTCATGGAATTAATTCCTGGCAACAACTTAGAATTGGTGAGATGACTATGCGGGTTGGAACTGGGCAAGTCGTCTCAACAATGGCAAAGAAGACCACATATTACTTTTACAAAAATTGTATTTATTCTTAGATAATGTATATATAGTTTCTAGACTGGAAAGGAACTTGATTTCTGTAAAATGTTTGCTTGAATAGAACTACTATATTAATTTCCTTGTAGATAAAGTGTTTATTTACAAGAATGGTGTTCTTATTTGTTCTGTAAACTTATAAAGTAATCTTTATATTCTAAGGGTGTTAAATCTATTTAGATTACTTTTATCCATTGCCGCTTTCTATGATTATGAAATATGGCAAATGGATGTCAAGACAGCCTTTTTTAATGGTCAACTTGACGAAAGTATTTATATGTCTCAACCAGAATGGTTTATTTAATAGGGTCAGGAGCAAAAAGTTTGCAAGCTTAATAGATCCATTTATGGATAGAAAATGCAACTCAATTCTGGAATATAAGATTTGACACTGGGATCAAATCTTATGGCTTTGAATAGAATGTTGATAGACCTTCTGTTTATAAGAAAATAGTCAACAAGATTATAACTTTCCTGGTACTTTATTTTGATGATATCCTACTCATTGGGAATGAGATAGGATTCCTTACTGACGTAAAGAGATGGCTAACATTGCAATTTCAAATGAAAAAGTTGGGAGATACACGATATGTTCTTGGAATCAAAATTTTTCGGAATCGCAAGAATAGAACGCTAGCGCTATCTCAAGCATCTTCACTACAAGAAAAAACACCTTTCTCGACATTTTCAATTTTAAATACTTGATGTTTTTATGAAAAAATATCAAGAAATAGGTGATTTTAATGAAAAAAAGTCAAAACTTGATTTTAAAAGGTGGGGGTTATGTATTTTTCTTGGAAAATAAAGTACTTGATGTTTTAAAAATGTCAAGTTCAATTAATAGATTCTTGACATTTTAAAAATGTCAAGAATTGTAGAATATACAGGGCAGTGTTGCAATGCTAAAAATTAGCATTGCAACGCTATGTATTTTGACGGAAAAATAAAAAATGCGCACACCTTATGCATGTAGCATTGCAATACTCTCAATAGCGTTACAATGCTACGGGTTTTGACAGAAAAATCGCGTGCTCTTCAACAACGTTGTAGTGCTATCAGACAAATTTAAAAGAAATTCTAGAAGATTTAGTCAATTTTATTCGCAATACACTCGAAATCTTCTTAGCTTTCCACTTTCCTTTGATGCATCTTTGTTATTCCATCAATCTTGAAGAGATTCTTCATTGAGGTAAGTAGATTTGAGGCATGAACTTTCAAGGTTAGAACTTAATCTTGATTTTCTTGTTTAGATTGGGTTTAATTCTTGATTTTCTTGGTTTGATTAGGCTTAACTGTTTTAGATTAGGTTTAATTCTTGATTTTCTTGGTTTGAGGCATGAAGTTTCAAAGTTAGGGCTTGATTTTCTTGGTTCGAGGCATGAACTTCCAAAGTTAGGGTTTGATTTTTTTGGTTTGAGGCTTGAACTTTCAAAGTTAGGTTTTAATCTCTCATGTATATTTTTTATTCTCATAATAAACTCTTGTTTCGTATTGTTCTTGAATGAGGTTGAATTTTAGAGAACTTGTCAAAGTTGGGATTCCCACTTTAATTCAATGCTTTGCCAAAATTAGGGCTTTAATTTTAGAGAACTTGCAAGAACTTGCCACTTTTCTTTAATTAAATGCTTGCAAAAGTTAGATATGTCAATGTGTCTAATTTGTTAGGGCTTTATGAACTAAGTAGCTTTGCCAAACTTGGGTTCAATTTTTAGTTATTGAAATTAATATATGTTTAGCACATTAGAGCACGTGCACACCTTGGGATCAATTTTTTTAGGTTCGATTACACCTTGGGTTCAATTTTTTTAGATGTGTTTGTCTTTGTTCTCTAATTTGCCTTGAGGTTCTCTGATTTGTCTTACTTTCTTGAGGTTGGAATGTTGTAGAGCTAGAAATTACAAGTTGTATGTATTGGGAACTTGTTTTTTTTCCACATCTTGTTTTTTGAAGTTGATCATTGTTTATCATCTTTTCTTACTAAAATTACAATCATGGATAGGTCATGGACGTACAAGAATAGATTATCCAAAGATTATGAATTGGGTGTGGAAAACTTCATAAAACTTGGATTTTCTAAAACAAATACCTCTTATATTTGTTGTCTTTGTTTGAAATGTGGGAATTGTGAAAAGCATAGTAGCAAGGATATTAGAGATCATTTATATGTCAATGGGATTGATGAAAGTTATAAATTTTGGTTTTGGCATGGGGAAAAACTTTCAAACTCATCATTTTGTGGAGAATCTTCTATGTTTGACACCAATATGTATGAAGAGACTGGTGTTGGAAATTTAAAAGAAATGGTCGAAGTTGCTCATGAGGAATATTCAAGAGATCCGAATGGATTTGAGAAGTTGCTTAATGATGCTGAAAAACCATTATATGAAGGGTGCAAAAAATACACTAAGTTGTCTACATTAGTCAAATTGTATAATTTAAAAGTTAGATATGGATGGAATGATAGTATTTTTTCAGAACTACTCAAAACCTTAAAGGAAATTTTGCCCACTAGCAATGAGCTCCTAAATTCAATGTATGAAGCAAAGAAAACTTTAGGTGCACTAAGTATGGAATATGAGAAGACTCATGCATGCCCTAGTGATTGTTGTTTGTATAGAAAAGAATATGCAGATGCAATTGAATGTCCTGAATGTGGTAAATCAAGGTGGAAAAATGGGAAGGATACAAAATGTAGGAAAAACAAATACCTTCAAAAGTGACATGGTACTTTCAACAAATTCCATGATTCAAAAGGCTTTTTAGAAGTATTGATCGTACTAAAAACTTGACTTGGCACGTTGTTGAAAGAATTGTAGATGGTAAGTTATGACATCCAGCAGACTCTCCGACTTGGAAGTTAGTAGTCTCTAAATAGCCAGACTTCGATTATGAACCTAGAAATCTTCGTTTAGCATTGTCAGCCGAAGGAGTAAATCCACATGGTGAAATGAGTTCTAAATATAGTTGTTGGCCTGTAGTGATGGTTATTTATATCTTGCACCATGGTTGTATATGAAAAGAAAGTACATGATGCTATCAATTTTGATTTCGGGTCCAAAACAACAAGGGGACGACATTGGCACATACTTAGCACCACTAATTGAAGATTTAAAACTTTTATGGGGGTGTTGAATGTTATGATGCTTATCGAGAAGAACTATTCAACTTACGGTCAGTTTTGTTGTGGACAATCAACGATTTTCTTGCATATGGTAACCTAAGTGGATGTTGTTTGAAAGGGTATAAGATGTGTCCAATTTGTGGAGACAATATGTCTTCTATAAGATGGAAATATGGGAAAAAATGGCATGCCTTGGACATTGAAGATTTCTAGCACGAAATCATCCGTACCGACACCAAAAAAAGTCGTTTAATGATCAAAAGGAACTTGGTACAATTCTAGAACCACTTTCTGGGGAGGCTATCTATTTAAAAATCAAAGATATTGAATTTTCTAAAGGAAAGAAGAACAATAAAAAAAAAAACCACGAAAGGAAGTTCAAAGATTTTTTGGAACAGATTGTCTTCTTTTTTTCAGCTACCATTCTGGAAAGATTTTCATATCAGGCATTGTTTAAATGTGATGCACATTAAAAAAAATGTTTGCATGAATATCTTAGGTACGCTTCTTGATATTCTAGGGAAAAGTAAGGATGGATTGAATGCTAGATGTGATTTAGTTCATTTAAAAATTTGATCAGAGCTTGCACCTATTAGCGGTGACAAAAAACTCTTCATTCCTCCTATGTGTTATACTCTTACAAAGAAAGAACAACATTGTGTTTTAAAGACATTGTCAGGAATAAAGGTTCTTGAAAGTTACTCTTCGAATGTTAAAAACCTTGTGTGAGTGACAGATTTAAAGCTTAATAGTTTAAAATCTCACGATTATCATGTGCTCTAACAACAATTATTTCCTATTGCAATAAGATCAGTGCTACCAAAACATGTTCGGTATGCCATAACTCGATTGTGTATATTTTTCAATTCGGTATGCAACAAGGTCCTAGATGTGCAGCAATTAGAAAAGTTGGAAGAAGATACTGTGCTTATATTATGTTTATTGGAGAAGTATTTTCCTCCTTATTTTTTCACAATTATGGTGCATCTCACAGTACACATAGTTAAGGAAGTCAAACTTTGTAGGCCTATATATTTACGATGGATGTATCCTTTTGAAAGTTTCATGAAAATCATTAAAAACTCCGTGAGAAATAGATATCGTCCAAAAGATTGTATTATTGAAAGTTATATAGTAGAAGAAGCCATTGAATTTTGTTCTGATTTCCTATCTGGAGTAGATTCTATTGGGGTTGGCACTCATAATTTATAAGACTGTTTAGACAATTTAAATATTGGTAGACCATTGTCCAAAGGAGTTTCTTTCAAACTTGAACAAGAACTTTTATATCAAGCTCATCGGTATGTTTTGGAAAATACAATTTATGTGCAACCATATTTAGAACAAGTTTCTTCAATGATATTGGTTTTATTTTTTCATTTAGTTTTATGATATAAATCTAACTATACTATGTTTCAATGTTCACTTCAAAGAAAACATATGATGCCTTTGCAATTGCAACTTCGAAATAAGTCCAAAAATCAGAAATGGATTCAAGAGGAACATAATCAAACTTTTATATCCAAAAATCAGAATAATTTCACAAGATTACCTTGGTATTCTCGGTGTGAGAATCCATGAGTTGTGGGCTCTAGCTGATTTTGGGTAGAGGGATGGATTTGAGTAGACCATCGAGTATGCGATCACACAATCGTGTAGTAGATGAAGTCTATCGTATAGACTCGACGCTTGATCGTTTAGTAAACGTGTAGTATGGTAGAGTCATCGTTTAGACACTCGATAGTGAATCTAATCAGTCGTGTTGTCGTTCATTGAGATTTTTGAAAAATCAAATTTCTCTTTATCTTAATTTGCCATAAAACCGTGTATAACCACCCACTAAGGTCGGTTATTGAGAAAAAGAAATATCAATTATCATATAATTAATAAATTATAAATAAATACAATAACTATTAATAAATTATAAATAAATAAAATAACTAACTTATCATATTATATTTATAACCTATAGTTTTTATATTGCATCATATGCAACATATAAACCATAGTTCTTTTTCTATTTTATGGCATTTAATATAAACCATATTTATATTAATTCCTCCAATCAAATAATAATGTATCAAATACATCATATCAATTATATCATATATAATTAAAAAAAATTATTATATCATATATAATCAAATTTCCTCTTGTTAATTTGAGCGTTTCAAACTAACCCAAAAACTGATTCAGGGTGTCGACCACCATGTTCAAGACCCGAAATCAGCCATGTAAGAGAGCAATTTAATCTATCTTTCTCCTTGACATCGGGGAAGGAATGCTCGTAATTTGGGCCAAATTACCGTTTTGCTTATAGTTACATCTAACTCATGAAGCTTGAGTTCATTATGACTAGCCCTCCCCACTATGTTTAAGACTGATAGCCCCTAATCCTTACCAAGGAAAGGAGTGAATTCCGTAGGCTTGTTGGTAGTTGGCAATTTGGCCACTCTCACCCATACAAATCAAAGGACCACCTTCATGAGTAGGAGTTCACAACTCACTCAGGATTCAGGTCATGTCACCTATGGTCATCCTAGTGAAATGTAAGTCTCTATTATCAATGGTGTTATATAAAGAGACTAATCATTTTGTGGTCCGGTATTATACAAACTCTTTGTATAGGATACCCTGCTTGCATGTCTCTACATAAATGATCATGATCATATCATTTGTAGCACTCTATAATATTTGTAACATCTACAAAGCGGGTTGTATCCGCAGTGTCATCAAGATAAGGTACCTACCCTCATCCATCTACTGTAGACCTAGGTTATTATTTAAACAAGATCCACCTGTATGTCTCTACATACTTGTTTAAATTTACATAAAATAACATCAGATCTTGTTTATTGGATTTAGTAAGTGCTTATAAAATAAAACTTATTTTATTAAGAGCAATATGTTTATATAGAGTCTACAAACTATGAGATTACAAGGAGATTTAGGACACCATTCCCAATAATATCTTGGCCATGAGAAGAGGTAAAATGTTCAACCTATTATCTTACATACACTTTTTAAAGACTGAGTTGGAATGGAAATTCTCATGGTAGGTTGCAAATGAGCTTGAAATGGGAAATACTGAAGTTTCAAATAACTTGAGGTGGATTGCCCATGGTCCTCATCCTTTTGTGATTACATATGATAGTTGCATAATTAATGGATGTCACTATCATAAAAAATCTTGTGATAAGGATCGAAGTGTACAAAATAGTGGAGTTAGTTTAGTTACAAAAATGATGCAAGTGTCTAGTTCAAAAGATAAAAATCCCATCATTGGAGATATGTCTTTTTATGGAGTGATACAAGAGATATGAGAACTAAATTATCATATGTTTAATGTTGCTGTGTTTAGATGTGATTGGGTTGAGAACAATAGTGGAATCAAAATTGATGAGCTTAGTTTTTTCTTAATTGATTTAAATAGAATAGGTCACAAGTCTAATTCTTTTATATTAGCAACTCAAGCAAGACAAGTATTTTATGCTGAGGATCCAAGTGATGTTAGATGGTCAATTGTGCTTACCCGACCACAATGGGACTTTGAAGATAGATATAATGAGGACGAAATTGGAGATACAATATTACATTATCAAGGAATACCCGTTGATATGTCGAATGTTGATGTACATAATGACTTGGATGAGAACATGTCAACATATGTACGATCGAATTGTGAAGGCACATGGATACGTACATAATATTTTATGGGTAGGTTATATATTGTGTAATATGATAATCTGTTTATTTTAATTTATAATTTTTATCAATTACATTTGTTTTTTTGTTTGCTTAATATGTACACAACGCTAATTGTTTCTTAAATTTGATTGCAGTTTTTGATTTATACACCAGATGGAGCATAGTACAGTGGGTGACGAAGATTTAGAGTTTGATGACAAAGAAATAGTAGTTGTTAGGTCAAATGAAACCACCAATCAAAAGAAGAGAGAACGGGGAGCTACTATTATGTTTGATGTAACATGTATTAGGAGTGCGGGAGAAAAGAAGTTTGTGGAATACAATGAAGATGGCGTACCCATTGGTGAAAATGGAGCTAAGTTAAAGTCTTTCATTAGGTCCTTTATGCATTATCATGTACCTATTATATATACATCTTGGAAACGAGTGCCTATTGAGTTGAAAGATAAGATATATAGTACAATTGAGGTATATATATTCATCTTTTTATCTTGATAATATTGTAGATGTATATGTAATGTTTTCACTAACTTTTCAATGTTTAGGCCACCTTTTTAATTTGATACAAGATCTAGGAAGAACATTATGAAAACTGCAGGCATAGCTTTTCGTTAGTTTAAGAATTGGTTAACAATAAAATACATTATGCCATTTAAAGATGAACCCCAACTTCTAATAAATCCACAAGAAAAGTATTCATTTATTGATCAAAGTCATTAGGAAGAGTTTGTAAGATCGAGATTGCATGTAAAGTTTCAAGTATATTATTAATTTAATTTTATAAATATTTGTTATGTCATTTCCTACTAATAATCATTATGTTTGTATAGGAAAAAATACTCTTGCAACAAGAATGTCGATCTAAGAATAAGTACAATCATCGAATTTCAAGGAAAGGTTATGTTAACCTTGTTGAAGAGATGGTAAGAATTTAGTATATGTTCTCATAATTCCTAAATCTATCACAATATCTATTTTTTTCTTCATTTAAATCTAAAAGAAAGTATCTTCAAATGAAAGTGATTTTGGTCAAGCTAACCTATGGATGAAGGCTCGAGTTAATAAGAAATGAGAATAAGACAATGAAGATGTTCAAGAAGTCGTCAATCAAATAGTAAGACAAGTATTAAATTTACATGAAGTATATGAAATATAACTTAATTACATTAAATTTCATTTTTTTAGGATGAAATCTCAAAGAATAATACAAATCCATTGTGCCACAAACATCACTCTCCCAATGATATCTTGACACAAGCTTTGGGTACTCAAGAAACACACATGCATGTGCGTGGGGTTGTTGGTTTTGTTACTCCAACGGCTTACTTTCACACAGTGAAACGAAAATCAAAGCATGGGAAGGATGAAAACAAGGAAATTGTAAGTGAGAATGAAGCACTTTGTCAACGTGTCAGAGAATTAGAAGCTCGTCTTCAAATGTCATCTTCTACGACATTTTATAGACATGGAAGTTGCTCTAAGAAATTTTTAGCAGATGAGATCGAATCTCAAGTTTTTGTTTTAAAAAAGGAAGATAAGATGAAGATTGCATATGAAAAGACACAGAAAGAGAAGATTAAGGTGGAGGAGATTAAGTTCCCAGAGAAACGAAGAGACAAGATAAAGGTGAATGTAAATTGCAACACAGAAGATTTGAAAATCTTTAAGGTAAGTGAATAATAAAATCAATTAAGTCCATCAAATGTCTAATTTTTCTATTTATATACTTTTATTCTATGATTTTGCTGCATTGGGTGAACTCTTCAATGGAAATGACTAAGAAAAAAGAAGTTAGTGACTCAACATCGGTTCTTTCGATATTTTTGAAATCCATTCTTAGATATGCCGAAAAGGTGATGGCCAAAGAGTCTAGTATTTTTTTACAACTTCCAGTTGAACTTTTTGGTATCAGTCGAAAGAGTTGTGTCCTGCGAAAGGACATAATTAACTTTTGTAACATTGATGAAGTCAAGACAATGACTTTGGTTGCTTACATGGCGAAAGTAATGTTATTACTTTCATAGACTTTAGTTATGACGTTTCTTTCCAATTTTGGTCATATATATTTATATTATAAATCTTTTGTAAGTACTTGCACTCATCATTTATTGATCAAAGGAAAGTTCACAACACACTTTTGTAGCTCCATCTCTCATTTCCTCTGGACATAACTCTCAGGAAGTTAAAACTTGAAACTTGTGTAGTACGCTGATGGTCTCAGAAGCAAACCAAATAGTTCTTTCTCCTTTTAATCCTGGATGAGTTAAAACACATTTTGTTTTTATCAATTTCCATTAGGAATAAAAATACTAATTATATTTTATTAACTAGTGGTTATTGGGCACTACTTGTTATAAATGCATACGATGATACCGTGTACTACCTAGACTTAATAAGGACAACATCATGGGCAGATATAAGATATACAACTGACACGTAAGTTAACCTTTTTCATTTGTAGTGTTTGTTTTAAAGTGTACTTTATTTTAGAATTTGTGGTTATTTCTTGAAAAATTGGGCAATTACGACGTTTCAATCTCAAAAGAATATTAAAAAAAGCTAGAAGCAAACCTTATGGAGAATAGTAAAGGCAAGTATAAATTAACAATGACTACTTATTCATCATATTAAGTAGACATCTAGTGCATAAGGATTACTTCATTCTTATTTACTAGTTTTTTCTTTATAGTGTCCTTTACAAGTTGGGATCATTGAATGTGGATACTATGTCATGAGGTATCTGAGGGATATCGTGACCAAAAGAAGCATTCTCATCTCATATTTGGTATATTATCATTATTTCAACATTTCAAATAGCATAGGAAAAAATAGAATCCATTATAATACTTGGCTTTTGTGTTTATAGATTTATACAAGGCAACCGTACTGCAATTTAGAATTATGTTCCTTAGGTTGTACTATTGACAATGTTAAAGAAGTTAAGTTTCTATAAAGAGATATTGGTGGTTTTTTTTATTGATATTTAAGTTTTTCAATAAGTGTATATTATTTATTTGATTGACGAATGTATGTCATATATATACCAAATGTGGTTGTTGGATCAATGTACAAAAGCAATTATAGGTAGAAACATCAACATTGTAGATTTTTCTAAAAAAATCACAAGCAAATTTCTTGACTTTTTTAAATGTCAAGTTCACAAAATTTCTTGACGTTTTTTCTTGTCAAGAATGCCCATATTCTTGACATTTCCAACATGTCAAGTGTCTATGTTTCTTGACTTTTTTAAATGTCAAGTTCACATAATTTCTTGACATTTTTTCCTTGTCTAATGCCCATATTCTTGACATTTCAATCATGTCAAGTGTCTGTGTTTCTTGACCTTTTTTTAAATGTGAAGTATCACTTTTCTTGTTTTTAAAATATTAAGAAAATCGACATTCTTGTCACTGGCTTCCTTGACGTTTTTAAAAACGTCAAGAAACACTGTTTTTATAGTAGTGCTTATATAGAGAAATGTTATCAAGATATAATATGAAAAATTCCAAAAAGGGTATCCTACCTTTCGGACATGGAATTTGTTTGTCTAAGGAACAGTGTCCTAAGACACCTTAAGAAGTTGAGGAAATTAAAAGAATTCCTTATGTATCGGTAGTCGGGAGCTTGACGTACGTTATGGTACACGTCCTAACATATGCTTTTCTGTCGGAATCGTCAACAGGTTTCAGTCCAACCCTGAACATAGCCATTGGACTACTGTGAAAAACATTCTCAAGTATCTTTGGAGAACGGGGGACTATATGCTCGTGCATGGTCCTAAGGATTTGATCCTTACTTGATACACTGATTTTGATTTTTCAGACTCATATAGATTCTAGGAAATCTACTTCAGGATCAATACTTACTCTAAACGGAGGAGCTATAGTGTAGAGAAGCATCAAACATGTGTATTGCTGACTCCATTATGGAAGCTGAATATGTAGCTGCATGTGAAGTAGCTAAATAAGTGGTTCCAAATAGCTCAAAAAATTTATGACAGATTTGGAAGTGGATCCAAATATGAATTTGCTGATAACCCTGTATTGTGATAACAGTGGAGCAGTTTCCAACTCAAAAGAACCTCGAAGACATAAGCATGGGAAACACATCAAGCGAAATTACCATTTCATCAGGGAGATAGTACAACGAGGAAATGTGATAGTCACGAAAATAGCCTCTGAAGATAATATTGTTGATCCATTTATGAAGGCCCTCATGGCTAAAGTTTTCGAGGGTCACCTGGTAGGACTGAGACTACGAGCTTCAGAAATCTAGGGCAAGTGGGAGAATGTCAAGGATATATAGATGCCCTAGTTTATTGTATTTTCTCTCTTTTTCTCAACATTGTATATTTGTATATATTTGTAACCCACTGGTGTTTTAGTCCAAGTGGGAGACTGTTGGGAATGTCCTAAAACTCGCAATTCGTAATATATGAAACATATTCTATTTTTCAATAAAAGTATTATTAAGACTTCGTTCAATAAAAGTATTATTGAAATGATGTACTATTATAAAATCCTACGGACCCATGGCTATAGTATGAATACTTTAACATTATGTGGAGACATAAAAGATGATCAAGTTATAGCATATAGCATAAAAGGTCTATAAGTATATGGATGAGATTGGGTATCTCATCTTGAGGATACAATGGATGCGGCCCACTTTGTATATTAATACAAACACTTTGATCCCAAAATTGTTTATGTGGAAACATGCAAGTGGGGGCGTTCTATGAGAAAGACATTTGCATATGATCGGACTACGAAATAATCACTTTTCTTTATAACGACCGTTTACTTTTAAAACTAACTATTTCAATTTGATAACCTAGGGTAACTCGATCTTAATCCTGAGTTAACTATGAACTCTTATTTATTCGGGATAATCCTTTGATCTACATAGGTGAGAGTACTTCAACAACACTACTCAATAAGCCTCCCATTTTGGGGATAAAATCGGATAGATAGTCGAGGACATAGTCCTCTACAAGATGAAATTCACTCCTACCCAATTTAGGATTAGCAGATAGGTTATTCTCATAAGTACTGATTTCTAGTTTTGAAGAAAGAGGCCCTACCCTCTCATGATAGAGAGGGACATGGTTTATTGGTTGGACTATAAACCAATTATTCAATAGAGGATCGGTAGTGACTTAAGAAGAAAGATGTATTTACAAGGGTAAAACAATAATTTTGACCTTTCTGTAAATACCAACGACTTGTGAAGGATCGATTTACTAATCATGGTTAAATAAAGTGGACAAAAATATATCTACACTGAGAAGAGTGCAACTATTGAGCTATGATGGTATGTCTCGGTAGTTAACGAATATTGATTAATTCAAATTAAAGAGTTTAACCAATTAATCTCAAATCGTTGGAGCTCATAATCTGGAGGTCCATAAGGTCCCTCTACTAGCTTGTAAAAGGTTAAACCTTGGATTAGAATATTGAGTGAATTTGAAATGTTCAAATTCAATTTAGGGTTTGGATAATTATATTCGATATAATTGAACGTTAAATTTATTGAAATTAAACGTAATTGGAGAGTTTCATATATTTAAAATATTGATTTAAATATTAATTACATGATAGGGATTCATGTTTGAATTAGGTATTTATTAAATTAATATTTGATATTAAATTATTAATTAATTAATTAATTAAATTTTTTTAATTAGTTAATTATTTAAATAAATATTTTTATTAAATTTTACAATTAAATTTCAAAATTGGATTTAGTTTTTGTTTAATTTGATAAAATGAAAAAATTAGAATTTAAATAGGGTTTAAAATTGTCAAAGTGGATTTATCCCAAAAAAAATAGATTTTGAGTGGATTAATATATAGGTTAACACCTAGCCCACTTGGATAGTGCTAATTGAAGTGTCAATCAACCGATCATTGTAGTGCTTGCATGAATCAAATGAATAAATACTTCAAATTTCTTAAACTTGGGGTTGATGCAATCAAATTCTAGAACAAAAATTATGCAAAATTGGTTTGTTAACAAACTCTATCCATTTTACCTTTTTTCTCTTTCAATTCAGAGTTCCACCACTAAATCCAATGCTGAGAATAGTAGGGAAGATTCTCTTGGTGGTCTACTAAAGATTTGAAGGTCAAATTCATGGAGATTAGAAACAAGAGGAATTCTACAAAGGTTGTAAATTCTAAAACCACTTTGTTTGTAACTTGTGTTTTAGCATCCTTGTGACTCAAATAAAATGTAATTAGAGTGCTTAATGATTCTCCTAGCTCCCGTTTTTTGCATGTTTACTCGATCAACTTAAACATGTATGTGGAGACATATAGGTGGATCAAGTTTATGTGATAACCTAAATGGTCTGTAGTATATGGATAAGGTTGGGTACCTTATCCTAGTGAGACTACCAATATGGCTCGCTTTGTAGATGTTATAATTGTTGTAAAGTGTTATAAACGATCTAATCTTGATTGTTCATGTGGAGACATGCGAGCGGGGGCATTCTATACAAAGAGTTTATATAAGACTGAACCAAAAAATGAATAGACTTTTTATATAACACAGTTACTAGAAGAGACTTACATTTCATTGTGATGACCATAGGAGATTTGACCTTAATCCTAAATGAGTTGTGAACTCCTGTTTATGACGGCAGTTCTTTGATCTGTATGGGTGAGAATGGTCATGATAGCTGACTCAATAAGCCTACCATTTTTAGGATTTGTCTGATTAGGGAGCTAGGAACGCAACTACACAAGATGGAATTCACTACTTCCCATTCCTTGGGAAAGTAGATTAATTGCTCCCTTAATAGCTTGGTTCTAGGTCTTGAATAATGAGGCTTCAACCTCTCACTGGCCCAAGAGGTGTTATTTTATAGTTGAACTATAAATTGCTTGTTCATTAGAGGGATCAGTAGTACTTAAGAAGTTACATATAATTGTAGGGGTAAAATGATATTCTGATGCAGCTGTAGTTATGAGCATTTGTAAACGGTCATTTCTTTGTTGATTGATTATATCCATGGACACAGAAATATATCTATAGTGCGAAGAGTGCAACTATCAGTCTTTAGTGGATTGATCGATAGTTATGAATATTGATTATTTTAAAGGAGTTTAATCAATTAATCTCATATCATTGGAGCTTTTAATTTGTAGGTCCATAAAGTCCTCTCATTAGTTGACTAAAGGATAGTAATGGGGAATGGTTTAAATTGTTCAAATCAAATGAGGAAATTATTAATGAGATTATTATATAATGGTTAATTATAGACATGATCTATAATCCAAATCATGTAAGAGAGATATATTTGAATAAAATTCAAAAATTAGATTTGTATGAATTGGATTCATAAAGAGATATGTACATATAAATATGTGATATTTATATGTTAATTAACTCCATATTAAATAAGATTTAATATAATTATTTAATTGATTAATTAATGGTTAATTAATTGATTAAATTATGGAGATTGAAGGTTAGTATAAATTTATTATATTTATGATAATTAATTAAATGTATATATTTTAAATAGGATTTAATATATGGTCATTTAATTAATGTGTCAATTAATAAAATAAGAGTTATTTAATTAATTAGCACTAAGGGCATAAAGTGAAATACTTGAAGAAGGGGTTGACCCTTCTCCACATCCTTATAGCCATTTTAGGTAAGATTTTGATATCACACAAAAGTCTAGCCTCCACCTTCTCTTTAACTTATCTCTATAATTCTCTACCCTTTTTCTCCTCAAAGTTTTTGGAGACCACACTTCCAAGTTCTTTGAATCCTAGAGAATAGCAAGGTAATCTCTTTGGTGGCGTTCTTTTACATTGGGGAAGTTCGAGATTATTGACAATGGTGGAAGAAGAAAACTAGAGGAATCAACAAAGGTAACTTGTGATTTCTCCTATTCTTCCTTTTTTAAGCATGCCTATGTTTTCTTTGAATGTTTATACTACAAATGCATGATTTATTTTCAGTTTTTTGTTTCTTTAAAAACCAATTATCTAAATGCAAGGTGTTCACACGCTTCTACAAGGATTCGATCCCTTCATCTATGGCATCAACGTCTTGGACATATAAGCATGATGACTATTCAGAAGGCTCTTGCAATAATGTTGTAACCGGTCTCCCCTCTCAACAACGCCTTTTAGAATATTTGTGCAGATTTTCTATTTGGTAAAAAAAACTCATGCCTTTCACAAAAAACTCAAGCTCTTTCTGTTGTATAACTTCTTTATATGGATATGATAGGACCCACAAAATTTTAGAGTCTGGAAGGCAAATGTATGTTCTAGTTGTTGTTGATGACTTCTCCAGATACACCTGGTTATATTTTCTTTGTGAAAAATGTAACCTCCGAAACTTCTCCCTAAGGATTCTCCGAGGAGTGACTTGTGAAGACTTACTGAGATGTTTGAAAGCAAGACTTGTGTTGGCGTTGTGAGAGTTTGAGGAGGAAGACTTGAGTTGGCTAAGTCAAGGATAGGTATGCTCTAGGAGGTGGAGGCACATAAACATACTTAGCATGGAGATAAATTGCCAAGTGTTGTCAAGAGGGGCAACCATGTGTTGGAGGTAGTCCAATGGGAGGATAGTGCATCACACCTTGAGCTAGTTTAGTAGGCCATGCATAGTAATGAACAAGTGGAAAGACAAGAGATGTGTGGCCAAGCTAAGTAAAGGTAAGGGAAAGCCAACTATATGTTGAAGCCATGGTAAAGAGAACGCTCAATGCATAGGTGGGAATTAAGGAATTCGGGCATGAAAAAGGCTATATTTGGAGTATAGGCAAAGCATGAGACCTTCATTTGAGAAGGAGTTACACCAAGGAACCCTAAGGAAGGCCAAGTGGATGCGTAACTTAAGAAAATAGCCACTTGAACTCATAGCACAATGAGAAACACAAGAACTATGCATTAAACTCAAGTAGAGAAACCATGCTTTGAAAAAGAGTTTAAAAGCTAAGGAAATAGGAAAAGAGGGGAGGTTGAACGTATGACAAGGGCTACCATGCGTCCAAGGAAGCCCTAGGAAGGGTAAAAGTGATGCACCATATGTTGAGTAAGGAATACCTAAGAAGTAGGGCCAAGTAGAACATGCAAAGCACCCCAAACAAGCTTTATGCATTGGAAGTTAGATGGTAACCATGTGTGGATGGCTGACATGCGTTGAAGGACTAAGGAAACAAGTTATGAAGTAAAGAAAGCTCATTTTGAGGAGTTAGACTTGAGGAAGAAGCATGCCATGCATTGGAATGGCTTGCCATAGGAACAAAGTTGGTGTGGAGACAAGTCATGCAATGAGAAGCTTGAAACCTAGTGATGCTTGGAGGCAAAGGAATTCCATGCATTGAAGCAAGCCCCTATGCATTGGAAGTAATGTTTTGGTGGTGAAAGACATATAATATGGCTCAAGCATGAGGTGGCTTCATGATACTGAGCCATATTTGAGGAAAAGTCCAACTATAAAGGTTATGTGGCAAGATATAAAGGATGAGAATTCATGTAGAGTTTTCTATATATATGGGCTTATAAGAAGAGGTCGGTTTGGCTCTTTTTACACAGCCAAAGTAGATGATTATACTGCAATATGAAAGATGATTGAGTGAGGAAGAATATTTGAGGCTTCTGAAAAGAAACTCCCACGAAATGATGCTGAAAATCAAAGAAGATTCAAGGTAGTGCAGATTATTAGTTCAATTAGAAAGTCCATGATTTTTGTTGAGTTCTGGGCAATTTAAGAAGAGTTAAGAGCTCCAATTTTGAGGTAAGACATTTAAAATAATATTTAAGAAGTTGATAGAAGGAATTTTTGAATTTGAATGAATATATTTTGAGTTATATGTTCTGTAACTTGAACCTGGGATTTAGGAGATGAAGAAGCAAGTAACTGACTTAAGGTTGAAAGAAGCAAGCGATGTGAGCATTTTGCTTGTACTAAGAAGGTGATTTTAAACTATATTGAATCCCTTTTAGTTTAGAATAAAACCATGGTCTTCCATGAGGATATCTAACCAGAAGAACGCCCAAAAGCGAAGAGAACTCGTGAAAGGTCAGAATTCGAACCATCCAGAGCAATATGAGGTTTTTGGAGCAGTCTGATCTCTAGAGAACGAATTAGAAGCTAAAATTTTAAGATAAGATTTTTGAAACAATTGTTAAAAAATTCATGAAGGACTTTTGGTCTAATTCAACATGTAAATGATGCTATAAGTGTTGGGAAATGAAGGGAAGTAGAAATGGCTGGCGTTGAGACAACAATGGCTGCAAGATTGAACATCAACGCCTACCATGTGTCCAAAAGTGAACCATGCATCCAAATAGATACCATGTAATCAAGTATGTCACGGAATGAAGGAAGTATGTATTGGCCTAAGTATACTTAAGGATTAAAAGACTAGGAAGGGAGCTAACTATATGTAAGTGGCTTCTAACTCTTAAAGTATTTCAACATAATGATTTTACTAGTTTTCAAGTCATAGCATGTTTGAAAATGACTAAGTATAGAATGTTGATAAATGCTTCAAAAGCATGCTTTTATATGAGTTAATACTCAAACATGTTTAAGTTTTCTTAAAGGTTAGAGTTAACCAAGTAAGAGTTTTATGAAAAATAAGTTCATAGAATGTTTTCTCTTATGAGCCTAATGTATATATTGCTAAGTTTTAAAGATGTTTTCTTTTAAGAAGTGTCATGCATGAGCTTTAGTTCTATGATGAATTTTCTAAGTAAACATGATTTCTTCAAGCTCTATTTGAATGCATGATAAGGCACTTATGGACACATGGCTTAAGATTTTCTAACTCTGAGTTTCATGAAGCACGTGTTATTCAGCATTCCTCTATTCCATGCTAGTTATTACTGTAAATGTTTTTAAGGCTTATTTTAGTGGAATTCTTGATGTTTAAAATTGAATGATTTTCTTGGAAGTTTAACTAGTATGATGTGATGAGGAAGCCGATATTGAAGGACGATGAGAAGGTGTCTGGCTTATGATGATAAACCTAACTTTGAAGGACTGTGGGAATGTCTTAGTAATGAACCCGATACTAAAGGACTCTGAGAAGGTATCCGAGCCATCATACTTAAGGTATGATGGTACTTAGTTATAACCATGTGCACGTAGGTACAGTTTGACGTTGGTTGTGTCGAGATTACTCCACACCAACTAAGGATTTCGATGTTGAGTGATTGAGCAAAAAGGCTCTCCTCAACTAAGGTTACGAGGTGAAGAATTCTATTTATGATTTTCAGGGTTTTATGCATTATGATGATTTACATGTTTTACAACATAATCTTTTTAAAACCCCGAGCTTTAGAATATATATTTTTCAAGAAGGAAGATATGTTTTGAGTTATTTGAGTCATTTGAGTATGGTTTTCAAAAGTTGTTTGAAACCATAGATTTATATGGTAAAAGCTTATGTTTCTAAAGTATGCCACTCACTCGGCTCCCCAGCTCACGTTTTCCTATGTTTTTGTTTTCCCCCCAGGTAGTAGAAGAGTTCCAGGATTCTACGGTTGCGGTTGCTTGACAAGATGGTTCAGTCTGCCACTGGTTTAAAAGGGTTTCATAGTCAGTTGTGTGTCTGGAAGTGGACGATAATTAGTTAGGCTCTACATAGTTATTGTCAGAATTTGGTCTGTAATGAAATATCTCTTGAGTGACGATGTGAAAACAACATATTGTGATGATAAGTTATGTTGAGTTCTGTGATAGTTATGATGTTTTACAGGTTCAGTTGGCAAAAGATATCATAAGAGGGTTGGCATCTGCTATCTTCACATTCCTCTTGGGTTAAATGGTTAGTCTGGGATGGGGCGTGACAAAAATTAAACACGTTTTCTACTTTTCGTGCTTTCTATCTTCAACTATGATAACGGTAGAAATGTACGTTATTATAGGCCTTTTATTTAAAATTATGAAGCCTGTTAAGAAGAATATGCGGCGATTATACTAAGAATTCATGAGTAAGTGAGCTTGCGTCGATCACCAATGAGAATCTCGGCTAACCCACTATTATGCGTTATTTTGCGTCCAATTGTCTATTTGTTTAGCTAACGTAAGAATCGATCGCATGCGGTAAATCTCACCATCGTGGAGGCAATCACATATGTTCGACGCATGGATGTTGCAGCCATCAACCGCATGCGTCCATCGCATAGAGGTTGCGGCTACGGAGTAATAACCATAATAGAGGGATAAATGCAAGAATGGTGGAATGTGATGATGCTTCAGAAACCAGGCATGAATGCATACCTTGGGAGTATCAAAAGGTGATGTTGACATTTCACCTACCACGCCATTAGTAGCAGAGATTCAGAGCAGATCCATCATGCCGTTAGCTTTCAGAGAAGGATCATTAATGTTATCAGCGATTGAGCTCTATAAATAGAAGCCTTAGACCATGACTTTAGGAATCCGAGCTTCTGCCTTAGGGTAGATCCTTGTGATCCAGACGAAAGCATAAGAAGATATTCTTGAGAGTTCTTCATTCCTTCAACCATTTCGAGTGACGACTGGAGCTCCACCGGAGATAGATCTCGAGAAAGACTACTCCCTCGCCCATCCATGGCACCACCGGTAGCCTTGACACACATCTGATGGAAGCAAGATATTGCCCATCTGGCCCTCCATATCTCTTCTATCTCTATATTGTATTACATTGTGGCTTAAGAGATTAATACATTTTGTGATCAATGCGTTTCTCTACTCCCTTCGATTCCATTTTCATTTACTTCTTCTTATCATCTTTTACTTTCATTGCAACAACTAAATTATATTGCTAAAGTATCGCATACTTAATCATGCGACATAGACATATGAAGCATGTAGCAAACCACCGAGAGCTGTGCGTTGCGCAAGTGTTGTGAGAAAATCCTATTTGTTTTGTGTGAAGCTGAAGCAACGCTTGTCTATGAGCTGATCAACAATAACTAACTGCCCGAGAGGGTAAGTAGTGGAACGCATTAAGCAAAGTAAGCAGTATTCCTAGAGATAGGAATAATTTTATGTCAACGCTGCTTTATGTGATTACCTTGTCTTATGAGCGCATCATTCATCATTTAGGCATACTTGAGAGAGTAGTCTAAAAACCAAATCTAGGCTTGAGAAAGTCAGATTGGATCGCATAAGCAAGAATAAAGGCTTAGGAATAAGCTCTGTTTGCTATTACACAGTGTATGAACCCTAAGATACGATATGAAAGTATGCGGTCACTTCGAATTCGTTCAGAAGGAGGATACGGTGGTATGTAGTCATCTCGTTTATGTGTAGGAGCACATGAGCAAGAATAGAGACTTAGACATAAGTCCTCTCGACACTATCGCATATGCATCACATGCGTCTTCATCAAGTTTGTATAGCATAATCGCATATCTTGCGCTGGCTGGGGTTACCCTTGCGATCAAGCTTATGGATGCGGTGAAGTCACCCCTGCCATTTTATCTATTTTCCAATGCATCTTTTTACGCGTTAAAAGTTGTCGTATCTCTAACTCTCATAGTCATACTTCCACTGCTTAATCTATTTATTTAGGAGTAGAAGTAGCGCATAGCCCTTAACTTCAATGTTCTTTTATTCTTCGCCACAAACACTTTACTTCATAACATTTAGCTACAAGTCCCTAAGTTCGACCTTGGATTACCTCGAGAAACTTGCGATCTCGTTATACTTGGCGAGAGAGCAAGAAAACTTGTGGCAGGAACGCATGGTCATCGCATAGAATTCTTCGACGCATATTGCATATCCCTTAGTCAAATGCATGACCAGCGACGCATGAAGAACGAACAATGAACGCATATTTATGTACTCCATTTTCCACCCATCAAGTTTTTGGTGCCATTGCCAGGGACTTGGCAGCTAATAGTTTGTTGAGTTTTGTGTTTTCGCAGGAAACCTTTTTACCTTGGGAGTATTGTAGCTTGTGTGACCAAGTTGCAACAATATTTGAAGTGTAGGCAATGCACCGAAAGCCAGAATTGACCTCGAGATAGAAAGGAAACTAGTCGCCTGAACTGAAAGTAGTTATAAGCGCGTGACTATCAACATGCGTCCAACAGTTGTCGGAAGTTCCAATGGTCAGGACGAGCCTCTTGACCTAAGCCGTTGAGATCAATCTTCTGCATGGAAGACTCCTTGCGGTGGCTTTACTCTAATTTCTTCAGGGACGTCTTCTACTCTATCTTTACCTTGCTTTCTTAGTTTAGTTTATTGGATGCGACATACTCTGTAGCTATTGCAAGTTGTTGTAAAGATACTACAAACGAAGTGATCCTGATTTGTTCATGTATTGACATGAGGAGTGGGGACGTCTTATGCAATGAGTTTGCATAAGATCGGACCAAGAAATAAATAACTTATAACGTTGTTGACTGTTTAAGACTGACTATTTCGCTTAGATGACCTAGGTAACTCGACCTTAATCCTGAGCTAACTATGAACTTTTATTTATTTGGGATCCTTAGATTTGCATGGGTGAGGGTTGGCTCAACAACGCCGGCTCAATAAGTCTCCCATTTCAGGGTTAAGACCAGATAGTAGCTGGGGACATAGGGTGCAAGACGAAATTCACGCCTACCTGATTTAGGAATAGGAAAAAGGTAGTTCTCTTAAGCATTGAATCCAGGTCTTGAACAAAGGGGCCCACCCTCTCACTAGGTCGAGAGAGATCCGGTTTAGTGATTGAATCATAAACCAATTGTTCATTAGAGGATCAATTGGAATTTAAGGAACAAGACATAATATCGAGGGTAAAACAATACATGGACCCAGTCGGTATTACGAACAACCTGCGAAGGGTCAACTTACTGATTATGGTTAAATCATGTGGATACAAATATATCTACAGTGAGAAGAGTGCAACTATCGAGCTATGGTGGTGTAACTTGATAATTAACGAATACTGATTAATTTGGTCTAAAGAGTTTAGCCAATTAATTTTAATCGTTGGAGCTCATGAACTATAGGTCTATAAGGTCCCTCTAGTAGCTCATAAAACATGAACACCTTGAATTATTAAATTGAGTGAATTTGGAATGATATCAATTTGAATTATTCAAATTGAATTTCAATTTGAAAATGTTCAAATTGAAATTAGGGTTTTAAGTTTTAATTAGTTCAAAATCAAATTGGGGTTTGTTTAATTAATATGATATAATTAGCATTTAATTTGTAAAAATTAAACGAAATTGGAGAGTTTATAATATTTAAATATCAATTACAATAGGATTCATATTAAAATTAGATGTGTGATCATTTAATATTTGATATTAAATTAATTAATTAATTAATTTCTAATTTTATTCAATTTAAAGAAATTGGATTTTTGGTATTTAAGATTTAATTAATTTGAATTAATTGAATCAAAATTTGACTAATTTTTGAATTAGTTAAAATTAGTTTTAAAATATCAAAATTGGAAAAATTGGATATTAGTGGGATTTTCCCACAAAAACCAAGCATGAGGTGTTCTTCCCTCAATTGCACAAGAATCCCACTAATTTGCCACTTGATTCTGAAGTAACTGCTGGCTGGATGTAATCCCTGAAGTGCTTGCTTGGTTTGATTCAATAAAATCTCTTGAATTGAAGAAGAAAAGGGAGATTCAGAGTTGGAAAAAGTTTCTGGACTTCATCATCTTCTTCCTCTCAAAAATCCAAAACTTAACCTCACAAGTTCACTCAAATCTGAGTCCCACCACACAAATTCAAGGATGAGAATAGTAGAGAAGATCTTTTGGTAGTTCACGGTTGATTTGGAGCTGAATTGAAGTGAAGAGCAGCTTGGAATTGAAGAATTCATCAAGAGATATGTAACATGAAACCCATTATGTTTTTTGTTTTGAAAATGCATGCTTTAGAACTCAAGTTAAATATAATTAGAGTGCTTATTTATTATGTTTGCTTTCGTTGCATGCTAGTATATCCTATCAATTGGTATCAGAGCGTGATTTAAGCACTCAATTAATGTTAATTTGAGTTTTGGTGGGTGAATTTTTAAAAAATGTATGTTTGGACTGATATGGATGGTTTTTTCAGGTTTGGCTCTAGATTTCTCTTTGATTTCTGAGTTAAATTTGTAATTGGCTTTTGATTGATGAGCTTATATGTGTGCTTTAGAGTCTGTAATTTATTTGGAGTCATTAGAGTCCGAATTAAGCTGTAATTTCGAGATTGAAGCAAGCAAGGTCATGGAGCAGCTGCTAGAGAATCGCCTACTGCCTAGGCAGAGTAACGCTGCGTCCGAGCATTGCAACACTATTCTTGGTGAAGAATGCAACATTGTAACGTTGGGATGAGCGTTGCGACGCTGTTCATCCCAGCTGTTCAACACGCGGTTTGGTCTTGTTCGCACAGGAGTCTTCTGGTTCGTCTGGCTCAACTTGATTCCGGTCCGATTCAACCACCTTTGGACTAGTTCAACCCTTTTTGATACTATGGAGGTTCGGTTCGAGCAGTTCGGGTCTGGTTCGGGTTAGTTTGGGTGGTTCTTCACCAATTTGAAGCTCTTTGATCCTAATTTTTAATAAATTAGCTTTTTTGCTTGCTTAGGATGTCAAAGTTGAACCATATCAGTTTAATTTAAATAATTAGGTATGTGATGTATGTTGTATTTAAATTTAAACATGTTTGTTCATATAGTATGCCATTTAGATTTAAAATCTTACCATAGGAAGCATGTTACATGCATTGAGTATTTGTTATAAACTGTTATAATGTATAGAATGCATGTTTGGGGTTTTTATTTTTAATATAATTTTTATATTAAATTAAATGCTTTTGATCATGTTGTGGATGTATAAGCATGTCTAAGTTTTATAAGTTGTTATAAAATTATTAGACATTAAAATACATAACGAAGATAAGCTGCATGCTTACCTAGGTTAATAACCCGTTTTAATAAATTAAAATAGGTTAACATCTTGTAATTCACGGTTACAAACACAACGGGTATATAATCCTGTCTAAGGCTGGGGGTATTTAAGTTGTCGGTCTACGGAACACCTCCTACATGGGGATTATGGCCGAATAATTGAGTGTTGTTAACCAGTTTTATAAGCGTATGTGAGCTGTGTGAGGTAATAAAATAGTTTATCACCTAGACATTGTAGGTTAAAATCTAATTATAAGCATTATACTTGTATAAACCACATAAACTTAGGGTTGTTTTTATTTAGCCGAAAAGAACCCAAGTATAAATTTACCCAAATAGTAGAACACTTATATGATAAAGTTATTAGAACACTTCAATGGGAGATTAAAAACATATATGATAGGTTATTTTTAGTTCTTACATCCCTAAGAGTCCACAATCGAGATTTAAGCGATACTTCGTGTCGATTATACATCGAATGCTCCATTCAAAAAGTATTTGCATAAATCTGGATTTTGGTGAATAAAGGGAAGTCGTATAAATATATGAATCAAGTATATGATACATTTTGATTTCAACTTTCACGTTCCAC